>NC_143513.1:41976538-42282372 GCF_031878675.1 Megascapheus bottae
GAAATCTTGTAATTCACAAGTTAAAACCATCTCACTAATTAGAATGTCATAAATTCACTGTGGGGGCCTGGTATCTATGGTGATGCAGGAACTCATCCAGATCAAAATCTTTATCACCTATTTTTGAAAGCTAGTTAAAGCTTGAAGTAATGGAATCTATTACAAGCTCAAAAGAAAAAAGAAAGAATAAAGGAAAGAAAAGATCATAAGGTGTTCTCTTTGTCTCTGTCCCTCTCAGTACTGTCTTTCTTTCTCCCTATGTTCATTCCTTCCTTCTCTTTCCCTCTACCTCCAACTCCCTCCCTCTTTCTGTCTTCCTGTCTATCTCTGTCGCCATCTCTCTCCAAGTAAAGTCAATGAAAGATTCTGAGGGTCAGTAAAAAAGAAGAAAAATAAGAGACAGGAATCAGGGCGATGTTTGTGACAAAGACCGATTATACAATGTTATTTTTTTAATACTGTGACATGTTTATGCTTCTCCACAGATGGTCTCCAAATCATCAGTGTTTCCAAAATCTTACAAAATAGCAAGAGTATCTACCGTGATCTTTTCCACATATAAATAATAAAGCTTCTGGGCTGGGAGTTTGGCCTAGTGGTAGAGTACTTGCCTTAGCCTACACTAAGATCTACTTTCGATTCCTCAGTACCACATACATAGAAAAAAGCCAGACGTGGTGCTGTGGCTCAAGTGGTAGAGTGCTAGCCTTGAGAAAGCCCAAGGTCAGTGCTTAGGCCCTGAGTTCAAGCCCCAGGACTTGAAAAATTAAAATGAAGCTTTATTAAAGGCTTTTCCATACAGAAATAACAGGTGAGGGTAGAAGCTTACTTATATTTTTTTATGTAGGAAGGAATAAAGTTCCTCTGTAAGCATTCCTTTAATTCATGTCTTTGGAAATTCTGTAGTACTGGAGTAGGGATTTTGTAAAGCTACAAAACTATGTAAAACCTACAAATGAGCCAGGTGTGGTGGCTCAAGCCTGTAATCCTAGCTATTCAGGAGGCTGAGGATCAAGGTTCAAAAGTCAGCCCAGGCACAAAAGGATCTGAGATTTTTTTTTTTAAGTGAAAGCAATATCCAGGTTTATTAGGAATAGGAAGGCTAGCTGAGCGCTGGTGGGCTCACATTAAATTCTTAATCTCCAATTAACCTCTATAAAACAGGAAGTAGGACTTGGCTCAAGGGTAGGGTAGTAGCCTTGAGCTAAAGAGCTCAGGGACAGCGCCTAGGCTCAGGGATAGGGGAGTAGCATTGAGCTGAAAAGCTCAGGGACAACACCCGGGCTGAATTCAAGCCCCGTGATCACACACACACACACACACACACACACACACACACACACACACACACACACACACAAAATTAGCCTAGTGGTAGAGTGCTTGCCTAGCATGCACAAAAGCCAGGGGTTCAATTCCTCAGTACCACATACATAGAAACAAAACAAAACACTAAGCAGAGCTGTGGCTCAAGCAATAAAGTACTAATTTTGATTTAAAAAAAAAAAAAACTAAGCCAGGCGCGGTGGCTCACACCTGTAATCCTAGCTACACAAGAAGCTGAGATCTGAGGATGAAGGTTCAAAACCAGCCCGGACACAAAAGAACCTGAGACTCCTATCTACAATTAACCTCTAGAAAACGGGAAGTGGGGCTTGGCTCAGTGGTAGGGCAGTAGCCTCGAGCTGAAGAGCTCAGGGACAGTGCCCAGGCTGAGTCCAAGCCCCATGACCCACCAAAAAAACAAAAACAAACGTGAGGGGCAGCACCCAGATTCTAAGTTCGATCCCCAAGACCAGCACCCCTCCCCACACACTCTATTTTTAGTTTTCATTTATAGTGTTAATTATATAATTACTATATCTGCTGAATTGAAATGTATAACTTGAGACTGAAATAGATAAAAACTGCAGTATATATTCCAATAAGAATTGGAGCTAGGTGTCAAGAGTTAATGCTTATAATTCTAGCTAGTAGCTCAGGAGGCTGAGATCTGAAGATCAAAAGTGATTATAGTTTGATGTCAGTATAAGCTGAAAATCCCATGAGTCTTCAATTAACCAGAAAAAAAAAAATAGTTCAAGTGCTAGAGTCCCAGTCTTGGGCAAAAAGAGCCCCGTGGCCCTAAGTTCTAGCCTCAAAACAAACAGGGAGGAAGGGAGAGATGGAGGAAGGTAGAGGAGAGAAGGAGGGAAGGAGAGGAGAGAGGGAAAGAGAAAGAAGGGAGAGAGGAAGGGGAGAAGGGAAGGAGGAAAGGAGAGAAGGAAGGAAGGAAAGAAAGAAGGAAGGAAGGAAGGAAGGAAGGAAGGAAGGAAGGAAGGAAGGAAGGAAGGAAGGAAGGAAGGAAGGAAAGGAGAGAAGGAAGGAAGGAAAGAAAGAAGGAAGGAAGGAAGGAAGGAAGGAAGGAAAGGAGAGAAGGAAGGAAGGAAGGAAGGAAGGAAGGAAGGAAGGAAGGAAGGAAGGAAGGAAGGGAGGGAAACGAAAGGGAAGGAAGGAAGGAAAGGAGGGAGGGAGGGAGGGAGGGAGGGAGGGAAGAAAAAATTTCAAAAAAGAGGATGTGGAAAATGTGAAGAAAGCTTATAGGGACATGGTATTCAGTCAGTATACACTACACAGAAAATGAACTGTGCAACTTGTAGGCAGAGACTGGAGCAGAAAATAAGGGAAAGTGAAAAAAGGGGTAACATCACTCAAAAGAGAAATGTACATACAATCTAAATTGCAAAACCATAAGCCCTCTGAGGTACCGCTTTAATAATAACAATAAGGCTACATTTTAAAAATTCCTTTTTCAATACAAACTGCCACACAAATTATGAAATACTTTCACAATGATCAGAAAAAAAAAAAACAAGTAATTCCACCATTTGCTAGCACTAAAATCTTTCGCTAATTTCTTAACCTAGGTCATATGCCTCAGTTTAACTATCTAGAAGTGGATAATTGTTACTTTGAGATGACAAGCATAAAGTACAAAGCCTGGGGAAGACCAAGCATCCAGTAAAAAGATGCATTCCTATTTCTATACTGTATGCTCTCGCAGCTGGTGATACCATTCTTGCTGCTCTCCAAGAAAAAGAATCTAGCCTCCAAACATCATTTCTTTCACTGATATTTGCTTGCCAAGAAGAATTATCCATTGACATTACTGATTAGGGAGGGGTTTCATACTTTTAACTTTGCAACACCTAACTCCAAATCCAAAAAGCAGACTTCATGAAAATAACCCAAAAAATCAGGTCTACAGAAGACATATGTACATGACTAAATTCAGAAATCAATGATTTTACCAACACAAGTATAAATCCACAAATAAGAAGCACAGTAAATTATGCAAATTGAACCTGAATGTTAGTATTAGCATCTTGGTACACTTTCTCCCATTAGAAAATGATCTGGCAAGCTGGTTTGGCCTGAATGCTGGTGTTACTCTCCAAATTCACAAGTGGAAATCTCAAAGTCCAGGATGATTACTATTAGGAAGCAGGGAATTTGGAGGTAATTAGGTCATGAAGATAGAACCCTATGAATAGGATTTGTTAACTTATTAAAGATGCTCCAGACAGCTCCTTTGCTACTTTCACTTAGTAAGGACTCAAGAAACAGAAAGTTAGCTCTTGCCATTTCCCAGACTTTTATTAATTGTTAATAATGGAACTAAGTCATAAAATTCATTTCATATTGCCTGAGGCTGTTCTCCACTGCTCCACCATCCTCCAGCGGAATCTGCAGTTATGAATGAAATGGAATATTCTACAAAATCTAAACTGCTGCTATCTAACTTTGTAAAAAGTTCAGGTGCTAGCCTCCATGTTTTCTAGGTGAATGGTGTTGCTCTACTGAAACTAATGAACACAGGAGAAGAGATATATGATAACTACAGGTCTTAACATTCTGACAAGGTTGCCTGTGTGACTGAAAATCTTTGGGGGCCAGGAGTGTGGCCAAGGGATAGAGTGCTTGCCTAGAATGTATAAAGTCCTGGGTTCAATTCCTTGGTACTATCTACACAGAAAAAGCTAGAAGTGGTGCTATGGTTGAAGTGGTAGAATGCTAGCCTTGAAAAAGCCCAAGGACAGTACCCAGGCCCTGAGTTCAAGCCCCAGGACTGACAAAAAAAAAAAACAAGCAAAAAAACATCTTAGGTTCTGCTACCCAGAAGCATCTGTATCATTACAGGCTATAATGTGGAGGGCTCAAGGAAAAACTCAGGTGAACGATACTTCTCTGTAACAGTTAACAAATACAAATACACACACACAAACATACAAAATGTACAACTTTTCCTTGAACTGTCCATATTATAGCCTATAATCAATTCCTGTTAATTAAAATTGGCTAAGTAAATTCTGTTGTTTATACACAAACATTAACCCATGCAATAATTCTCAGGCACTTATATATACAGGCCTCAAGAAATCCACATTGTGGTTCAATTTGAGACTTGAAAGTTATCAGCAAATGGGAAGGTATAATATCAATGAAAATTATACTAAAAAACACTCAGAAATAGGAAGCATAACAAGTTGTTCAGAAAAGAATGAAATAAAAAAGCAATGTCATGAAAAGAAAAAATCAGGGAATATTTGGGAATAGACTATGAGAGCAGAGGGCATCAAGAAGCTAAATGGATCGCTGAAGTGAAAAATTTGAAAGAAGCAAAAAAGATCATGTCTGGGGAAATCTTGTGGTCAATCATGACATAAGTAAATGCCGATAATGAGTATATATTAGGAATCAGAATAAATGATGGACTACCTGGAGGCAGTAAAAGTTCTTCCAAATTGTTTTCTTGTGAAGAGACTAGAAACAGCTATACAGAAAGCTAACAGCCATGTAAACAATCAGTTAAAATCAAAGACTTCTTTCTTCAAATATGGAAGGAACTTGATTATCTTTGTGTGTTGCTAAAAGCAAAAAGACTGAAGATTCAGAGAAGCAGAAGACAAAGTTCAGGGCTGCACATTATGGATGGTATGAAATTAGGCTTTAGTAAGAAAGGTAAAAGATCAACTGAATTTGCAATTTTGAGAATGAAGTTGACAGGAAGTTGATTAAAATTCATGTCTCATGGCCATGATTTTCTTTGTAAGAGTGAGACAAAATCATGTGTCAATTAAAAAAAAAGACTAGATGGAAGGCTTATAGGGAATAAAAGAAGATTTGCAATAGCCATTTGTGAAATGAAAGAGGGCATATTAAAAAGTAATGAGAGCCCAGCTGCATTTAAGAACCATAAATTTTAATTATATTAATCTTGCAGTTGTCTGGTTTGTGTTTTGTTTTTAAGCAACACTGAATAGCCTTGGCACGGAAGTAAAAACAGGGATAGATGTTCAATGTCAAACAGAGGTCATTTTGCTGTGTAGATTTAGTAGAAACACAAAGGTAAAAGAATTTGAGGGTAACATTAAGAGCATCAGTCCCTTATTTCACATGTAAATGAAGCAGAAACTTTGGGCATTGGGTTCAGCTATCTACGTTTTAAAAAGTCCTTCCTTAAATTGTTAGGCATGATAAAGAATCACTAGTTAGAAAAAATAGCCAGATTTTAAATCAATATAGAAAAAGACTAGACCCAGAAAAGAAGACAGAAATATGGTTGGCAGATCAGAAAACTAATAGTAAAGATAATAGGTGTTCTGAATAAAAGATTGATGCTTTACCTGAATAAAAGAATTACGTGTTGTGCCAGGAGCATGGCCTAGTGATAGAGTGCTTGCCTAGCATGCATGAAGACCTGGGTTTGATTCCTTGGTACCACAAACATAGAAAAAGCCAGAGGTGGTGCTATGGCTCAAGTGGAAGAGTGTTAGCTTTGAGGAGAGCCTAAGGACAGTGCTCAGGCCCTGAGTCCAAGCCCCAGGACTGGCCAAAAAAAAAAGTATGTTTTATACTTGGAATAGGGAAGAAAGCAGAGACAAACATAGGACTCTATGGTCAAAGAATGAGATAAGAGAGATATGAACAAATGCTAATCATGACAATAAACAGCAATGATAGTGGGAACCAGATACTAAACAGGGGAAGAGCAGGCCAGATACTAGCTACTTATGCCTATGACCCTAGGTACTCAGGTGTCAGAGACAGGGAAAAATAGTAGTTTGAGCTCAGGCAAAAAATTAACAAGAATGAACTTGAAGTAAAAGATGAGCATAGTGGGTAAGCCTGTTACATCAGCTACATGAAGGCTCAGACTGGGGTGGGATATAGTTTAAGACTGACAGAGGCAAAAAGAAGAAGTCCACAAAACTTCTCCCCAACCAAGTGATGAAAGTGGTTGTACACACTTGTTGTCCCAAATATGCAGAAAGCCTAAATAGGAAGATCATGGGGCCAGGAGTATAGCCTAGTGGCAGAGTGCACGAAGCCCTGGGTTCAATTTCTTGGTACCACATATGTAGAAAAAAACAGAAGTAGTGCTGTGGCTCCAGTGGCAGAGTGCTAGTCTTGAGCAAAAAAAGAAGGGGCCAAGAACAGTGCACAGGCCCTGAGTTCAAGCCCCAGGACTGGGGGATGGGGGAGAGAAAAAAGAAAAAAAAAGATCATGGTCCAGGCTAGTCCAGGCAAAAGGGGAGCCCCTATTTCAAAAATTACCTAGGGGAAAGGTTTTAGGCTTGGCTCAAACAATAGAGTAACTGCCTAACAAGCAAAAAGCCTTGAGTTCAAATCCCAGTACCACAAAAAAAGAAGGAAAAAAATAAGAATGCTAAGGTAACACACTCATATTTGAGGCAGTATATATCAAACTATGAATTTAATATATGAAAATATGCTCTCCTGGTAACAGGAGGATTATGAGATTTGAGTTGAAGAAAAAATAGTTCTGCCTAGGCTTTAGATGAACATAAAGAAGAAACAAAGTTGTTAGGAAATAATAGCAACTACATTAAGAAAAGGACAACAAAGGGGCCGGGAGTTTGGCCTAGTGGAAGAGTGCTTGCTTAGCATGCACGAAGACCCAGGTTTGATTACTTGGTGCTATATACATAGGGGGGGAAAAAAAAAGAAGTGGTGCCGTGGCTCAAGTGGCAGAGTTCTAGCTCTAAGAAAGCCCAAGGACACTGCTCATGCCCTGAACTGAAGCCTTGGAATGGTAAAGAAAAAAAAAAAAGGAAAAGAACCACAAATTACAGTCACGTTTCCAGTCTAAAATCCCCACAGGGTATAAAGAACAACGGACAGAACATTATAAATTCAAATCTAGCAGTCACTACCTAGAAAGGAAACTGTTCTTTCTTATTTAATTCAAATAAGTCTCTTTCAAGAATTTTTTTCTTTTCAAGGATCTCAAAATGTTTTTCTCATTTACAATGTAAAAAGAAAACTTACTTTTAAACAGTATAAATTTTATCCTCACACAGATAATTTAAAACATAAATGGTACAAATTTTTAGAAGATGAAACTGATCTCAAATATTATTAGATTGGGTAATGTTTTAGAGAATGCTTTCTCCTTTGGAGAAAAAGCAGAGCTGGGTCTATAGGAAAGCCTATAATGTCTTTTTTCTGGCTAATCATGACTGATTTCACTTTTTTATATACATATACCATTAGTTCACTTTCCATTAGGTGACATATATAGAAAAATAAATAATATTCTATTTCAAAAATTCTAGCTATTTGGGAATCATAAAATAAGCACTTTTCAGCCGAGCGCAGTGGCTCAAGCCTGTAATCCTAGCTACTCAGGAGGTTGAGATCTGAGGATCACGGTTCAAAGCCAGTCCAGGAACTAAAGTCCATGAGAATCTTATCTTCAATTAACCACTAGAAAACCCAAGTGAGCACTGATGCTCAAGGGGTAGGGTGGTAATTTTCAGCTGAAGAGCTCAGGGACAACGCCCAGGTCCAGAGTTCAAGCCTAACGACCAACAATAACAACAAAAAAATACTTTTCTGATTTAAATAGTTCTCAAAGTATAAACTTTAACAATATCATTTAACACTAACAATATTAATTTTGCGTAACAAAAATATACAAATTGCCAGGGCCAGGAGTTTGGCTTAGTGGTAGAGTGCTTGCCTAGCATGCATGAAGACCTGGGTTCAATTCCTTGGTACCACATACTTAAAAAAAGCCAGACGTGGTGCTGAGGCTCAAGTGGTAGAGTTCTAGCCTTGAGAAAAATCCAAAGACAGTGCTCAGGCCCTGAGCTTAAGCCCAGGACTGGCAATAAATGAATGAATGAATGATATATGTACACACACAATGAAATTCATGGCTAAAAACTATGAAAAATAATCCTTAATATTGATAATTGGATTTAAGTCCAAGTATTCAGATATAATACAAACACAGAAATGACACAATTCCAATTTATTTTATTTGATATTGTTTTTCTATTTTTTTTCTTTCTTATCTTGCTAGGGCCTTGCAAATGCTATTATTCCCAACCCCTAATTTGTTGACTTTAATATACCAATGCTTTGGGGTTTCCTTTAATTCAGAAAATTAAGCATAGAGAAACAATACCTTAGGAGACATCACAACTCAATTTTTTTTGGGGGGGGGGATGACACTGGTTAAAGATTCAATTTTCTAGACTAGGACCATTAAAGTTTGGATCCAAATAATCTCATTTACTAGCCCTGTTGTCTTTAACCAAATACAATAATAATAATAACCTTATTGAGTTACTGAAAGGATGTCTTGGACAAAACATACATTCTCCACAGTTATTAGCTATCTACATATACATATCACATAAAATACATTTCACATCATACATGTTATATATTAGAAATCTCTAGGTTTATTTTAGAATTAAATATATCAAAATAATTCAAATAAATTTTCTACTATTTAAGTATACTCTATTCTCCAATTGAATTACAGACATAGCTCTTCAGTGATATAATAGTCATAGGTAACTGTATTTTTAAAAGATAGTCATTTGTATCCAAATGTGTTTAAAATTTAAAAATTGATTTCTTTTTTTCAGTTACCTGAGTCTCCACACCCTGTTCTAGTAGACGCTTAGCTTGATTTTCCACTTCGAGTCGAGCTCTTGCAATAAAAAGTAGATCATTTTCTATTACTTCTATTCCAGAAAGATCTATTCCTTGCGAGAGATAATCTATAAAAAAATTATTACAACACTAAATAAATATCAAGGTATCAAAATATCATGTAGTCTTTAAATATCAACTTCTTCAAAAGCTGCTGCTGAACACAGTACCTTTGAAAATTTGTGTTCTCTTGGGGGGAGGGAAATAGGGACAAAGACATAAGAAGGGGTATCAATGTGTGAGAAGTAATGCACCTAGTACCTGATGAATGTTAACTGTAGCCCCTCTATACATTATCCTGACAATAAAAAAAAGAAAATTTGTGTTCTTAAGGAATAGTTTCAAAAAATACTTTCTCTTAATCACTTTATCTTGAAGCTAGATATCCCAAATAAAATATGGTTGGTAAAGCAATGATGGAAATTATTATTAGTTAGTTCAAAACAATGCCAATAACGTGTCCAGTTCTGAAACAGACACCAGTGTCTCATGCTTGTAGTATTACCTACTCAGGAGGGTAAGGTCTCAGGATTATGGTTTGAAACCAGCCTGAACAGAAAGTCCCTGAGATTCTTATTTCCAGTTAACCACCCAAAAATGCCAGAAGTAAGTAAAACTTTGACCTTTGACAACAACAAAAGCTCAGGAAAGTGCCCAGACTATGAGTTCAAGCCGTAGAACCAACACACCAACACACACACACACACACACTTATCCAAATAGAAAATGACTTTATGTTTCAGTTAATAGAATACCAAATGTATTTTCATTATATCATCTAATTGGAACTGTTTGTTAATATTTAGTCTTCTTATTTAGCCCTAGAATTTACATATATCATAGTTTACTTAAGTTTGGTTACAACATACTACCTAGGACAAACTACATTAAAACATCCAACATAAAGTTAATTAACTACCCAGCAGCACTCAAATATCTAAACTTTAGAGAGTTAGATCTACATTAAATTAGAGGACAAAGGAAACAATATAAGGGGCAATTATATAGTAGTTACTATTAGTTGTTCTTCTTCCACAATTTGTTTGCAGGTACTAGACTTAAGACTTAAGTACTAAAGGAACAATTACTGAAAAGGCGGTTATACCTCTTGCCTTATACCATGCCTTGGCCTTCATTGAGTGAAGACTCATGACAGATTTCATAGTCTACATAATCACATGATAGACTCTATGAGCTTCAATATTCTTCATCTATAAACAGTGATTCTACTATGTACTCAAATTATTACAGGAAGTTGGGCGCAGTGGCTCACACCTATAATCCTAGCTACTCAGGAGACTAAGATCTGAGGATCAAGGTTCAAAGCCAGACCAGCACTAAAGAAGCTAAAGAACATGAGACTCTTATCCCAAGGGATGTGACTCAAGGGGTAGAGTGGTAGCCGTGAGCTGAGGTGCTCAAGTAGGCCCAGAGCTCAAGTGCCATGAACCCCTGCCCACACACACACACAAAGAAAAACCCAATACAAATTATTAAAGGAAAACAATCTCTCAACTTTAAAAAATGAACTATAGACTTGTGAATTCTATCAGTAAAAAACAGTAACAATAATGTTCAAAAACAAGAGGGGAATATGTATAGTAAGTGAAATAGATTTAAGGGTAAGCGTGAAAATATATAAATATAGTTTTCCTTGGGTATTAAAATAACTGCATATAAGAGAAAATTCACAAGTCAATGTGTGGAAACTTGTTAAACTTCTCTCATAACCACTGAAATTATCTTTACATAAAATGAAATAGTAAACATTCAAACACCTTTAAAATTTTTGAAACACTGTGACTGTTTTTCTTGGAACCAGGGATCAAGACCTTGAGCATGTTAGGCATGCTACCACTGAGCTGTAATCCCAGCGCTCTAAGTATCTTTTCTTTTTCTCTCCTCTGAAAACAATGGAATTTTATACAAATGTAAAATTTTACCTTCCAACGTAAAACTCTAATAAAGATACTCAATTAAACAAATATGTCTCTAGAAGTACTTTAACAATACAGAAATACAATCATAACATAATCTGTGAAGTTAAATGACTCCAATAAAGTTTACAGTATCTACAACAAGTTATAGATGCCTATAATAATTTGCAGATTGGTTTAGTTATACATATTGCCTTAAGAAATACCATTAATGCAAATATATGATTAATAATATCCCCATTATACAAAAGAAAAGAATATTACTAAAATAGAATGTCTTTTAGGTATTTATTATCCCAAGCATTTAAGTGACTCTTATTTTTGTGACATCAAACACTACCTTTTGGTGGTAAAAGAGAGAGTTCATTAGCCCAAGGACCACTGAAGGGCCTCCAGGCAGCTCAAAGTAAAATCTGGCTATCCTACAAAATAAAGCTTAATATGAAAAGTTCTCAAGGGGAAATACAAACCCATCACTCCTCTTTGTAATATGGGTTGAGCTCTAAACCATTCAGAGTTTATAATCTCTTCATTTCTTCCTCAATACAAGAGATCACTTAGGCTTTTTCTCTATTCAGGAACTCTGATCAATATTTTGTCTTAAAAACTGCTTTCCAAGATACGATGTAGCCATGCTACTTAAGTTCTTTCTGCTACCCACTTTACACCTGATATAGCCATACAGGTTGGCACCTTGTAGCACCACACCCATAATAACTACAGCCAACCACTTGACTCTGAAGGAGAAGAAAGCACTAAAGGCAAATTATCACCCACAGCACTGGACAGGCAATAAGTCCCAGCCAAAAGATTCTTGATTTAGCTTCTGAAATAGTTTTACTATCTTGAGGAGTTGCCTCTCTGGACTCAAACACCCAGTGGCTCATCAATATGATTCCACCAGCAGAGGCCAACCATTAGTCTACTTGTAACATTCTTCACAGCCCAAAAGTCACATGACAACAAGATAATTGTTACCATACGGGAAATAAAGCTGATGCTGAGGAATTCACAGAGAAGATAGACTACAATTGCACTGACTCGAAAGAACAAATGGAAAAAGGATGCTACTGGAAGTCTGACTTTTTTTCGTCTATTAGCTGTCTCAGCTTCTGCATCAAACAGTGAAACATCTCCTGTGTCATCATTACTGTCCTGTGACAACATGGCTCTAAGTATCTTTTAACTAGAAATTTATTCCTTCATTTACATAGAACTGGTATATTTTTTTATTAATTAAATAAATGTTGAACTAGAAAAAAGGTGATTATATGAGTGGAGAAAAGTCACTTAATCTTTGTAAAAGTGACAATTAAAATAACTATTTTCAGGAGCCAGGAGTTTGGCCTAGTGGTTAAAGTGCTTGCCTAGCATGCACAAAGACCCGGGTTCGATTCCTTGATACCACATACATAGAAAAAAGCCAGAAGTGGTGCTGAGGCTCAAGTGGTAGAGCTCTATCCTTGAGAAAGTCCAAGGACAGTGCTCAGGTCCTGAGCTCAAGCCCAGGCAGGACTGGCAAAACAAACAAACAAACACACAAAAAAAACCTATTTTCAAATCAAGCACAACTACATGGACAAATAAGATAATATGAATAAAGACTTAAAAGCTACATAAAAGTAAGTTACTATTTTCCTAATAGGGTATTAGTTGCTAACTGCTGACTTTCCGATGAGGGTAAGGGAGAAAAAGATATTGAAGAATAGGTGACCATAGGTTAAAATTTTTACATTTCCAGGTAGTCCACACATAAACTATGCTCAAAATACCTCAGCCTTATGTAAATTCTCCTGGCTAAATTTTTATATATTAAACCTAACACTTGTCAAGGCATGTCTGATCTTCTTGCTCTTCAAAGGTTTGGGAAAATTTAGTATGAAAAGCTTCAGTTTAGGTGGGTCCCAGTGTCTCACACCTATGATCCTAGTTATTTAGGAGGCTGAGATCTGAGGATCCAAATTCAAAGCCAGCTAGGATAAGAAAGTCCATGAGATTCATCTCCAAGACGCAGGCCCAACACACACACACACACACACACACACACACACACACACGTTCACTTAAAAAAACAAGATGATGTCATATGTAATTAATGTAATTAATAAGAAGCTCCTAATCCAATATGCCTGTTGTCCTTATAAAAATAGGAAATTTAACCCCGTGCCAGTGGCTCATATCTGCAATCCTAAGAAGGCTGGGTTCAAAGCTAGCCTGGTCAAAAAAGTAGGCAAGATTCTCTTACTTTTACAACCAGTAAAAGTCAGAAGCAGAGCTGTGTCTCAAACAGTAGAGTGGTTAGTCTTGAGCACAAAAGCTCAGGGCACTGAATTCAAAGAAATTTGAACAGTGACACCACACGTGGATAATGCTATATGATGGTAATAGATTCCAAGGAAGTGCATATTGTCAGCAAACCACAAAAAACTGGAAGAGGAATGGAACAGATTCCTTCCAAGGTCCCAGGAGAAAACAAACTTACTGACATCTTAAATCTGGAATTCTGTTCTTAAAAACTTGTAAACAACAAAATATGTGATTTTTCAGCCACCTAATGTGTGATACTTATGTCTATCCACCTGAGAAAACAAATTCTACATGTTTTACATGATATCATTATAAGAACCTAATATTCACAGTAACCCTTCAGTGAGGTATTTCTATCTACTTGACTTATAGAGAATGAAATTGAGACACAGGGCAGCTAATTGATTCACCCAAGTTTCCAATTATTAAATGTTAAAGGCAAAATCTGGAACAAGATATGAACAATAATTGTTTTAGTTCAAGCTGCTACAACAAATATAAACTGCATAATATATTATGAACAAAAAATTTATTTCTCATCTTTCTTAAAGCTAGACCCCCAAGATCAAAGTATCCGTATGGCCGGTTGGTAGTTTATGGCTCTGATAGATTTATGGGTTTTTGCCTCACAAGGTAGAAAGAAGGCAAAATAGGTATGGGCTAGAGCTTTTATAAGAACACTAATCTCATTCATGGAATTATCTCCCAAAATAGCATTCCAACTATCCAAAATCAGTATTTGATTCTTTAGCTGCCTCAAACTTTGTTATCTTCGCATACCCTAAAATGTTTTAGCAAATCCTTTCTAAATCTGAAGCAGCTGTAGATTTGGTTGACCCTGTCTAGGAACCCTGACTGACAGATAAGGAAATATATTAGTGAGAAAATGGAGTTGGGGAAAAATATCAAGTAGCTGCAGAAAGTATGGTCACAGACCCCAAAATATTTTCAATATATCTTTTTTTTTCAGCATATCTTGTTACACAGATTTTGAGTTTTCCACTGTGACTGTGAGAAGCCAGCCTAACAAGCCATAAAAATGATTTTCTCTACCATTTAAAGTACACTCATCTCTTCTGATCATAAATGCTTTATGGGTTCTCTACCAAAGGCAGGTTATAGACATAGATCATAGCAGAGTCCTGTGGAGGCACGAAAGTACCCAGGCAAGGAAAATGATGGGAGATTCCTAACTATCATGGTTTTCAAGTTGAGGTTTGGCAAGTTACCATGAACCTTGATGATTCCTTCTCTCCTCTTATATTTCAATGCTCTAACATTAATTTTTTTCAGTGTTACCTCTTAGCAAAAACTCCCCACCCAAGTGATTATTACTAATTTTTAAGGAAAACTCATATTTATGCCAGCAGGCCTGGTAGAGTTCCTATTCCAAAGTCTGGGCCTAAAGTTATTTACAACTTGGGAGCAAAATACATTTCAAAACAAAATACACTCATGTATAACAAATTGAATTTTGTTCACTTAACCCTTAGTACTTATAAATGCAAGCTCTTCTTTCCAGATGTAATTCAGGTAAATAAGACCATCCTGGATTAAAATGGACAATGATCCAATGACCTCTTCTCAACACAAATGAGGGAAATCTGCACCTAGACACAAACACTAAAAATACAGATAAGAAATTCATTTGAGAAGAACCAAGTAGAGACAAAATGATTAGTCTAAAAGTAAAGGAATACCACAAATTTACCAAAGCTACCAAAACTTAGAAGAACAAGACCACCCTTCTGGCCAAAACCGTAGTTTCAGACTTCTAACCTCTTAAACTGAATGAGAGTAAGCTTCTGTTGTTTGTAAAGTACTGAGTTTATAGTAATATGTAACAATAGCCATAGGAAAGTAAAACACTTTACTTGAGGCTCTAATTTAGGATTCAAGCTATAAATTAGATAATTGAGAATTAAAGTCAATGGAATTTCTACGTGCAGAGCGGCTGCAAGATGAACCATTTAACCTTCTGTACAATAGTCACTGGCACATGACCAACAAGTTTCCAGGTTCTCAGAGCTTAAGAATTTTTGAGCTACTGAATAGAATTCATGAAGTAAATGCACATGCTTGTAAAGAGGAGTTAAGAATGTTTAACAAAACACTATTTGAGCTTGAAGGACATCATCTTTATTTTTTCCTGATATAATGAAGGCTATCATGTCAATTGCATCATTAGCATTTGGCTGGAAGCCCATAAAAATTCAACAATTCATGCATGACAAACTATACAATAAAAATATTAAATAATGGGATACTTAACCAGAGTATCATTCAAAATTTTACTTAAAATAGTTTAGCCACAAGGAAGTGGATGAATCTAGAGCGAATCATGCTGAGTGAGACAAGTCAAGACCAAAGGAACAAAAGGCACATGGTATCCTTAATATGTGGCTATTAGATCCAAACAGTACAAGAGCGAGGACTCAATATTTGCATACCCAATGCTATGGACATGGTATTGGAAATATAAACATAACTACATAGACATAAAAACCTATTACTCTATAGACATAATGTTTTATTTCATAAATTAATATGTATCTATGATATACAAACCCTTAGCCTAATTTTGATTGTTCTTAAAAACTAGGTGCCAGTGATTGTATACAGATTCCCTTCTTGAACACTTGTTTGTTAAACATGTCATTTGAAATACGATGTAAAAATCAATGTTAATAAATTCTTTAATAAAAAAGTTAAAAAAAAAGTTTAGCCATATCTTATTCAGGATATTTATTGAGCAACAGTACTTTGGTTACTATTTCAAAGAAATTAAAGAAACTGCAAACTTCAAAGAACTCTGCTAGCTCTGCTAGCATCTGGATATAGGGAATGGGCAGAATGTTGTTATAT
Source organism: Megascapheus bottae (assembly GCF_031878675.1). Lineage (NCBI taxonomy): Eukaryota > Metazoa > Chordata > Mammalia > Rodentia > Geomyidae > Megascapheus > Megascapheus bottae. Next base: position 41,992,660 of record NC_143513.1, read on the forward strand.
GTCTTTTCAATTTTAGTCATTCTAAAGTACAAAGTGGTATGTGGCTGATTTTATTTGTATTTCCCTAGTGACAAATGATATTGACCATCTCTTCATGTGTTAGTTATTTTTGTATATTATTTGCAGGAATTTTGTTCAAATGTTTTAGTAATTTTTAACTCTATTTTTTATTTTTTAGTTGTAAGAATAAAGAATAGTCTACAAATAAATACTTATGCCACATATAGAATTGGCAACTACCTTTTCTCATTGGATGGGATGTCCTTTCACTGGGCTGGTATTGCCACTTAATATATAAAATGTTTCAATTTTCTACTTTTTTCTTTTCTTGTTCACCCTTTTAGCTATATCTGGTAAATCAAGATAAAAAAAAACTCTTATATTGTTTTCTAAGAGTGGAGTTTTATTTATTTTTTCTGTATTTTTATTTTACTTATTTATTTATTGCCAGTCCTGGGGCTTGAACTCAGGGCCTGAGCACTGTCCTTGGGTTTTCTCAAGGCCAGAGTTCTATTACTTGAGCCACAGCACCACTTCTGGCTTTTTTCTATGTATGTGGTATCAAGGAATTGAACCTGGGTCTTCATGCATGCTTGGCAAGCATTCTACTGTTAGACCAAACTCCTGGCCCAAGAGTGGAGTTTTAGATCTTACATTTAATTCTGTACTTTTAGCTTCTTTCTTTTATGGTGTGAGTATTTGATACATATTCCTTTTTTTCCCTTGTACATATCACTTGTCCTATAATCATTTCTTTAATGTCTATTCAATACCAACTGAGTCATCTCCAAACTTTTACTAAAAACAAAAAACAAAAAAGCCTGACCAGATATAAGGTCTTATTTTTGGACTTTCAACGCTATTTCATTGATCTATATATGTAGTCAGTACCAAAACATCTTAATTACTATAGTTCTATCTGTGATAAGTTTTCAAATCAGTTGTATAATTCTTCCAGCTATCATTCTTTCAAATTTATTTGGCTACTATTTTTCAAATATCTATGTGTGTGCTTTAAATATATTCTGGGTTGCTTTTATTTCAATATAAATTTTAAGATCACAAATTCTGCAAACGCCAGTTTGTGTCTGATAGAGATTGCACCTTATCTGCAGATCAACTGAGAAAATTGATTTGTGGAACGGAATGAAAGAATTCTGAGGATATCTACAACCCTAATCATCACAATTTGTGAAATACTGTAGTGTGCAATAAAAGGGATGGTACAGATATGATTTCTTTATGGCTTTTAAAATAGAAAGATTTTGTCAGATTATCAGAGCAGGCATCATAGAATACGAACATTGGAATAAGAAAACATGAGTACTGGGAAAAGAACTGATTTCCCCTTCACAATAAATCTATCCTCTGCTATCTTGTTTATAGTTTCTTAAAACACAATGCAAGGGCTGGGAGCCTGGCCTAGTGGTAGAGTGCATGAAGCCCTGGGTTCCATTCCTCTGTATCACACACACAGAAAAAGCTGGAAGTGGTGCTGTGGCTCAAGTGGTAGAGCACTAGCCCCGTCCAGGCCCTAAGTTCAAGCCCCAGGGCTAGCAAAAAAAAACAAAAAACAACAACAACAAAAAAACACAAAATAAAAACAATGAAGACTCCTAATCTCCAAAATTGTTTTAGGATAAATTCATATTGTTTTAAGCCACCAAATCTGTGGTACTTTGTTTACAGCTATCATAGTACACCAATATACTAATATGCTAAATATTAATACACAATACTAATATACTAAACTAATACACTGCATTAAATTAATATAATGTATGAAAATAGTATACTACACTAAGACACTAAACTAATACGCTAATATAATAATATAACATGCTAATAAGAACTGAGTATAGCAGTTCAAAGCCAGCCTAGTAAAAGAAAATCTATGAGACTCATCTCCAATTAACCACCAAAAAGCCAGAAGTGAAGCAGCGGTTCAAGTGGTATAGCATTAGCCTTTAGCAAAAAAAAAAACTAGGGAAGCCAGGCACTGGTGGCTCATGTCTGTAATCCTCGCTACTCAGGAGGCTGACATCTGAGAATCATGGTTTGATGGGGACAAAAAAGTCCCCATTAAATCTAAATAATTATTATTTTAGTTACATTAAACTGTACATAATCATTTTATTATTAAAGGATCATAAACAGTATTATGGTACCCTATTGTATCTATTACAATATGCAATCAACAGTATTTTAACAATCTCATTTGTTTTGCTAAATTGAAGAATTTCTCAGGTAACAGCAAGCTCATTAAGATTAAAAAAAGAAAAATCATCAATAAGAAAATTTCAGGTGACAAAACAATAAGTATAGTATAGAAGTAGCTGCTTTATAAGAAACTGAATTGAAAAGTTAAACAAGAAAAAGGTAGACAAGTTGCAAGCAGTTTAACATAAAATTCAAGCTGATTAAACAGATCAATTTAAGACAGTTTGAAATGATGCAGTTTTAAAAAATGCTTAAACAATATCCACTTAATCATTTCAAGGATATACTCTTAGGAAACAAAGATAAGCACATGAGTATAATCCAGAAAGTCAACATAATACTGCATAAAGTCCAAGGTATTTGTTTCAATATAAGCATCTCAGCTTAGGAATATCCTTAATAAAAGCAATCAACTAGTTACTCCATGAAAGTATTTCTCTCCACCTAAGTTATTAAGAGAATAAATGGAGATTTCTAAAGCCATAATATATTTATAGCAGGAAGAGCATGGCAGGAAAAAGCTGCTCGTTTCATGACAGACAAGAAGAAAAGATACCACTCAAAAGCACGCCCCAAGTGGCTTAATTTCTAACCAGAAGCCTCAATGACACAAGTCTCCATTACCTTCCATTAAGCCATTTAAGGATAAATCTATCAGATTGGTCCACTGATAGAAACAGAGACTAATTTCTAACACCAAACTAGTTCATTCAAGGTTCTAAGTAATGACAAAAAGGAAATTAAACAAATTTCTTTAAAATTTTATCATTCATCTCATCTTCAAAAATATATAATATTTCTAATTTTGAACCTTCCTTGAATTCTATTTTTTTCCAGTCTTAGGCTTAAGCTCAGGGCCTGAGCACTATCCTTGGACTTTTTTCAAGGCTAGAGCTTTACCACTTGAGCCTCAGCACCACTTCCGGCTTTTTTCCATGTATTTGGTACTGAGGAATCGAACCTGGGTCTTTGTGCATGCTAGGCAAGCACTCTATCACTAGGCCAAACTCCCAGCCCCCTTCCTTGAATTCTTTAACGTGATATGCTTCTTCCTAGATTCTCTTCCTCCAAGTATGTTTCCTCTTCCTATATTGAAATAAATCAATTATGCCCCAGCTAGCTGATTTTCATGTCTGAAAATTATGTCAATTTCTGTCATCTCTTCTTTCATTACTTCTCCTTGTAGCTTTAATGCCATTTTAGCCCTGTACTGTCATTAAACTTTAAGAAGAAAGAAAAAATAAAGGTGTACATTTCACTTCAATGTAGGTCATAAGTCTAGGGCTTACATTTTGGTCAAACTCCAATATCAATCCCTAGTCTCTTCTAACTAACACCAAATACTTGGATCTTCTCAAACTCCAAGCAACTCCTAAAAAACTCAGTTCAAGTACTACCTACGTGTAATATCCTTCCCATTCTTTCAAATTATAAATAATGGATCGTCTTCTGTTAATTTTCACAGCATATTACTTTATTCACTTCTGGCATTCAGTTAGACCATATGTGCTAAGTTTTAATGACTAATGCTCAAAATCTCTCCCACTGCCCAATGTTATTCACTTCATTAAACACTTTAAGTGAATCAGTGATTTATATAGTAAAATAAGTTTAACTTTAAAATGCAAATAATCTAGCTAGCAAGATGGCAGAATAAGTCACTCATTTCTGCTATTCTTCAGCAATATCAATTCTTCACCCAAGCACAGGCAAAGGTCCATCTGCTGAAGCTTTCGGATTCAGATAAGAGGTTAGAAACTTACAGGCCTGTAAAACAAATGTTTTTTGTTGTTTTTTTGAGAATATAAAACAACATCCAGGAAACAACTCTGTTCCCCAAAGTTTGATCTTGAGCCTGAAACAAAACTATATCCAAAGGGTAGAGGAAAAGTACATACAAGTGCTTACAAATAAAGGCTTATCTGTCCAACGTTGATCCTGACACAGCTCAACAGGCACCAGTGGTCAACCTATAATTCCTCTCAAGAGGCCGAAATTCCAGGACCACAGTTTGAAGCCACGCTGGGCAGTAAAGTTCCTGAGATTCTTATCTTGATTTAAACACCACTATGGCACAAGTGGTGGTTCATCAGCCTTGAGTACATATGCTCAGTGGCAGTGCTCAAACTCTAAGTTCAAGCCTATAATTTAGCTCCAGCATACTTCAGCTGTTCATACAGGATACAGAGAAAGGCCTAACCATAGCTTTTTCACAACCAGTTCACAAACATTCATTTGCTCTATCCAGATATAAATAGCAGGTAAACAAAGAGGAGTTCAGCTAATTATTTAGGGTCTTTACAAATACTTCCACGTGGTGAAGTAGATGACAGAGGTCAGTGAGTCAGCCTTGAGACTTTGACAGTGAGGGTGGCAGCATAAGATTTTGGCATCCAAATCCAAGCCAAGTCTCATGTCACAGGCAGTAGCATACAGTTCAAGCCTCAAGATCCATTTTCAAGGCCCAGGTGTTCCAGTGACTGGGATCCAATAGGGTAATTTACAAATAAAACATTAAGTGGACTCTTCTGTACTGAGCCCCCCACGCCCCCCAGAGGTCAGATTATTTACTCTCCCACTGATGTCATACTAGCCTAACCAGTTGACATCTAAAGCAACTAACCAAAATAAATCTCACTCTAGAGGAAAAGTACACCAAGGAAACAGTGACCATTTTGGTCCTTGTGTTGGGGAAGTTTTGTTTGTTTACTTTGGTATTTACCTAATTTCCCTCAATAGAGAAAGAAGATTGGACCAAGTGTCCTGAATAAACAGGGTGAATGTTTTACTACCAATATACAGCCCTGGTTCAGTAGCTAGAAAACACAATCTGCCATTGTCCAGTTTTGCCTAAATAATACAAATATTTCAACTAAAAGAACACATGAGACTAAAACCTCCACCCAAACACCTGTCCTGGATATTTAAATCCAAACACAAAAACAGAAGGAATATGAAAAAAAAAGGCAATATACATTCACATCAACAATTCCACAATGAAAGACTTCAAAAAGAGCATAGTAGACAAATCTCAAGCAACGAACTCAATAGATTATGGATAAGAATGAGATATGTATGAATGAATGAATTCTCAAGACTGAAACGAGACTTAAAAGTTATTGCACTTAGTACAATAATCATAATTTAAGGAACACAGAGAAATAAAAGATTTGGCAAGGGTCACACGATATCTAAATGACTACCTTCCTGAAAATCAGTGACACCAACATTTGTATCACTCTTGCTTCAGCAAATAAATCACCACAAGATCTCCCAGGACAAGTGAGCAATAAACAAAAACCTCAAACGTTAGATCCCCTAATATTGTCACAGATTTATTTCCCCAAATAACACAAACCAACATGATGATACTTTTTCTGATATTATTTTCTAAAGATAGGAAAACAATTTTATTTTTAACTAATCTGAAATATCTTAAAGTATAAGTTCCACAAATTTTTATCCTGCTAGTATAAGAGTTCATCTGCATTTCAACAAATTCAAATAATTGACACAGCTATCACAATACCAACAAATTTTCTTTAGTCTAAGCTAAATACTCTCAAATTAAAGTGCATTATCAATAATACATTTTAAAATACTGTGTTATTAATTTTTTTCTAGGTCACTAATACCATCTTTCTTTAATTCTGAATAATTCTAAATTATACTGATACATCTAAAATAGCCAAATAAAAACTAATTTTAGAAATTTATTCTTGAAAAACACATTCACTAGTGAGGACTTTGTAAATTTATCATAAAGAAAAGGAAAATTCAAGATCATTTCAAATAAGACCATGTCTAATCAACTAAGATAAAAGCAAGCAATTAAATTTCAAGATACAAATTCAAGACACTGCCAAGTTATCGTATGTGGCTAAAGGTAAACAATCAATAAACAATTGCATTTAACAACATGTGTAATTGAAATACAGAATAAAAGTGACAAGTAAGTGACAGAAAACACTTAGGAGGATCTAACATAAATAAACCCCTTGAAAGCTTAAACTGATTTTAAATTTGAATTTGACTGAGAAAATGACATGAAACATAAAAAGTAAAATCTACAGATGGAATTTTAGCACTGTGTGCTTTACCTCTGGAAGCTACATGCCGCACCATGATTCTATTCTTACATTACAAATCTGTTGTGTGGGGAGCGGGGGAGGAATAACTATGTTGCAGGAAAAAAGAATAGAACAAATTGTTGTAAGAACATGTAGTTTTTTCATGTGCCATTATTCTTTACTAGTAATCTAACTCTTTTAAGATTTTTATATAAGTGGACTCACCTATATTTAAAAGACCTAGTAACCTCATATATATACCTATATATAGATACATGTATGTATGTATTTTTTTAGTATAAGAATGATCCTTAAGAAATATCTACTACTTAGCTCACTTGGTAGCTTTATAAAATTTATAATACCATAAGAAAAAGAAGAAATATATTGTTTTTTCTTTCCCAACATAAACCAAAAAACCATCACAAGTCATCAGGGAGGGAGGGAGGAGGAGAGTGGCGAGGACAGCAGCTGTGTTGAAGCACAGAAAGGACATGCGTTGGCAGATTTGTGAGGTGACACCTGCAACACAATGTGCCTAGATCTAGTCTATTTCCTAAAGCTAAAAAGGAAATAAAAATTCGTTCTCAATGTTTCCTTGGGTATCCATATTCCTCTCCTGAACACTATTTGACATGATGGGATATGAGAGCCACTAAATTATAAAAAAGAAAAACATGGGAAAAACTGACTTAGAGATAAGTATGCAATATAAAAACCTATATGTTAGTATAAATTAAAATTATATTTTCAGTTACAGTTTACATTCAAGTAAAAATATCTCACTGACTATAACAGAAGTAAATTACTTCTCAACAACAAAACATAGCGCAGAAAATATTCAAATACATGGAGACTGAACAACACACTGCTGAAAAACATGTGAAGAACTGAAGAAATAAAGGAGAAATCAGATATTTCTTAAAATTCAATAATAATGAAAACACAGCATACAGGGACCTCTGGAATACTGCACAAGCCTGATTTAGAGGAAAGTTAATAGCTCTAAGTGCATGCATAAAGAGAACAGAAACAGCACAAGTAAACAACATGATGCGACAAAGCTGCTAAAAAAGAACAAGTCAAACCCCAAACTACTAGACAGAGTCAGTAATATTAGAATGGAAATCAATGAAATAGAGACCAAAAATAACTATACATAAAATCTATGAAACCGAAAACTGGTTCTTTCATAAAAACCAGTAAAACTGACGTAACACCAGATAAACTGATCAAGAAAAAAGAAACCTGGATAAATAAAATCAGAGATGCCAAAGGAAACATTACAATAAGCATTTAAAAAATGAAAAAAATTATGAATACTTCCAAAGCCTATGCTCAAATATGATGAAAAATCTAGTAGAAATGTATATATTCCTAGAGACATACAAACTGCCTAAGCTGAATCAACAAGACACAAACAACTTAAACAGGCTCATAACACCCAATGAAATTGAGGAAGTAATCAGAAGTCTTCCAACAAGGGAAAATGCCAGTCCCAGTAGATTCAAGGCTGAATTCTATAATACTTTTAATCAAACTATCATTTGTACTCCTCAAACTTTTCTCTGAAAGAGAAAAAGAAGAATCAATTTCAAACTTGTTTTAGGAAGCCAGCATCCCATACCAAACCCAGGTAGAGAGCCAACAAAAAAAGGTAACTAAAGGTCAAGCTCTTTGATGAAAACAGATGGAAAGCTCTTCAATAAAATACTAGCCAACAGAATTCAGCACATAATTAAAGCAAAATCACACATTATGATCAAAAAGGTTTTAGCCCAGAGTTGAAACAATAATTTACCATATGTAAATCAATAAACATATCACATCAACAGAGACAAGGACAAGAACTACATGATAGTCTCAATATATGTAAAAAAATCCAATGCACACTCATGTTAAAAGTTATGGAGAAACTAGGAATAGAAGGAACATACCTCAAAATAATAAAGGCTACATTTGACAGATTAACAGCCAACATCATACTTAGCAATGAAAAACTAAAAACATTTCTTGTAAAATCAGGAACAAGGCAAGGATGTTCACTGTCTCCAGACATCTTCAATATTATTCTGGAATTCCTAGCCAGAACAGTAGGCAAGAAAAAGATCCAAAAGAGATTCACATACAGAAAGAAGTCAAACTATCCCTACAGGCAGATGACATAATAGTATATCTAAAGGACCAAAAAGACTCCATCCCCAAGCTCCTAGAGCTTACTGATAACTTTGACAAACTAGCAGGATACAAAACTAATCCACAAAACTCAGTAGCCTTTCTATATACCAACAACACACAAGCTGAGAGAAAAATCAGGAAAACAATTTCATTTGCAATAGCCTCAAAAAAATGGGGAGTCAGGAGCATGACCCAGTGATAGAGTGCTTGTCTAACATGCACAAAACCCCAGGATTCCTTAGTACTACATAAATAGAAAAAGTCAGAAGTGGCACTATGGCTCAAATGGTACAGTGCTAGCCTTGAGAAAGCCCAAGGACAATACAGGCCCTCAGTTCAAGCCTCAGGACTGGCAAAAAAAAAAAAAAAAAAAAAGATTCAACATGGGAATATTCTCCAGTAGGTCTACAGATCCCATGAAATGCCAAACAAAAACCCAGAAGGTATTATTCTGGATTCTGGATTCTACACAGGATATAGAAATCTAGAGAAGCAGAGGTATGGCTCAATTAGACTACCAGTCTTAAGCAAAAAAAAAAGACAAGTGAAAACATGAGGCTCTGAATTCAAGCCTCATTAGTGGAAAAAACAACAATAAATAACCCACTGCATATAGAAATTTTAACAGACTGTAGCCCATATTCTGACAAAAATACAATAATATAATTTCAGATGGATGAGGAACTAACTTAGTTGATTAATGAACTAGATTCTAAGGAATACTTGTTAACTTGAAGGACACATCAGATGTGCACCTTTAAGTATTTAAGACAGTAAATACTGAACACAAGAATAATTTAGCTAAAACTGCTGTGTAACTATTAAAGGCGAAATATGTGCTAGCCAGAAAATAAGAACCTTCGATCATAAAGGAATTTCACACTCAGTCATAAGTTTGTCTTCACAGACCTTACTAGATGTTTAGAAAAAGGACCAGGAAAACATCAGTCATGTTGCGTGCTTAGCGGAAGAGAAGAGCAGCTACTAAGAGAAAAGCACAAAGTTCATCTTGGACCCTTTCTACCACCTTTTATATGAGGAAGGAGAATGAATGAAAACCTCTAGGAAATAGAGGTCATTCAGACAAAACTCAACAAAGCAATTTCAAGAATAAATACCATTTATCAAATGGACTTAACAACATGTATCTCCAGAATATTCCACCCAACAACTATAGAAGGTACATTCTTCTCAGGAGGCCAATGAAACTTTCTACAAAGTAGACTATATTTTACCACATAAAACAAGTCTTAAACAAATATAAGAAAATAGATAACTTCCTGCATTTTATCAGATCACAATGGAATAAAACTGCAAGTTTCTTTTTAAAAATCAGAAAATATTCAAACATGCAAACTGAACAATAAATATACTGCTGAATAATCACTGAGTCACTGAAAAGGCCAAAAAAAGTCCTAGAATCAAACAGAAGTGAAAATAGAATTTACCTAAACCTTTGAGATACAGCAAAGGCAGTGATAAGAAAAAAAAAATTTTAAGATATAAGCAGCTACATTAAAGAAATTGGAGAGATATTAAATAAATACCATAATGTCGAGTCTAAAGCTACTAGAAAAATAAGCCAAATTAGTAGCTGGAAAGAAATAATAAAGATCAGGGCAGCCGGCGAGGTGGTTCACACCTGTAATCCTAGCTACTCAGGAAGCTGAGATCTGAGGATCAAGGTTCAAAGCCAGCCTGGACACAAAAGGACTTGAGACTCATCTCCAATTAACCTCTAGAAAATGGGAAATAAGGCTTGGCTCAAGTAGGGCAGTAGCCTTGAGCTGAAGAGCTCAGGGACAGTACCCAGGCCCAGTTCAAGCCCCATGACCCACCCACCCCCCCCCCAAAAAAATCAGGCATTAATGAAATGAGGAATAAAAATTATGAAAACAACAAAACAAAAAGGTTCTTTGAAAACATAAATAACTAACAAATCCTTAGCCACACTAAACAAATGGAGAAAGAAAATCCAAATTAATAAAATTAGAAAAAGGGACATCAAAAACAGAAAATTCAGAGAATCATCAGGGAATATTTTGAGACGTTATAGTCTCATAAACTGGAAATTCTACAAGAAACAGATAAATTTCTAGACTTACATGACCTACTTAATTGCCCTAAGAGTATATATATTTTAAAAAACACAAAAGTCTATAATGAGTATGAAGCAATAATAAAAGAGAATCCCAACAAAAAACAGCTCAGAAGCAGATGGGTTCACTGCCAAATTTGATCTGACCTTAAAGAAGAAATAACAACAATGCTACTCAACTAGTCTATACAACAGGAAAAAAAAAAAAAAACTATCAAACTCATTCTTTGAAGCCATTATTACCCTAATACCAAAATTGGACATGATACAACAAAAAAGAAAACCACAGACCAATTTCCTTAATGAACATAAACACAAAAATTCACAATAAAAACACTTGCAAATTGAATTAAAGAACACATTAAAAAGATTGAGTTGGTTTCCTTCCAAAGAGTCAATGATGGTTCAACATACACAAAGAAATGTAATATAGTACAAAAGAAGGATAAAGGACAACAGAAAAAAAATCTCATGTCATCTTGATACAGAAAAATATTTTGATAAAACATCCATTTGTGTTAAAAAGCCATGAAGAAACTATAAACAGAAAGAAATAGAAGTTAGATAGACAGATAGACAGATAGAGAACATAGACATACTACAGGCCCTATGTAAAAAATGTACAGCTAGGGCTGGGAGTTTGGCCTAGTGGTTAAAGTGCTTGCCTAGCATGCACGAAGACCCGGGTTCGATTCCTTGGTACCATATACATAGAAAAAAGCCGGAAGTGGTGCTGAGGCTCAAGTGGTAGAGCTCTAGCCTTGAGAAAGTCCAAGGACAGTGCTCAGGCTCTGAGCTCAAGCCCGGGACTGGCAGCAAAAAAAAAAAAAAAAAAAAAAAAATGTACAGCTAACATAGAAGAAAAATGAAAATATTTTCCCCTAAAATGAGACAAAGACTTCTACTTTCTCCATTCTTACTCAATATAGTACTAGAATTCCTAGCCACAGAAATAATGCAAGAAGAATGAATGAAAGTGGGACCGGAAGTTTGGCCTAGTGGTAGAGTGCTTGCCTAGCATGCACGAAGACCCGGGTTCAATTCCTTGGCACCACATACATAGAAAAAAGCCGGAAGTGGCGCTGAGGCTTATGTGGTAGAGCTCTAGCCTTAAGAAAGTCCAGGGAGAGTGCTCAGGCCCAGGATTGGCAAAAAAAAAAAAGAATGAAATAATAAAATAGGAAAATTAGACAGAAATTATTGCTATTTGCAGAGGATATGATCTTATACTAAAATGACTCTAAACACCAAAACACTTTACACTTTTATATCTGACAAACACATTAGGAAAAGCAACAGGATACAAAATTAACATATGAAAAAAGTAACATTTTTATATACCAACAATGAGCAGATTGAGAAAGAAATTAGGATGCCAATCCCATTTCACAAAAGCCTCAAAAATATATGCATGCATCCATATATATATAATATATACATGCAATAAACTTACCTAAGAAAATGAAAGACTTTCTCAATGAAAACTATAAAAATACACTGAAGAAAATAACTAAAGATGTTAAGAAATGGAAAAACTTTAATATTCATGGATTGGCAGAATTAGTATTGTGAAAATGTATACACTACTAAAAGTAATCTACAGATCAAAATTGCCATATAATTCTTAACGAAGATAGAAAAATCTATCTAAAATCTCACATAAAACCATAAAAGACTCCCAAAGTACCAAAGCAATACTGAGCAAAAAGAGCAATGTTGGAGTTATTACAATAATTAACTTCAAGTTATAATCCAGAGTCATAGTTACAAAACCAACAAGATACTGACACATAGATAGACAGATAGACCAATAAGACAGAAGACCCAAAAACAAATCCACAATGATTAGCCATCTGATTTTTTTTTGACAAGGAGTCAAAAGCATATATTGAAGAAAAGTCTCTTCAATAAGTAGTGTTAAAAAAAAGTGAATATTAAAATTAGTCTCCTATCTCTCACCCTGTGAAAAAAATCAATTCAAAATGTATCAATGATCTGGGTGCTGGTGGATCATGCCTGTAATCCTACCTGAGATCCAAGGATCGTGGTTTGAAATTAGCCTGGGCAGTAAAGACTGTGAGACTCTTATTTTCCAACTCAGAAAGATCCAGAAATGGTGATGTGGCTCAAGTAGTAGAGTGCTAGCCTTGAGCAAAAGAAAGCCAAAAACCACACCCAGGTTGAGTTCAAGCCTCAGGACCAGAAAAAAAAGATCCAAGATCCAAATGTAGGACCTCAAACTATAAAATTACCTTAACAAAATATGTAAGGAAAACTCTTGAAGGTACAGGTAGTATCTTCCTGAGAAACACTTCAGAGTTCAAAATATAAGAACAAAAACTGATAGGCATAGGCAACTGTATTAAAGATTCTACAGGGGTAGGGAGTTTGGCCTAGTGGTAGAGTGCTTGCCTACCATGCTTGAAGACCCAGATTCGATTCTTCAGTACCATATACACAGAAAAGCTAGAAGTGGTGCTGTGGCTCAAGTGTAGATCTCTAGCCTTAAGAAAGTCCCAGGATTGCCTCTTCTATTTCTTTAAAGAATGACATTGGGATATTGATGGGTATTGATTGAATTTGTAGATAGCCCTTGGCAAGATTGTCATTTTCACGATACTGATTCTTCCAATCCAGGAGCATTGGAGGTTTTTCCATTTCCTCAGTTCTGCTTTAATTTCCTTTTTCAGGGTTTTAAAGTTTTCATCAAAAAGGTCCTTTACATTCTTAGTTAAGGTAATTTCTAGGTACTTTATTTTCTTTGAGGCTATTGCAAAAGGAGTTGCTTTCCTGATTGTTGCCTCGTTCCTCTCACTGTTGGTGTAGAGGAAGGCAGTTGATTTTTGAGGGTTAATTTTATACCCTGCTACCCTTTCAAAGTTTTGAATCAACTCAAGGAGCTTGGGAGTAGAGTCTATAGGATTCTTTAAATACAGAATCATGTCATCTGCAAAGAGGGAAAGTTTTACTTCCTCTTTCCCTAATTGGATCCCCTTTATGCTTGCTTCTTGCCTTATTGCACTGGCTAGGAATTCTAATACTACGTTAAAGAGGAGTGGAGAGAGTGGGCATCCTTGTCTCGTTCCTGATTTTAGAGGGAATGGCTTTAGCTTTTCACCCTTAAGTATAATACTAGCTGTGGGTTTGTCATACACAGCCTTTATTATATTGAGGAATGTTCCATGGATTCCTGTCGGGAGCAAGAGTGGAATCAAACTGTACTTTGATTTGCATCAGATAATTGCTTGATTGTCTTATTGTTTTTTGGCCTTCTCCTGTTCAATTGATCTGAGATTTACCATATGAATGTAACCCCCAACAGTTCCCTGATTAACCATCTGGATGTAACACCTGGCAGTGCCCTGGTCTCAAGAAGGGATATAAGCTTTGAGTTGAGAATAAACGAGGCGCAGCAGTTTTTGCCTGGGCTGCAGACCTCCCAGACCCGATGTGTTTGTCTCTCTTCTATTTTTTTCCAGTCCCTGCCCCCTATTTCAGGAACCCCAATTTGCTGCCGGTAGGCCCCGGCAGATTCCTAGTTTCTCCAGAGCTTTTAACATAAAGGGGTGTTGGATCTTGTCAAATGCCTTTTCTGCATCTATTGAGACAATCATGTGATTTTTGTCTCTGCTCCTGTTGATGTATTGAATTATATTAATTGATTTGTGTATGTTGGACCAGCTTTACCTCCCTGTGATGAAACCAGTTTGATCATAGTGTATAATTTTTTGATGAGTTGTTGTAGACGGTTGGCCAGTATTTTGCATCAATGTTCATCAAAGAAATAGGTCTATAGTTCTCTTTCTTTGATGTATCTTTGTCTGGTTTGGGAATGAGGGTTATACTGGCTTCATAGAATGAGTTTGGTAAAGAACCTTCATTTTCAATTTCGTTGAAGAGCTTGAGGAGTATTGGTGTGAGCTCAGTTGATGAGTGGATCAACAAGATGTGGTATTTATACACAATGGAATTCTATGCTGCTGTCAGAAAGAATGACATTGCCCCATTTGTTAGGAAATGGAAAGACTTAGAAAAGATCATATTAGGACCAGGAGTTTGGCCTAGTGGTTAAAGTGCTTGCCTAGCATGCATGAAGACCCGGGTTCGATTCCTTGGTACCACATACATAGAAAAAAGCTGGAAGTGGTGCTGAGGCTCTCGTGGTAGAGCTCTAGCCTTGAGAAAGTACAAGGACACTGCTCAGGCCCTGAGCTCAAGCACAGGACTGGCAAAAAAAAAAAAAAAAAAAAAAAGAAAAGATTATATTAAGTGAAGTAAGCCAGACTCAAAGGAACTTAGGCTCAAAGGTTTCCCTCATTTGTCATAATCAGTAGAAATCTTGGGCTCTCCTAGCAGGGATTTGCAATAGAGCAAAACTTTGATACAAAAAGCCATATAGTAGGATGCTAAATGAAAGGATCTCTAGGCTATAGAAACATAAGCCATATCATATTGTTACAGTGTCTCACTTTGTTATCTGATATATTGGATATATTTGTATTTGGTTATTTGAAATTGGATAGGGAAGGGGGGGGAACAAAATGAGGGGTGGGGGTGTGGGGGAGGGAAATGGGGACCAAGACATGTGAAAGAGTATCAATGTATGGGAATTAATGCACCATCTATCTGGCAAATATCATGTAACCCTTCTATTAATTACAATTAAAAAAAAAAGAAAGTCCCAGGACATTGCTCAGGCCCTGACCTCAAGCCCAGGACTGGCAAAAAAAAAAAAGGATTCCAAAAATCAAAGGAAACTATTACTAGAATGAAAAGATACAGAATGAAAGAAAAGAAAAGAAATTACAAGCAATTCATTCCATAAAGGATTTAGACCCAGAATTTGTAAAGAGCTCAGAAACCACCAGAACAAATAATCCAAAAGATAACTGGAATAAACCAATGGAATAAACAGTTCTTAGAGAAAGTACAAATGGCTAATAAGCACATAAAGAAATGTTCATCTTTAGCCATAAAGGAAATGCAAATCAAAACTGCACTAAAATTCTATCTCACCCCATTGAGAATGACTATAATTAAGAAAAACAACAACATCAGATGCAACAGATGCATATATATAGGAGGAAAAAAACTCTACACATTGTTGCTGGGAATGTAAATTATTGCAGCAACTAAAGAAATCAGTGTGGGGATTCCTTAAGAATCTAAAAATAGAATTCCTCTAAAGTTCTATTATACCACTGTTGGATATATAACCAAAGGAATGCAAGTTGGAATACAATAAGGGCACCTGCTCACCCATATTCATAGCTGTACTATTTATAACAGCCAAGATACAGAAGCAGTCTAAGTATCAACAACTAATGAATAAATAAAGGAAAGGTTACACACACACACACACACACACACACAAATGCACGCACACACGCACACACAGGAATATTCAGCCATAAGGAAGAAAAATTTGTTGTTTGCAGGAAAATAGATGGTACAGGAGATTATGTAAAGTGAGATAAACCAAATTTATAAAAACAAATATAG
This sequence comes from Megascapheus bottae, assembly GCF_031878675.1. Classification (NCBI taxonomy): domain Eukaryota; kingdom Metazoa; phylum Chordata; class Mammalia; order Rodentia; family Geomyidae; genus Megascapheus; species Megascapheus bottae. The sequence continues at coordinate 42,008,728 of NC_143513.1, forward strand.
CATGTTCATACTCATATGCAGAATCTACACCTTAAAAAGCATAGCATTAGGGTAAGGAGTATAACCTAGTGGCAGAGTGCTCATCTAGCATGCAAAAACCCCTGGTTCAATTCCTCAGCTCCACATACACAGAATAAGCCAGAAGTGGCACTGTGGATCAAGTGGCAGAGAGCTAGCCTTGAGTAAAAAGTGTACAAGAACACTGGCTAAACCCTAAGTTCAAGCCCCAGAACTGGTTAAAAAAAAAAAAAAAAAAGGCCGGATGCTAATCAGTAGGCTGAGATCTGAGAATCAAGGTTCAAAGCCAGCCAGGGCAAACAAAAAAGGACCTGAGACTTATCTCCAATTAACCTCTAGAAAACAGGAAGTGGGGCTTGGCTCAAGGGTAGAGCAGTAGCCTTGAGCTGAAGAGCTCAGGGACAGTGCCCAGGTGGAGTTCAAGCCCCTCGACCCATCAAAAAAAAGAAAGAAAGAAAGAAAGAAAGAAAAGTATGGCATTATAGTTATAGTACAAAAAAAAAAAGGATTGTGGGAAGTAACCTAGTAGATGGTAAGGGAAAGAGAATAATACAAGGATGAATATTACAGAAGCACATTAAGTGTGTATGTGTGTGAAAATAACAATGAAATTTATCAAAAATTATTTAAAATGAGAGGGGAAGAGAACAAGGAATTTAAAAAGTAATACAGGTGGGGTGATTTGATCAAAGTACATTCTATGCAGGTTGTAAAGATCATACTGTAATATCTCCATTAATGTAAGCTAATAAAATTAACAATAAGTATCCAGGGAAAAATTATAATATGGGGGGACATGTTTAACCATTGAGGCCATCATAACAAACTCTGTCAATCTTTCAATGTTGCTGAAAACCCCTTAAAGATAGGAGAAGAAAACAGAAGAATAAGTATATAACCACATCAGGTATAATGATTAATTCAAGGAAAAGTAAAGACTTCCAAAGCTCAGGCTTTTACAGGTCAAACTGATTGGCAACTACAATTTTTACTTTTTCGGTTTTTTTTCCCCCAGTTGTGAGGCTTGAACTCAAGGCCTGAGCACTATCCTTGGGCTTTTCTCAATGCTAGAGCTCTAGCACTTGAGCCACAGCACAACTTCCAGCTTTTTCTATGTATGTGGTATTGAGGAATTGAACCTGGGTCTTCGTGCATGCTAGACAAGCACTCTACCACTAAGCCAAACTCCCAGCCCCTACAATTTGTTTTTATAGTTTCAAGTCCAATTGATAGATATTTTTAATCTACCAGTTTTCCAAAGGGGAGAACTGAAGGTAAGACTAATATGCATATTACACACACATACATATACACATATATAATATATTGCAACATACAAACTTCAGAGGCGTTAATCAAGAGGTGTTCTGGTTGGAGAATGAAGTGATCCTATCTACTCCATTTTTTGTAGCTAGCAATGACACAAACAGTATATCAGCTTTCTACTTAACTGTACCATCAGTATTTACAGAACTTCTGGGAAGGGCCCCAATGAACCAGTGGCTTTGCTTCAGCCAAAAGGACATCACCCCATGGGAGCCACATCTTACACAAACAATTGTTGTTTGATACATTAGCTCCCACTGGGCCCTTTCCTTGTTAATGAGGAAGCCCAAGCTAACCTATGCTGTTAAACAGGAGCATCAGGACAAAGAAGTCACAAGATATCTAATGGCTTCATACTTATTAATCTTTTTAAAAATCTAAATGTCAATGTGTATTTTGAAATACCAAACAAATACTAAGTCTTCCCCTTATTGCCTCTGCAAACTTGGGAGGGTTTTGGTTTTTTGTTCTTATTTAATCTTCCTTGTCAGTCATCCACTTGAAATCTGGGACTGAGTGTTGTCCCTAAGCTCTTCAGCTTAAGGCTACCACCTTACCCCTTGAGCCACAGTACCAGTTCCAATTTTCAGGTGGTTAATTGGAGATAAGATTCTCATGGACTTTACTGCTTGGGCTGGCTTTGAACTGAGATCCTCCTCCGATCTCAGCCTCTTGAGTATCTAGGATTACTGGCATGAGCCCTCACGACCGGCAGCTCCTACTTCGTCTTTTTTTGTTTTGGTTTGGTTTTTTTTTTTGCCAGTTCTGGGGCTAGAATTTAGGGCCCAAGCAACATTCTTGGGCTTTCCTCAAGGTTAGAGCTCTACCACTTGAGCCACTTCTGGCTTTTTCTATGTATGTGGTACTGAGGAATTAAACCTGGGTCTTCACACATGCTAGGCAAGCACTCTACCACTAGGCCAAACGCCTGGCCCATTAATCTTATCAAGAGTTTATTACCATCAGGCAAATAGCTATGAGCCTTTCAAAAAAAATGCATGCTTAGTGAGGGTATAGCTCAGTACTAGACATTTGCCTAGCATGGCAGAAAGCCATGATCCCTAGCCCTGAAACAACAACAAAAATAACTATAGGGAACTTTTGCAGTCATGCCAGGAGTTAGAGGACAGCCAGGGCAACACAGAGAGGCCTAGTTTTCTCTAAAATAAAACAAACAATAATTAGAAGAAAAAGGAGGAAAATGAGGAGGAGGAGGAGGAGGATGAGGAGGAGGAGGAGGAGAAGAAGGAGGAGAAGCAGCAGCAGCAGCAGGAGGAGGAGGAAGTTGAAGAGAAGGAAGAGGAAAAGGAAGAGGAAGAGCAGGAGGAGGAGGAGGAGGAGCAAAAGCAGGAGGAGGAAGAAAAGGTGCACTTGGTAGCTGGGTCAGGCAGGTGGCACTGCTGTACTGTGAAATGGCCTGAGATTAAGCAGTCACAGAGCCTTTTTTTTCCTGGTATGATACATGGTGTACTGGATCACCTTTCTCCAAGTAGCAACCAGTGAATGAGACTGTCCTTTAACTTCATTACACATTCATGGTATAAGAACCACAAAATATATGTTATAATACATTATATGTTATAATACATCATAGGTTGTATTTTATAATACGTAAGTATAATTATACATTTAGCAAAGGAAGCCAGAACAGTATACTCTAAAGGCCCAGAAACTGTACCTACACTTCAGCTTTTTTGAATATGAGTGCCCTCCATCTACAGAACACAGCAAAAAGGAATTTAACAGAGAAAAGCAACTTCAGCCAGAGCTGCCAAGAGTCCACATTATTTCCTCACCAGCAGCACAGGGAGTGGGGGTCTAGCTTGCAGTAGGAAGACTTTGCTTTGCAGTGGCTTCTAACTCCAGTCCAGGTTAGTGCTATCCTGGGTGTCTAGTTTACCCCTACGCATGCTGCCACAGTGTTTTCAACCTCCCTTCAGCCACCTTCTATGCTTTGTCCTGGAAGACCACATGGTGACTTGGTTATCTCTATCCATCAAAACTTAAAAAAAAAAAAAAGTCTGCATTCTTTCTTCTCCTGAAGGTTCTTTACCTCACTTGGCTTTCATCTTAAGAGTTGAAGTTAGAGGAAAGTCACAAAGTATGGAAAAAATAGCTTTGCCTCAACAAGCAAAACTTTATGTTTACACTCAATTTCAAGTGGCTGCCCACATAGACTTAAAAATGAATTTATAATTTGTTTAGTCTATCCAAAGACCTATACCTCATTTCTGACACCTTTCTTTTTGTTGGTTGTGGGACTTGAACTCGGGACCTGTGCTCTTCAGCTCAAGACTACTAACCTTAGCCCTTGAACCACAGTGCCACTTCCCATTTTCTAGTAGTTAATTGGGGCTAAGAGTCTTATGGACTTTAGTGCCTGGGCTAGCTGTGAACTGTGACCCTCAAATCTCAGCCTCTTGGGTAGCTAAGATTACAGGCATGAGCCACCACACCCAGCTGACACCTTTTAACTCTTATGAACCCTCAGCTTAAGAGCTATAACCATACTACTTTTGCCTACAGCTTGCTGCCTCTTTAATATAGCATCATTATTCTAATCTGCCCTGGCTGATAGTTAACAACCACCAAAAAAATATTCTGGCAGCTTCATTAATTCATTTCTTAGTGAAAAAATTTATTAACAGACATGGCAGTTAATGCGTACCTATTGTCCACCAATGTAAACAAGAACATTTGCTGCTGTATTTTGTGTCTCTTAAACCAGCCTGCAGAGCCCTGTACTTGACTTTGCAGGAAGCCCTGTCTGTCGATATCATATCCTGGGTACCACGAATGTCAAAAATTGCTGTCTGGGGATTCATTTATCCTACTTATAAGCCATGATGCTTATCCTGCTTATAAGCCATGATGCCAGCCTGCTGTTGTTTCATGAATGCAAACAGAATATATAAGATGCTGGGTCAGAGAAAAAGGGCTGCAGTATTCATGCAGTGAACAGTATGAGCACTGTGTTGAGTATGAGCATCAAACTCGCCTTTCCCTGGCAGAGGAACCTAGGTTGTTCTATACCATGTGGGTTTCTACACAGCTAAAGAACACTGAGCTTGGGAAAATTACCATTTTTATAAAAAGCTGAAGCCAGGCTACACATTGATTTTTTTGTGTGTGGGAAGGACTCATTACGTCATCCCTAAAAGCTGCTACCCACAAAAACACAATTCTAATAAACCTACACCAGATAAAGAGCAGTCAGATCTCTACGTTTTGAACAGCAAGAAAATTCAGGGATACCCAGAGCTCACAGTAGGCTACTTCATCCAGTATACTCCATACTTAGAAAACAAACATGTCACTTATGTTTCAGAAAGAAGTATCTCTTTTACAGACAGCATTAATTGTCTATATAACAAAAGTCGGGGAATTTACTTTAAAAGCTTTCCAGATGAATAGTTACAGGATACACACTCAATACACAAAGAATAATTACATTTTTTAAATTAGGTGTTACCTCCACAGCAGTAAAGAGAAAATTAGGAACAAATCGAACAAAACAATATGCAAAATGTATACACAAAGATCTATAAAATACTGATAATTCTAAAATAACCTAAAATTAATGAAAACGTAATATTCATGTTTAATGAGTCAATATAATTGTGACTTCTTTTCCAAAATTGGTCTATATGTGCTTGGCATTGGAAAAAAATAATAACATCAAGGGTTTTTCTGGGGTTTTTTTGTTTGTTTTTTGCCAGTCCTGGGCCTTGAACTCAGGGCCTGGGCACTTTCCTTGGTCTTTCTCAAGGCTAGAGCTCTACCACTTGAGCCATAGTACCATTTCTGGCCTTTTTCTATGCATATGGTACTGAGGAATGGAACCCGGGTCTTTGTGCATGCTAGGCAAGCACTCTTACACTAGGCTAAACTCCTGGCCACATCAAGGGTATTTTGAGACTCTAAAATAACAATAATTGAAAATATATTCCTGGAGCTGGGAGTGTGGCCTAGTGGTTCAGTGCTTCCCTAGCATGTACGAAGCTCTGGGTTCAAGTCCATGGGAAAGCTCAAGGACAGAGCCCAGGCACTGAGTTCAATCCCAGGACTGGCAAAAAAAATTTTTTTAATTTAAAAAAAGGAAGAAAACATATCCCTGAATACAACTAGCAGAAAGTCATAGTATTTAGAAACTAGTTTAGTAATTGCTTAAAATATATCCATGTATTCAAATTAATCCATCTATTTATCCAGTTGTTCAAGTAAATAATCCAAGTAATAGATTTTACTGTAGATCCTCTAGTAGAAGTACAGCCTACAGAAGAAATCTATTTCCTGGTTCTACACATCAAGAACAGTAGCTTTCTAAGCTAGGTGCTGGTGGCTTATGCCTGTAATCTTCACCATTTTAGGAGTATGAGATCAGGATAGTCATGGTTCAATAGCACTGTCACATGAGCCTGTCATCTCAACTATGTGAAAGGCTGTAATTCGGAGGATCTCACTTTAAGGCAAGCCTGTGTGTGTGGAAGGGGGAGGGGAGGATGTTCCAAAGCAAGATACTGGGCATGGTAACAGGTAACTGTAATTCCAGCTACAACAAGAAGCATAATGTCGGTTGCTTGCAGTCTAGGCACAAGCCAGAGCAAAAAGTGTAACTTTTATCTCAAAAATAACTAGTGTGCCAGGTGCTGATGTCTCATACCTACAATCCAAGCAACTGCAGATTGTAGCCCAAGCACACAAATCCATGAGCCTTCTATCTCCAATTAACCTGCAAAAAATCTGGAAATTAAGTTATAGCCCAAGTATTAGAGCACCAGGTGAGGAAGAACAAGAGGCCCTGAATATAAACCTCATTGCCAGTATAAAAATAATAACCATAACCAAGCACAATGGCTCACATCTGTAATCCTAGATACACAGGAGGCTGAGATCTGAGGATCGCGGTTCAAAGCCAGCCTGGGCACTAAAGCCCATGAGACTCTTATCTCCAATTAACCACCAGAAAACTGGAAAGTAGTGTTGTGGCTAAAGGGGTAGGGTGGTAGCCTTGAGTTGAAGAGCTCAGAGACAAAGCCCAGGCCCAGAGTTCAAGTCCCACAAACAATAATAATAATAATAATAACCAGTGCACATAAAAAGTTGAAGCTATAGTTTAAGCAGTATGCAAAACAAGCTTAAGAGCTTGAGTTCAAATCCCAGGGTTAAAAGTTTGTTTTTGTTTTTGTTTTTTTAAAACAGCCTTACAAGGGCCGGGAGTTTGGCCTAATGGTAGAGTGCTTGCCTAGCATGCACGAAGACCTGGGTTCGATTCCTCGGTACCACATATGTAGCAAAAAGCCAGAAGTGGTGCTGTGGTTCAAGTGGTAGAGCTCTAGCCCTGAGAAAATCCAGGGACAGTGCTCAGGCCCTGAGCCCAAGCCCAGGACTGGAAAAAAAAAAAAAAAGCAGCCTTACAGTAAAAGCAATATGTATCTATGTATCTATCTCATTTCAGTAACAGATGATAGTAAGAGCACAGAATAGCCCTTCAGCAGGGTGATCCATCAGAATATAAGATTCAGAAAGAGAGAGGAATTGGCATAGCTTTTTGAAAATATACACTCTAGTTGATCAAATTGACCTACTTTTAAGGAAGAAATGAATTACATTCTGCACAATAAGCTAGAGTGGAAGAATTCTGCAAAGACAAGAGAGTAACAGAAAGGAGAAATCAATAGAAGAGCACAAACATAGCTACTTCTATAACGGATTAAAATATATGAGAAAAACAGCAACAAAATCCATACTATTTAAAGGATACAAACAGGAACATGAGGCATTTAAAGTTAGCTAAAATTGGATGGGAGGGGGATTTGGAGAAAGCCACAAAACATATCAACAAATGTATAAGCAAGGAGGTTAACTTGTAGTTAGTAGTACTCAAAGGGTTCAGTGTGTGGCTTTAAAATAAGAAAATGGAAAGAATGTGATGTTGGTAAATGATAAAAATATACAGTATGAAAAATGAAAACTTTTAATAATTTAGGTAAGGATGGATAGGAATAGTTTGTGGGATTTTTCTGTTGAAAGTATGCAGTTTCCATGCATTTACTTCAATATAATTAGGTTTTATTGTTCTATTATAGATGATGAATCATCAATGTTGTTGACTCTCCACTACTCCAGCTATATTCCCTACTTGATGGAGATTTCAGCAGATGGTCCACCTCTATTTTCCTGATTACAACATTTGTTGTAAAAGAAACCCAAAATTAGGGAGCCAAATGAAATTTCTGAATTGGCCTTAACCCTAAATAATCCTTTCTTCCCTGGGTTCAAATATAACAAAGAGTTCAGAGTTAATTAAGTACCATTCGGAGTGGTGCTGTGGCTCAAGTGCTAGCCTTGAGCTGAAAAGCTCAGAGATAGTGCCCAGGCCCAAAGTTTAAGCCCCATTACTGATAAAAAAAAAATGTAACCTTCTGAAGCAATATGATTTAAAAAAAAATTTTTTTAACTGTTTTTACATATGTAGTTTGCAAAGAGTTTTACTTATGGTTAATTCCAATATTTTACAAAGTTGAGTTTTTTTAATCTACAAACTCAGAGAATAATAAAGAAAACAAACATCAGAACTTTTTGCAAGCTTAAGCATGCATATAACTTGTACATAAATTATTCTCACAGGCACTATTGCCTAAATTTAACAAGACAAATATTTAATTTTTTACAAAATCAAAGAATTTGTATCCGAATTTTGGAAAATAAGATATAAAATAAAAATTAACTAACAAGCCAGGCACAGTGGCTCAGGCCTGTAATCCTAGCTACTCAGGAGTCTGAGCACTGAGGATCGCAGTTCAAGCCAGCCTGGGCACAAAAGACTGTGAGACTCTTATCTCCAATAAACCACTAAAAACTGGAAGTGGCACTGTGGCTCCAGAGGTAAGGCAGAAGCCTTGAGCTCAAAAACTCAGAGATAGTGTCCAGGCCCAGAGTTCAAGCCCCACAACGAGAGGAAAAAAAAAAAACTAAAAAAGAAGAATATAACTTAAAAATGGCTTTAACTGAGCTGTATTTAAATTCACATCTGTTGTTTAGTTAATGGGAAAACTAAACTGGTTTTCCTAGATTTTTAAGCTACTAAAAATACCCTATAAAATTATTTCATAACAAAATTTGCTTTTAAATCACCTATTGCAGCATTTTTCAAAATTAGTATCTTATATGCATATAAAGTTTATTAAATGCCAAAATGTAAAAATTGTGAGTTACTATGGAAACAAGAATCTATAAATTCTAACATACATGATTTTTTCATAAAAATAATATAATCTGATTCACAATCTAGTGATTCATATTTTAGCATATTAGTTTAAAACAGAGACCTTCAGAAATACCTTGTAAAAGTTAGAGTAACTTGGGCTCTACTAGCAGAGATTTGCAATAGACAAAACCTTGATACATAAGGCCATATAGTATGATGCTAATCGAAAGGACCTCCAGGATATTGAAACAAAAGCCATATAATGAATGATTGTTGTCCTTAATGTACTATGTTATCTCTCATCTCTTTTGCTGTCCCTTGGTTATATCATATTGTTACAGTATCTCACTTTGTTATCTGATATATTGGATATATTTGTATTTGGTTATTTGAAATTGGATAGGGAAAGGGGGGAAAAACCAACATTGGGGGTGGGGGGAAGGGTAATGGGGACCAAGATATGTGAAAGGGTATCAATGTATGTGAATTAATGCACCTTCTATCTGGCAAATATCATGTAACCATTTTATTAATTACAATAAAAAATATTAAAAAAATTAGAGTCACAGCTGGGCACAGTGACTCATATCTGTAATTCTAACTACTCAGGAGGCTGAGATCTGAGAATCAAGGTTCAAAGCCAGCCCAGGCACAAAAGGACCTAAGACTCTTATCTCCAATTAACCTCTAGAAAATGGGAAGTAGGGCTTGGCTCAAGGGTAGGGCAGTAGCCTTGAAATGAAGACTTCAGGGACAGCACCCAGGCTGAGTTCAAGCCCCATGACCTTTCAACATACACACGCAAAATTGAATAACATTGAAGCACCAAAGTTGTGACTTCTAAAAAGAAATAAAAATACATTATGCACTATAGTCAATTAAAAGAAAAAAACCCTGTTACTGGTGATATGTTTGGTATATCTAACCATTAGTCACCTGTACAGGTCATAAGCAGCAATGTCCAGACTTGAGCTTTCTTCACTTGAATTCCAGAGAATTCAGATTTTCTTGTTTTAAAATTATCTAACTAGAATTTGGAAATGCTGTGATTACATAAAAAGTTACACAGGAGTGAACCTAGATTATCCCTTTCTAAACTAAAGTACTTGCATAGTACCACTAAGAAAAAAGTACAACTACCCAGAAGGGTATATTCAGCAGTGTTCTAACATTGTCTGTTGGTAACCTACCTATGCTTTTTCAGGTCAACCGATTTCTCTAGTGCCTTGCGTTTTTGTTTGTTTATGGATATATCTGGGGGGGAGCCTAAATGAATACTTAAACTCTGGGGGAGAACTCAATATATATTTTATTATATTAATAATTTTCTTAATCACATCATATGCCAACATGTTTTCTCTGATTTTCGTTTTAAGTTAAAAATAACATTTTGTAAAGCATTAGCTATTTTTAATGTGGCTGGCTTTCCATCAAAATCTTTTCCCCCTAATTTTCAAAATTCTTGAATAATAAGTACCACATCTTCCTTTTTAGCATTATCAAAGCCTCAACAACCAAAACTATTCAGAAGATTGTAGAAATTCACACAAAAAAATTGTGGTACCCTGAATTTTTATAGAAATGTAATTCAAAACTCTTGTACTTGTCAGCAATTCCTCTATAAAGTTTAGGCCTTACCAGTGAGTAATTATAAAAATGAATGTGGCTTTTCAAAATTATAGGAGGTACAAATAAAGAGCAACATTTTGAAAAATACAGATCGCATTCTCAAAGTAATGGGAATAGATAACATATTCAAATAATCCAGTCATCAATAATGTGTTCAATTGTGTAAGTAAATATAGAATCCAGACACTTCATATATCAAGTCCAAAAAATGTTTATCCTCTTCTTAGTGAAAACACACAAATTTAGAGGTAATCAAAAATGAATAGAAACTAATTTTAATTCATATGTCTGGTTTTTATACCACTGGTTATTTTTATTTTGCCTGTATACCTTAAAATAATTACTTTAGTTTTTTAATTATGAAGACCTAAACTACAAGTTACAAGTAACTTTTGTATATTTGCTAAGTAAGAAGTTTGCTAAAATTAAACATTGAGATTACTATTTCTGAAAGGAAGAACAAAATATTAAAGTTTTAGTATGCATATGCTATTGTCAATGAAATGTTTAAAAAATATTTCATAGTAAAATCAACTTGGATCAAGCTGATTAATATTGTGAATGAGTGAATGAAATGAAAGAATATCTGAATGAATTTGCCTTAAACCATGATAATAATTTAATCGAACCATTTGTTCATAACCACTTGGAATACATGATCATGACTTAAATACAAACAAGCTAGTTGAAATTCAGTGTGGTTCACTGTAAAAATGCAGTGGGTTTCTATTTGAAGAACAAAGAGCCTATACCAAAATTATATATAAACAGCAAAATATTCAAGTGCAATTAATGAGCCTTTTATATACATATATGTATATGTGTACTTTTGACTATGTAAACCATTCTTCACCTCTATGCCCGTTCCCCACCCACCTCCATCAAGTAAAAACCTCCCTGCATTTTTTAATGTTGGGCATCAGTAACCAACAATCCAGAACAGAATAACAGAATATACATTTTTAAAAACTAATTTACTCATATTCTACTTAAGAATAATATACAACCACTTACAAATTTAGCCTTTTAAAAAAGCACTCTTATATAAAATAGTAGGGTGGGGGGAATCTCTGCCATACATATGAAGCACAGTTTAAGCCCAATACAACTAACTGACCAATCAAAATTAGTGAATGCACTGCATCTCTCTGCAGTGGAGAGAAGCGACAAGGTAGGCTGTCATACTGCAAAAGCTGCTCAGAACAGGCTTTCCTCAGAAAACAGTGCCGTTCCTTTTTAGAAGACTGAATCAAAACGTCTCTGGAGAAAAGAAGCCTTCAGTATGTTAAATTGCTTTCATTATGCATTTTCAGAAGCTTATTGATTGCACAGTGGGAAGAGTGAAAGACCGCAGCAACCTCTAAGCAGCACTACATGTTCTATACATTAGCAGTACTGCTGAAACAATGGCACAGTACAAACACATTTGCATTAAGGTCATTTCTGAAGAGACATTTATGACCCTCTTCCTCCCCGTCCTCTACTAACAAGCAAACAAAATGAATCAATCAAAACTGGATATGCTTCAACTACATCAAGAATTTATCAGATCTTTAGCAGAGGTAAGATGTGTTCCTTATTATAGTATACAGTAGCTTTTGAACTAGCATAGTGGGGTAAAATTACTTTTAAAATTTCAGCCTAAATTTTAAGAGTTCAATGTTTACTTCTACTTATTGCTAAGCATGTAATTTTTAAATCTATTTCTTTGAAGACAAGATATATTTTAATGTAAAATGTTTAGGATAGATTGTTAAAAGAGTATTTTGTTAATTCACTAAGACATCAGCTCTCAAACCACTTCAGACAGATTTTAAATTCCTAATGTTATCAGTATAGTTTTTCTTAGTGTCCAAACATGTCAATATTTCTTATAAGAACCAGATTTGGTATCAAGCTGTTATCTATTATTCAATTTTATGGTAAGATTATCAGCTGCATGTTCACTGAAAAAAAATGCAGTTAATTTTATATTACCTTTTGCTTTTCAACCACATGAGCAATTTATGAATAAAAATTCATAGTACCTTCTAATGGAATCTGTTTTAATGAGTTAAGATTCAATGGATGTTTTAATAAGTAAGCAAGCTACAATATTTTTTAGTAAGAAATGTTCAATTTATTGAAAGACAAGAGGGAATGACAGTGTGTTCACTATATGCTAATTGTTTATAATCTGGGAAAATACAAGTAAACTTCTAAAAAGCAGAAATTAGTTTACAAAACCAGTTTTTCTCTTATGGCTATATTTATAATGGTAATTAAAGTAATCTATATAATCTTTGTTAGGAAAAGGAGGTATTTTATTTAAGGATTTAAATTTTATGCATATAGCTATGATTCTAGTAATAACATTTGCTTATTTTAAGAACAAATAGTGCACGGTTTTAAATTTTTATCAGAATAGCTTTTAATTAATTAGAAATTATTAGGAAGCTTATTCTTTTAACCTTTCTTTTTCTTTTGTTCATAGGGCCTACAGCAGCTAAGTCAGTATTTGCAACTTACAATATGAAGAATGCAACTGATTGTGCCTCCCTAGCTCTGTGAGCCACGAACTACAAGATATTCTTGTAAATATGATTTTAAGCAAGTATAGAGTTAAAACCAAGGAATCAGTCTACAATACCACTGGGCTATAAAAGAATCAACAGTACCCTAAGGAAATGTTGTATACAATAACCACAAAAAGAACAACAACATAAGTATAAAAGCCTGAAAACAAAATGGTGAGCAATTTTAAAGGAGGAGTTTATACTTGAACACATCAGAATCGTGGAAGCTACTAATGTTGAAGAAACAATGAAACATGAATTCCAAAACGGAGAATATACCAGCAAGCAAAATAAAGCTTTAGCAAGTGTTTTCTGCATTAAATATTCAGGATATTCATATCAACTGATATGACTAATGGATTTTTCCATCTGAGCTTTATGACCAATTATGTGTCCTCTTCTAATGAAAACAAACCAAATTAAATAGCAGATGGTTTCTATCAAGAGAGCACGGACTGGATTTATAATGTAAAAGCAAGTTATGTGATCAAGAAATCATTTTGCAATAATAAGGACTGCTGTGGAAACAGATTTACAGTTGTAACAAAAGGATGTCTAAATACATTTTGGAAGCTAGAAACCTTATGTTTCTCTTTTTCAGCCACTATCATAAAGAGATTTTATCACACATTACCTCAAAGGAAAACACAATTCCTATGATTTGAGGAAGTTTCTCTTGGTCATGACTTTTTAAGGTAAATCAAACACAAATATTATGTACTATTCTTTAGCAATCCATCAACCAACTAATCTCATAATTCATGCAGCTGAAGTACTGAAGAGAAAAATGAAAGAATTCCTACAAGACATGAGATAGAACATAGCTACTTCACTGTTCTCAGTGAACAATTCATGTCAAAATCTGCCAGTGACATCATGTATCAATTTGTGAAAAACTGTTCTAGTGTGCCAAATCGCCCATAAGGTGACAGCAAACAGGTAGGTCAGAAGATGCATGCACTCCACTAAATTGCACTGTATAATACTTACCAGAAAGATAGTGTATGTGTGTGTGTGATATTTTTCTTAATTGTCATTTAACTTGACATGGCTGGTTTATTTTACTATTATCTGGTGTGACAAAAACCTTATGCTTAATCTATCAACTCTGAAAATTTGGCATGCTTAAAATTTTCCATTTTTATATGAGATCAGAGTTAACTAAGACTTTTATTTACTTTAAATAAATACACCTCTACTAATTCTTAAATAATTCAAAAATATTATCATTTGTGTTTGATATAGTATTTCCAAAATAATATGCAGAAATAAAATAAGGTCCTAGACCTTGTCAAAAATAACATCAAGTGAATGGTTAACATAAATTTTGAAAATTATTAATTTGTATGGTTTAAATACAATTTTACAGTCAAAATGCTGTACTTGAAATGTAAAATAGTTTGCTATGTGATTTTTATATTGTAAAGTGAATACACTGATTCAGACAAATTACTCTAAACCCCTACATATTAAAATATAATTTGCATGAATTAACAAAAAAGTTAATTTAAAAAATTTTTTTCAAAAGTACACATTGGCTGATGTATACAAAATGTTTCACAGATAATGTCTAACTTTAAAAGTTTCCTCAGAATATTTTCCCTAACTTACCAGTTTACTAAAAAAAAAAAAGAACTGTAAAAAACTGTTTAAACAAGTCAAATCAACTGGAATGTTCTTCTGAACGACTTCAAAAATGCCTATTTCTTAGTATTATTAAATTGTACTCCTTCCAGAAGGTAAAAGAGGGTGTGGTCACAAAATAAATATTTTACAGACATCATTAGTGCTTTTTTGTTTTAACCAAGCCATGTAACTTTGACCTTAGCATGATATCCCTTTTCTTTCAATTTTTATGTTTGCCAGTTGTGAACATCGGGTGAACATATTCACAGTGATACACACAAAAAAATTATCATTTCCTTTTTTCTGTCAAAAGTAATTCCAAATATTCCTAAACACATTGTTAACTTCTGACTAAGAAATTCCATCAATATGCACAGGTAGTTTGAAACAAACTAGCACTTGGTACATTTATCCTTTTAAATGAACACTTGCCCTGTTCAACTGCAATCTCCCAGGAATAATTACACCTACACTAATCATTCTAGAGCTTATTAAAATAGCATTTACTTTAAATCTATTCACAACATTTTAAAATGAAATTTTAAGTCATCAGATTAAAATGAGTGCTGCATACTGGATAACTGTATTATACAAAAGTATGCTTTCTCTAAAATATAGGCAATTTCTTCTCACATTAAAACGAATGTAGTCTTGATGTCTATCTCCACATTTCCCTCCAACACTTTACAAACTTAAAAATAAGGGTGCACAATAAAAAGATTGTTTTGTTTACAAAGAGTACATGTTTTATTCATTATGTAAATTGCCAAAATCAAATGGTTTATTCTATTTCACTTTCTAGGGGGGAAAAAAAACAACTGCTCCAAAAGAATGTGTCTCTCTCCTGTTCTGGAAATCAACATGCAGTCTGATTCTAACATTACAGTGCGAGATGACATTGATGACATCAACACCAATATGTACCAACCACTATCATATCCATTAAGCTTTCAAGTGTCTCTCACTGGAATTCTTATGTTAGAAATTGTGTTGGGACTTGGCAGCAACCTCACCGTACTGGTACTTTACTGCATGAAATCCAACTTAATCAACTCTGTCAGTAATATTATTACAATGAATCTTCATGTACTTGATGTAATTATTTGTGTGGGATGTATCCCTCTAACTATAGTTATCCTTCTGCTTTCACTGGAGAATAACACTGCTCTCATATGCTGTTTCCATGAGGCTTGTGTTTCCTTTGCAAGTGTCTCCACAGCAATCAACGTTTTTGCTATCACATTAGACAGATATGACATCTCTGTAAAACCTGCAAACCGAATTCTGACAATGGGCAGAGCTGTAATGTTAATGATATCCATTTGGATTTTTTCTTTTTTCTCCTTCCTGATTCCCTTTATTGAGGTAAATTTTTTCAGTCTCCAAAGTGGAAATATGTGGGAAAACAAGACTCTTTTGTGTGTCAGTACAAATGAATACTACACTGAACTGGGAATGTATTATCACCTTCTAGTACAGATCCCAATATTCTTTTTCACAGTTGTGGTAATGTTAATCACATACACCAAGATACTTCAAGCTCTTAATATTCGAATAGGCACAAGATTTTCAACAGGGCAGAAAAAGAAAGCAAGAAAGAAAAAAACAATTTCCCTAACCACCCAACATGAGACTACAGACATGTCACAAAGCAGTGGTGGGAGAAATGTAGTCTTTGGTGTAAGAACTTCAGTTTCTGTAATAATTGCCCTCCGGCGAGCCGTGAAACGACACCGTGAACGAAGAGAAAGGCAGAAAAGAGTCTTCAAAATGTCTTTATTGATTATTTCTACATTTCTTCTCTGTTGGACACCAATTTCTGTTTTAAATACTACAATTTTATGTTTAGGCCCAAGTGACCTTTTAGTAAAATTAAGATTGTGTTTTCTAGTCATGGCTTATGGAACAACTATATTTCACCCTCTACTCTATGCTTTCACCAGGCAAAAATTTCAAAAGGTCCTAAAAAGTAAGATGAAAAAACGAGTAGTTTCCATAGTTGAAGCTGATCCCATGCCTAACAATGCTGTAATACACAACTCCTGGATAGATCCTAAACGAAACAAAAAGATTACCTATGAAGATAGTGAAATAAGAGAGAAATGTTTGGTACCTCAGGTTGTTACTGACTAAGGGAAAATCTAAGTTTCACCAAATCTATATTGAGGGAAGTTTTAAATTTAAATTGTAAAAAATGGAATTACTGCCAAATATAAGAATAACATTTTAAGTATTGATTATGTTGTAAATTTTCAATGTGAGTGTCAGTATTAGGTCATATATATTCAATTTATTCATTACTTAATGTATTTGTTGCATGGCAGTTTGTTAAAGTATTGTGTATATTTTGTCATGATTATGTCCATCACAAAATATTCATGTAAGTCCTATTTTCTAAAGAATAAATACATAGCCTTAAAACAGTGTATAACTTTAAAATATAATGAACACAGGTATCTGCTTTTTAAAAGATATAATATGTATTGTTTCTAACATACAAACTACAGATATATTTATATGATGACAGCTAGAGTAACATTGAACATGAAAAAAGTTATAGGCTCAAAACAGTCCAAACAATCCAAGGGTTTTTTTTTCTAGTATAGTATACTTGCTATAATACTTGAAGCATCAAAAATAATGAATTGTGTATAAAATTTCATTGTCTTTTAAGTGTAGGAAATCATATGATATATTAGTGTTTAAAACTTCTGAACCAAAAAACAATCCTGTATATGTATACCAAAATAGGAAAAGTTAAAATTCACATTTACTATGAAAAAAGGATTGATCTTTTTTCTAGGATGGAAGATCCTAAAATTAGAAACATAAAAATGAACTGAAAAATAAAGAGAAGGAAGAAAACTATTGTTACTATAGTTTTCTTCCTTCACCCTCTGCCTAATTCTAAGCCAAATGATATACATCAGTACAGAATACTGGCCAGAAAAAAAAAATACATTAAAATAAAGTGACTTTTTTAACTTTAACTCAGCCATTTTTTTATAATGGAATTAAACTGCATCAATCTACATAATAGAAATAAGAAAAAAACTTTTATAACATTGTAGAAAAAAACAAAACAAAATCAACTATTTCTAATCTTGGATACATACCAACTTTAGAGTAATACAATGGTCCTATGCAATTTTTAAACTTTAATGACTCTACTGTCACTATGAAAATCATTACAATAACAATAAATCTTGCCACCTTTTCTACTCCACACATGTAATTTAACTTTAAATACTTTTTTCTCTCTACTCCTCAGTACATGTCAGAAAATTATGAAATTACTAATCTAACTACAGATTATAAACTTCCCAATTCCATAGTGTAATAATCTGGCAATTTGTGCTACTACTACTATCAGAAAGCAATATGTTATTTGAAACAAGGAAGTTCTGGCTACATTGTAACTAATAAGTTGGACAAAAAAATAATGTTTGAACACTGTATTCACTAACTCAAGTAAGAGCTCATTTTAAATATAAAAATTTCCTTGTTTCGCTGGGAGCGTGGCCTAGTGGCAAAGTGCTTGCCAAGCATGCACGAAGCCATGAGTTCAATTCCCCAGAACCACATACACAAAAATAACCAGAAATGGTGCTGTGGCTCAAGTGGCAGAGTGCTAGTCTTGAACAAAAAGTGTCCAAGGACAGTGCCCAGGCCCTGAGTTCAAGACCCAGGATTGGAAATAATAAATAAATAAACAAACAAATAAATAAATTGTCAGACAATTCGCTAATATACCAAGATACAGATATACACAGATAAGTGGGATTACCTAGTTTACTAGCATCCTGGAAAAATGAGTACCATTCAACAGCTTAAACTTATCGAGGTTACTGGCAATTAAATAGGATTTTACATCTTTTTTTTTTTTTTTTTTTTTTTTTGCCAGTCCTGGACTTGAATTCAGGGCCTGAGCACTGTCCTTGGGCTTTCTCAAGGGTAGAGCTCTACCACTTGAGCCTCAGCACCACTTCTGTCTTTTTCTATGTATGTGGTACCGAGGAATTGAACCGGGTCTTCGTGCATGCTAAGCAAGCTCTCTACCACTAGGCCAAACTCCTGACCCCAGGTTTTACATCTTATAATAATGCTATCATATTGTCAAATCTTGACAAAGACCCATTTCCTGTCTTTTTTCTCTATTGTTTTATGTAACTAAAGAAATGTTTCAATTTGACAAAACGTAGCTTAAGAAAGTAAAGAGATTTTTTTAGAAGCACTGTAGAGAAATGATTAATTCATAGATGAAAGTATTAAGAAATCTTTCACTGAATAAATATATCTGGCATGGAATAGCTAATATCTTTATATTTTAAAATGCATTTTATTTGGACTTCAAAGCATAAGTTAAAGTTTCCCTTTGTGTATCAAATATTTTTAATCATTAGGTGTATAAGCATGCCAAGGAAATCAGGATATAAACAGATTTTTAATAGTTTTGCCTGATGTTTGTCATGCACTATCATCTTCTATAACAAGAAACAAAAATTTTAAAACTATCACTGGTAAATATTATAACTTGCCCTATTGCCGTTTGACATTGCCCCAACCGTCTTTTAGGCAAACAAAGTTGTACCCAAAATGCATGCCTATCAGAAGCTTTTAATAGAGAGAGAGAGAGAGAGAGAGAGAGAGAGAGAGAGAGAGAGAGAGAGAGAGAGAGAGAGAGAGAGAGAGAGAGAGAGAAAGAGAGAGAGAGAAAGAGAGAGAGAGAGAGAGAGAGAGAGAGAAAGAGACAGAGACAGACAGACAGAGACAGAGACAGAGAGAGAGAGAGTGTGTGTTAGTTAGCCTGATGCTTGAACTCAGGGACTGAGTTCCAGGGCACTCTCCCTTAGCTTTTTTGCTCAAAGCTAGCCCTCTACTACTGGAGCCACTGATCCACTTCTGGCTTTCTTGGTGGCTAACTGGAAACACAAGACTCGGATTTTTCTGCTTAGGCTGGCTTCAAGTCTCAATCTTTAAATCTCAACATCCTGAGTATCTAGGATTACAAGTATGAGCTACCAACATCCAGCTCAAATAGTTTATTAATATGCTAAATAATACACAACACAAATGAACGAAAATATTCCTATGTTAAGAATCAGCTTTCATATTAAACAAGTCACAAATGACTCCAACTATTTACTCTGGTTAAATGAAACAATGAGCAGCATAAAACAACTTTTTTTTTAATTAAATTTTATTCTAAGGAGCCATCCTCAAGATGGCTTTTCTATACAATATTCATTATATTGCTAATACTTTTGCAAAAAGCATCTAAGCTCATTAATCCAGGGATATGGTTCAGTGGCAGAGCACCTGCTTTACTAGTATGCACAACAAAAAAAGTAAAGGCAAAACACAAAGGTAACAGTAAACTTGGTACAGAATATTTCTTACAAGTCTATTTTTATATCTATATATTATACATGACAGACATAGAAAACAATTTCTATGCCAACTGGGTCAATTCACAGGTAAATGTCAGGTGTTTAGTGGTTCATACCTATAATGCTACTAAGTAAAGAGTTGGAATGATCATAGTTTGAGGCTAGCCAGGCAAAAAGTTCTCAACATCCCTTCTTGACCAGCAACTGGTCATGTTGGCATGCACCTGTCATGCCACAGACAACAGGATGACTAAAATGGGAGAATCATGATCACAGTCCTGGCACCTGGCCAAGAGGAAGTAAGACCCTATAAAGTAAGACAAAAATAATTAGCACAGGGCCAGTTGTGTAGCCTAGTGGTAAAGTGCTTGCCTAGCATGCACAGAGTCCTGGGTTCCATTCCTCTGGATCATGTACATAGAAAAATCTGGAAGTGGTGCTATGGCTCCAGTCACAGAGAGGCTCAGAGTGCTCAGGCCCTGAGTTTAAGCCCTAGGACATCAGCAGCAGCAGCAGCAGCAGCAGCACAAAAGAGTTAGAGACATGGCTCAGCAGTAGCCAAGAAAGCACAAGGCTTTGACCTCAAACCTCAGCACTACACACACACACACAGGTCCTAACCAAACAAGAGATCCAACCAAATATAAGCTCCATAAAATAGAGGAATACAGAGGTTTTTTTTGTTTTGTCTGGTATATTAGTAGGCTATTATTGTATTAAAAAGATACTTGGTCCTAATATGAACATTGAATTAATTATAATTTGCATTTTAAAAATGCAATTCATGGAAGTAGCCCTGTGACTCAAAGTACTAATGCACAGTCTAGTGCACAGTACTAGTGCAGTCTTGAGCAAAAAAGCTCATGCTCTGAGTTCAAGCCCACAATTGAGAGAAAAAAAATTGCAATTCACTAAAATTCTGTACTTCAAAACCCATAGTAATTTAGTTTTTAGTTATGTTATATTTTTTAATTTCTTCTATAAAATTACAAAAAGTCAACTATCTATATATTAAAAATCAGATTTCTTATTTAACTGAGGTTAAACTCAAGGGTGACAAATCAACTCTAAAATTGTAACAGGCTACTAGTAGGATTTTATTATGCTTAATAATTTCAAGGTTACTTTCCAGTCATTACATTTATATATTTATTTTCTTACTTATTTAGTGACATGAACTTTCAGCTTGCTTGCTTGCTTGCCACTCTACCTACCATTTGAGCCATGTCTCCCTCTAGTCTTGCTTTTTGTGATTGTTATGGCAGTCTCAAGAACATTTATGTCCAAGCTATCTTCTCAGCCTCCTTAGTAATTAAGATTACAGGTTTGGGCCAGGAGTTTGGCCTAGTGGTTAAAGTGCTTGCCTAGCATGCATGAACACCCGGGTTCGATTCCTTGGTACCAAATACATAGGGCTCAAGTGGTAGAGCTCTAGCCTTGAGAAAGTCCAAGGACAGTGCTCAGGCCCTGAGCTCAAGCCCAGGACTGGCAAAAAAAAAAAAAAAAAAAAAAAAAGATTACAGGCTTGACACACTGGTGCCTAGCTTATTTCATTATATTTTATGATCATATAAATTAGGTAAATTTTGTAATTTATTTTACAATTCATTTACAATTAATTCTACAATATGCAAAATATGTCAGAGATTTGAACTAGAGAAATAGGATTATGATCTTCAAGATATTAAAACTTGTAAACAAGGTATATGTCAATTTTTCCCTAACCAAAATGCTTAGAAACAACACTTATTTTTCAAAAACTTTTCAGTTTCTCAGTGCTTGCCTAGCATGCACAAAGGCCCAAGTTCAATTCTTCGGTACCACATACATACAAAAAAGCCAGAATGGTGCTGAGGCTCAAGTGGTAGAGCTCTAGCCTTGAGAGAGTCCAAGGACAGTGCTAAGGCCTGAGCTCAAGCCCAGGACTGGCAAAAAAAAAAAAAAAAAATTCAGTTTCTTTTCCAAGTTTGGTATATTCGTATAACTATATGGCATACTTTATAGATAATGCCCAAGTATAAACATAAAATTTATTTATATTTCATACAAAATTATACATATAGCCTAAAGGTAATTTTTACATTATTTTTAATTTACCTACATTTCAACTAAAACCCATCAGTGCAGAATTTTCCCCTGTGGTATCACATTGGTATTAATGTTGGAGATTTTGGTACATTTTAGAGTTAGAGATGCCAATGTTGTTTTAAAAAGCATGAAAAATACAAAAAGCTGGAGGTAAAATGTTGTTAATGCTATAAATGAAGAGTAACATTCTTAAGTGACTGAGGAAGGATTGTGCTAAATTTAAAAGCAGTATGAACTGGAAAGACTAAATTATTCTCTGAAAGGAACAGTAATATAGCAGCAAGAATATTATCAAACAATTTAAAATGAGAGGATTAGAAGACATTGCATGCAGTAGAAATATATGAGGAGGCAAGGGAATATAATAAAAAGAAATGACCTTCCAAAATGTTAATGAAATAGTGATATATAAATAGAGCTGAGGTTTAAAAAAAATAAGGACAATTAATATCTTATGGCCCTTTCATCATAAATTTTTTACACTAGTAGTCTTTCTGGTGGTTCTATTTTGAATTGCCAGTCACAGCTACATTCATTTCACTTACCAAGATGAGGGCTTCAGTAATTGAAGAACTATTCACTTATGGTTTGTACAAGTACATGGATAATAAGAACAAAACTGAAAGAAATTTTTAGGAAAGCAGGAAATTCAGTAAAGGAACAAAAACACATGATTCAAAAATCACCTCATTATTGGAAACTACACAAAACAAAAATCTCAAACTACTTAAAATTACCTGCTTTGAGGGCTGGGAGTTTGGCCTAGTGGTAGAGTGTTTGCCTAGCATGCACAAAAATCCAGGTTCGATTCGTCAGGTACCACATACATAGAAAAAAAAGCAGGAAGTGGTGCTGAGGCTCAAGTGATACCACATACATAGAAAAAAAAGCAGGAAGTGGTGCTGAGGCTCAAGTGATACCACATACATAGAAAAAAAAGCAAGAAGTGGTGCTGAGGCTCAAGTGATAGAGCTCTAGCCTTGAGGAAGCACAAGGACAGTGCTCAGGCCCTGAGCTCAAGCCCAGGACTGGCAAAAAAAAAAAAAAAATTATCTGTGTTGAACTTTATAATCTGTTCACTTTCATATTAAACACATCTTTTTTATTTAAGCTAGACAGAATATGTTTATGTGAAATTGGAAAGAAAGAAAAGAAAGTAAGAACTCTCCACGTGGAGAGGTACCCCAAGGAGGAGTACAATGGTCTTCTTGTAGAGTGGTTCATAGTTTGAGACTTCTCTTGTAACTCTTCCCCTTGGTACTTGGTACTGATTGCATGATGATCCTATTGAGTAACACTTAGAAAAAATGACAAACACACAATGAAAAGAAAAACATGCAATAGGAAAGTACAACTATCACCATTTCTTTTTCCCCTAATGAGTCACTATGAACAATCACCCAACTCACTATACACATATCTCTTCCTTGCTCTCTGTTAATGCTGAATATATTTTACATAAGAAAATTAAAGATAGTAATATTTATAAAGGATCAAATAAAAGTTCTATATTGGAAAAATTTATGTTACTCTATAGTAAGGATCGTCTTGGAAAATGTAACAGTGTTTTGGTTTTTTTCTTATATTTTTTATTGTAATTAATAGATGGGTTACATTATATTCGCCAGATAGAAGGTGCATTACTTCACAAACATTGATACCCTTTCTCATGCCTTGGTCCCCATTTCCCTCCCCCCATACCCCATCCCTCATCTTGTTTTCCTCCCTTCAAATAACCAGATACTCATATATACAATATATCAGATAACCAAGTGAAATATTGTAACAATATGAGATAACCAAGGGACAGCAAAAGAGATGAGAGATAACACAGTACATTAAAGACAACAATCACTCATTATATGGCTTTTGTTTCTATATCCTGGAGGTCCTTTCATTTAGAGTCATTCCATATGGCAGTAAGTATCTAGGTTTTGTTCTATTGTAATAGTGTTTTATATTTCACATTTTGGTATCTGAATAAAAACAAGAAGCAAGAAATGAAGCCAGAAAAACTTTCCTTCTTTCCTCCAAATAAAATGGGAAATAAGAAAACTAAAGGTTTTGGAGACTATTTTCCTTATATCTCAGAGATGGGTGCCTATATGTACTCCTGAATTCAAGTCCATTTGGGAACCTGATGAACTCCCAGGAAATTCAACATGAACTGACATAATAAATGTTAGGGGAGAAAAGAAGCCAGTGTCCAGATAATATTTTAAGAGAAAAACAGAATAAAGAAACACACATAATAGTGACAAAAGATTTTAAACACCCAAGGATTCTTTTGTGTGTATGTACGCGCGCGCGTCCACGCCCCACTTGTGGAACTTGAATTCAGGGCCTGACCATTGAGCTTACACTTTCTCAAAGACAGAGCTCTACCACTTGAGCCACAGCACCACTTTTGGGTTTTTCTACATATGTGGTACAGAGGAATTGAACCCAGATTTTCATGCATGCTAGGCAAACACTCTACCAATAGACCAAGCTCTGGGCCCAAACACTCAAGGATTCTTTACATTGTGGATCAGATTTCACAAAAGAAAACTTATTTGAATTCTGACTTTTCCCTAAAAAAAAACATTGAAAATAATGAAAAGATATTCCAGTTGGCAGACTGACAATAAAAAGAATATAAGGATAGGCACTGCATCCTAAAAAGAATAAATGACCAGTGTTTGGAGTAATATAGTCGTAAGGGAAAAAAAGAAACAAAACAGGAAATGGTGCTGTGGCTCCAGGGGTAGGGTGGAAGCCTTCAGCTGAAGAGCTCAGGGGACAATGCCCAGGCCAAGAGTTCAAGTCTCACAACAACCAAAAAAAAAAGGGGGAAAGTAGGTTCTTATGAAATTTATCACCCTTTAAGGAAGAGATGGACAAATTTCATGGCTATACTGTTCCCTTGGTTCACAATAAACACCATGCAAAAATGACCTTTACTATCTGTATCACTCTACCCACACAGAAGTTTACAAACTCCAGTAAGCTGTGACTTAGTTTGCAAGTGTGACAGCTTTGTAATTCCACCAGCAAGTGGTAAAAGGGCTGTCATTCCTGACATTGTCACCACATTAAATCTCTACCACTAACAAACCCTGAAGCATCAGGTAAGATAAAGGATTGCTGAGTCTGTCTGGGATCACAGTCATTTTCCACGTGTTGAAAGTAATATGTCATATTTTTTTTCTTTTTCTTTTCTTTTTTTTTTTTTGCCAGTCCTGGGCTTCAGCTCAGGGCCTGAGCACTGTCCTTAGATTTTTCTCAAGGCTAGAGCTCTACCTCTTGAGCCTCAGCACCACTTCTGGCTTTTTTCTATGTATGTGGTACCAAGCAATTGAACCCAGGTCTTCGTGCATGCTAGGCAAGCACTCTATCACTAGGCCAAACTCCCGGCCCATATGTCATATTTTTCTGAGAGGTATTAAGCATGACACACTTACCAAAGCATATCCGCCCATTTTTTCAGGATGAAAAGAAAAAATAGCAAACAGGATAACAGAGCTATGAGAAAAAAAAATTGTTTCCCCTGAGACATCTTACGTCATATAATACTCAAAACTGATGGAAAACTTAAAATTTTAATTTGCAAAAAAATGCTAACAAATAAGTATGTCAGAATGAGAAATATAAATGAGATTGCAGATAAACCTGAGATAAACAGTGATATTATTGGGTCTTTTAATTAGACATATTGTACTAACTGAATAGACAACTAGCAATATGCATTCCATGCTATCCATGCCTTATTACCAGTGACAATATAAAAAAAATCAAATTTAGTCTTCTTCCCAACTCTCAAAAAATCTTTACTTTTTTTTTGCTACATCAAAATGCTAGCAAACTCTAGCTATCTAATTTTAGAAAACTACTATTAATTCATCTATTGAAATAATAGTTATACTAATGTATACTGTCATAACGTTTACTCCGAAGTGTTCCATACACACTAACTAATCAGTAAATACTCATGAAATATAAAACAAGTGAAAATTCTGACCTTACTGTTTTGCCTTGCTTAAAACACTGTTTCTTAGAATGTAGTACACCTGTTATAGTTCTCTATATTACTTGTGTAAAATGCCAATTCCTGCTCCCTATGAGGAAATCTCTTCAATTGTAACAATAAAAAACAAAACAAACAAGCAAACAAACAAACAAACAAAAAACACCTGTTTTTAAGCCAGGCAAAAGGGCTCACACCTGTAATCCTAGCTATTCAGAAGGCTAAGATCTGAGGATCGCGGTTCAAAGTCAGCTCAGGCACTAAAGTCCATGAGACTTTTATCTCCATCTAACCACTAGAAAACCAGAAGTGGCACTGTGTCTCATAGGGGTGGGGCAGTAGCCTTGATTTGAGGTGCTCAGAGACAGCGCCAAGGCTCAGAGTTCAAGCCCCATCACCAACAAAAAAAAAAAGGTGTTTTTAATAAATATTCTCTAGTGATTTGTTTGCTCAAATGCGTAAGAACTATCTTAAAAGCTAGAAATAGTGTTACAAGCTAGTCCATTGGGGTAACTAACAAATGCAGCTCTGAATACAATTCAAGGCATACCTCCTTGAGAAAAAAATTAAAACAAATCATTTTAAATTTTGATTGAACTGTACATATTATAACCCAGAAAAACCTTAGCTTCTTGCGGAGAAAGCTTTGTTTTTATTAACCAAAAAAATGTTTCTTTTTTTGTGGGGGGGGAGGCCAGTCCTGGGCTTGGACTCAGGGCCTGGGCACTGTTCTTGGACACTTTTAAGGCTAGTGCTCTGCTACTTAGCCATAGCACCACTTCTGGCTTTTTCTGTGTGGTACCAGGGAACTGAACCCAGGGCTTTGTGCATGCTAGGCAAGCACTCTATCAATTAGGCTATGCTCCCAACCCCAAAAAATGTTTCTTTTAAAAACCATGTACATGGGGCTGGGTGGTAGAGTTCTTGCCTAGCATGCAGGAAGCATTGGGTTCAATTCCTTGGTATCACATACAGAAATTGCTGGAAGTGGCAGAGCACTAGCCTTCTGCAAAAATGTGTCAAGGGACAGTGCCCAGGCCCTGAGTTCAAGCCCAAAGACTGGCAAAAAAAAAAAAAAAAAAAAAAAAAAAAAAAAACCTATACAGGGTCAAGGAGTTTGGCTTATGGTAGAGTCTTGCCTTGCATGCACAAAGACCTGGGTTCAATTTCTCGGAACCACATACATAAAAAAGCCAGAAGTTGTGCTGTGGCTCAAGTGGCAGAGTGCTAGCCTTGAGGAAAAAGTCCAAGGCCCTTAGTCCAAGCCCCAGGACTGGCCAAAAAAAAAAACCTATACACATTAAGAAGATAAAATGGTACTAAACATGAAACATAATACCACAAATGACTATTTCATGCAACCAAAATACTAAATCATATGGCCACTATTCATCATTTAATTATCTTATTCTGATCATGAAGTATGTACTTTATTACATAGTAGTACTCATTTCAATATAAAAATTTAGGGTAAAATATAATTATAGGACATAGAAGATAAGAATTATAGCTGAGCAACAGTGGTTCGTGCGTGTAGTCCTAGGTATTCCACAGACTGAGAATCATGAATTAAACCCAGCCTGGGCAGACAAATTCTGGAGAGCCAGTCTTAAGTAACAGCTAGATACAACGATATGTGCCTGTTACCTTGGCTATAATGTGAAGCCTAAAAATACATAGATCATGATCCAGACATGGTTGCGTAAGATCCTAAAACTGGAAGCAAGATTTCATAGGTGTACATATGTGTATAGCTTTCTTGGAACAAAGATTTACGAAATCAGTAAGCTCCTCTAAAGACTGCATAATCCCAAAAAACAAAACAAAGTAGCAAAGTAAAATTTGTAACTGTCATATTTAACAAATAATACCCTACAGTATATTGTGTTGTCACTGTTTTTCAGTGACACTAAATTCACTAAATTCAATGAGGTATTCAACAATTTACTGATATGTAGACTTACCATCATTTTGCCCTACTAGAAGTTAACAAAAGTATTCTGAATTTGTCTAAGGCTAAATTACAATGTCAGTAGGTTAGGTAAGTGAAATTTTTTTAAGTTAAAATATTTTCAATTTAAAAGGAGTTAATAAGAATACATTGTTGGCCGGGCCGGGAGTTTTGTGTAGTGGTAGAGTGCTTGCTTAGCATGCACAAAGACTGAGGCTCCATTCCTCAGTACAATTTAAAAAAGCCAAAAATGGTGCTGTGGCTCAAGTGGTAGAACTCTAGCCTTGAGAAAGCCCAAGGACAGCTCTCAGGCCCTGAGCTCAAGCCCCCAGGACTGGCAAAAAAAAAAAAAAAGAATACAACATCGTCTTAGGTTAAGGAGTACCAAGTAAGGAGGCTTTCAAAATCATAGAATTTTAGGTATGATTCAACTAAATGAGAATGTTAAGTAACAAAGAGTATGGGGCTGGGAGTATGGCCTTGTAGTACAGTGCTTGTCTAATACTGGATTCCTTGGTACCATGTATACAGAATAAGCCAGAAGTGATGCTGTGGCGCAAGTGGTAGAGCATTAGGCTTGAGTACCAAGAAGCTGATGGACAGTGCCCAGGGTCTGAGTTCAAGCCACATGACTGGCAAACAACAAAGAAATTTTAATTAAAAATAAATAAAATACATCAATGGAAAATTTATGTACTCTATTCCTTTTTTACCTAAATCTACAAAAGAGAAAAAACACTGAAAAACCAACCTTAATAGTAAACAAACAAAAAAAAAGATAAAAATCCCAAGTTTTTTAGAAGGAATGTGGAATATTTCCATATTTCTATTTGAAATACAACATAAAATCTATGAAAGACCCACAAATAAAGAAAACATAATTAAATAGTGAATACTTCAAATCTGTAGTAAAGGGATAGATTATTTACTGAATGGTGCTGGGTGTGTGGGGGGGAAATAGCTAAACAATAAAAAGCTAAAGTTACATGCTGACCCATTCTTATAGTCACTGAGTTTCACAACTTCAGGAAGCACATGTTACATTATATTTCAGGTAAGAACTGCCAAGAGCTACAAGATATGGTTGCTATGTGTGCAAGTTATACTAAAATAAGTAGCAGATGGGTAAAAATAAATCCTAAGAAATGGTGCTGTGGTTCAAGTGGTAGAGTGATAGCCTTGAGTTGACAAGCTCAGGGACTGACAAGGGGCCCAGAGTTCAAGCTCCATGACTGACCCAAAAAAAAAAAAAAAAAAGCAAAATAAAATCATAAGAATACTTAATAGACTAAGGCAAATAATTTTGTAATAGTTTTACTGAGGAATGAAAACAACCCAGTAGGTATAAGACTAACAAGTATTATTAGAAAACTTTTAAAATACCACATGTTCTCATTCATACAGGGCAGCTAAATTAGTTAATTTCATTGTTTCATTGTAGTAGAGAGTCAAAGAATGTTCATTAGAGGAGAAAAGGGGAGATTAGAAAACAGGTACCAAAATGTATTTACAGCAGGAATAAGACATTTTAGTATTCTAGTATCTTTCAAAATACTATAGGGTGACTAGAGTTTAAAACAATTATATATTGTATGAAGAATTAGAAGACAAAAGTTTGAAGGTTCCCAATATAAAAGAACATAAATGAGTTTGTGTGTATATGTGCAGTCCAGGGGATTGAACTCAGGGCTTGAGCTTTTGTACTCAGGAATAGTACTCTATTATTTGAGCCACAGCTCTGCTTCCACTTTTTACCAAATTTCTTGCCAGACTGGTTTTTGAACAGTGATTCTAAGATCTCAGCTTACTTAATAGCTAGGATAACAGGCATGAGTCACTTTTGCCCAGTGAATACTACAGTTTAAAAAGGAAATTGTAAGCAGAGTGAGTTAGGTTCAAAAAAAGTTTCTCAAGAGGTCAAAGAATTAAGTGTGCAAGCAAAGAACCATCTAGCTAAATTTTAAATAGCACAGATTTGAATCTTACAGTTATCTCTACATTTAAATATTCATATCCAAGAGTACCCAGCAGAATTTTACTTTCTGATAATACTGAGCAACGTGTATATTCAACTTTTCCCCAATATCTGTATTATGGCTAGAAAAAAATGTCTATGGAACCAAGAAAAAGCAGAAATGCATTCCTGGAATAGACAAACCTGTTATTTAACTGGATATACATATATTGATAGTAGGAAAATCACTATCCTTAATCATGTTGAGTGTTTTGAGACACTTAACCAAATTTTAAGTGGAGCTGCCATGCTCTTTAAAATCTTTTTTTACACTGACAGCTTACCCCATTATTCAAAATATTCTGAAAAAAATAAACCTATACATTATGTAGGGATCTTTTCAGATAGGATACTAAATGTAAACTAAAAAATAATTTTTCAAGTATCTTAATGCTCAAAAAAAATGTTATCACCTTTTGGTAGAACCCATTTAAATATGCATCTCAACATTTCGATTCAAGCCAAAAGGCTTGGGGATGGCCTTGCATTCACAAGGTCTTTGGTTTAATTCCTAAAACACACACACATACACACACACACACACACACACACACACACACTTCTTTAAAAAGTCAAAAATCAACATTATTTAACTAGTGCACAATAACAACCTGTATGAAAAAAGTACAAGCAAATCTGAGCTAAAATAATTCTGCTTACTATCTGTTAGTATGGGTTTAATTTTGTCAGTAATAGTATGAATTTAATATGTGGCTCCCATCTTTCAGTACGACTATCTTTCATACCCATAAACATTCTTTGGTGAACTGTGCATTTGAATTTATTTGCCTATTCTTGCCTATTCTTCTTCAGCTTCAATGAATTATTTGTGTTCTGAGATGTGAGAATTGTTAAAAATATATTCTGAGTACAAGAATATTCTATCAAATATAGACTTTTTGCAATAACATATCTTTGCAAGTATCACCTGCAGATAATTTTAAGAAGCCTCAATTTTCATTTATTTATTTTTTTCCAGTCCTGGGGCTTGAACTCAGGGCCTGAGCTTGGGCTTTCTCAAGGCTAGAGCTCTATCTACCACTTGAGCCACAGAACCACTTCTGGCTTTTTCTATGTATGTGGTACCAAGAAATCGAACCAGGGTCTTTGTGCATGCTAGGCAAGCATTCTTACCACTAGAACATACTCCCAGCCCCAAAGCCTCAAATTTTTATAAAGACCAATTTGTCAATTTTATTCTTTGCAATTTATGCTTTAGGTAACATCTAAGATATCACTAAGTCAAAATTACAACATGTTCTATTTCTTTTTTTCATATATTTTTATTGTAATTAATAAAAGGGTTACATGATATTTGCCAGATAGATGGTGCATTAATTTCCATACATTGATACCCTTTCACATGTCTTGGTCCCCATTTCCTTCCCCCCCACCCCCAACACGTTCTATTTCTTCTAATACAAGTTAGAGAGTTCTATGTTTTATATTTTAGCCTGAGGTCTACTGAGCCTTTAGAGAATTATGAACTGAGCTATGGATACAAGTTTGCTGGTAGGCACATTTAAAATTCAATTATTGCCTTGACAACTGGGGAAATAATACCATTAATGTCAAACATCAATTGTTCACACAGGTTCATGTCCATTTCTGAACACTTTGATCTTTTCTTTTGATGTAATTGCCATGTAAATCAGGTAGTGTTAATCTTCCAGTGTTGTTTTCTCTTAAAAGTTATTCTGGATTCTTTCTTTCTTTCTTTCTTCATGGGTCTTGGGGCTTGAACTCTGGGCCTGGGTGCTGTCCCTGAGATCTTCAAGGTTATTGCCTTACCCCTTGAGCCATAGCCCTACTTCTCGTTTTCTAGTGATGAACTGCAGATAAGAGTCTCATGGACATTAGTGTTTGGGCTGGCTTCGAACCGAGATCCTCCCATCTCAGCCTCCTGAGTAGCTAGGTTTATAGGTGTGAGCCACCATGGTTGGCTTATTCTGGATATCTTAGGTCATTTACCTGTACCTATGAACTTTTAAAACAGCCATGTCAAGTTCTAAAAACTATTTTACACTGCAATTGTGTTGAATATATAGATCAATCAATTTTAGAAAGACAATATTTTAATGAACAATACAAACTCTTCCAACTATAGTTAAGATATATTTAGGTTTTCTTTACTTGTACCCAACAGTTTATAATTTGCAGCTGACTGGTCTTCTATAACTCTTGTGTGTGTGCCAGTCCTGAGATTTGAACTCAGGGCCTGGGTGCTATCACTGGCTTTGCTAAGGCTAGTACTCTATCTACTATTTGAGCCACAGTTCCACTTCTGGCTTTTGGGGGGTGATAATTGGAGCTAAGAATCTTATGAACTTTTCTGCTCCAGCTGGCTTCCAACTCTGATTCTTAAATCTCAGTCCCTTGAGTTGCTAATTTTGAATTAGGGGTATGAGCCATTGGTGTCCACATAGTTTTGCACATTTTTTGAAGTTATTCTTACATATTTTACATGTCTTATACTATCATAAATGGTATTTCTGAACCTCAATTTTCCACCACGTATTGACAGAGTTTATAAAGATAAAACTAGAGGGGGTTTTTGTACATTTATTTGGTATCTTGAAGTCTTGCTAAACTCCTTTATTATTTAGTAGCTTTTATCATGAACTCAAACCACAAACTGATAAGAAAGATTAAAATTAAGTCAATATCAGGTGCTGACAAGAATGTGGGAAGAATTCCCATGTATTAGTGGCAGGAATGTAAAACATTATAAGCACTTTGAAAAATACATTAATAATTTCTTTAAAAGTTAAATATGTAATCCTCCTACTATATGATCCACAGATTCTACTCCTAGGTATTTATCCAAGAGAAATGAAAAGATACAAAGCCTTGTAAATGGAAATTCACAGCACTACATATGCAATATCCCCAAATAATTTATAGGTCTCTCTAAGGTGAAGGGATAAGCTAGCATTTGTATGTCAATAGAAAACTAGTTTGCAATTAAAAGTGATAAGCTATTGATACATATCTCAGTATTTGTGTCCATTTCAAAATAATTACATTTATTGAAAGAAACTAAACAAAAGCACATACCTATTATGATTCCCAGGTATAATTCCAAACACAGGCATTGGTGACTCATGCCTTTATTCCTAGCTACTTAGAAGGTTGAGACTGGGAGAATAAGGATTTCAAGGACAGTCTAGGTAGGAAAATCCTTGAGATCCTTCCTTAAACAACAGGTGGATGTGGTGGTGCACAGCTGTTATCCTATCTATGATGAAACCTAAAATTGGCAAATCAAAGCCTACACACACATTTAGGCAAAAAGAAAGAACCTATCTCAAATGCAGGTTAAGATGGATGAGAATGAATATGACTTAAGTAGTTTGTTTATATAGATGAAAACTGAATAAGGAAACCTCTTGAAATTGTTTCAGGAAGGGGCCAGGAGGTAAGGGAAAATGATACAAGATTATATGTAACATATATATGTTTTATATATTCTATATATAACATAACTATTTATGTTATATAAATATGTGTATGGAAATGTTAAAATGAAATCCTCTTGCACAACTAATGTATACTAATTAAAAACAAATAACCAGTGCCCAAAACAGAGCCAGAGACATGAATACAGAAAGCCCACCTAGAAAGTATAAGACCCTAAATTCAAACTTTAGTTCCATCCAAAAAATAAAAAAAGTATGAAGCCAGGTGCTGGTGGCTCACACCTGTTACCCAAGCTCTGCAGGAGGCTGAGGTCTGAGGATTATGGTTTAAAATCTCTAATCAACTACTTAGAAAAAGACAGAAGTGGAGCTGTAGCTCAAGTGGAAGAGCACTAGCCTTGAGAAAAAGAATCTCAGGGGACAGTGACCAGCCCTAAATTCAAGCCCCAGGACTGGTGGTGGAGGGGGAAGTTGGGGGGGAAGGTATAACTCCATTTTATATATTTTTTTAAAAAATCTTTAAAGTAAAAGGGCCGGAAGCTTGGCTGAGTGGTAGAGTGCTTGCCTAGCATGCAAGAAGAGCTGGGTTTGATTCCTCATAGAAAAAAGCCAGAAGTAGTACTGTGGCTCAAGTGGTAGAACCTCTAGCCCTGAGAAAACCCAAGGACAGTGGTCAGGCCCTGAGCCCAAGCCCAGGAGTGGCAAAAAAAATCTTTAAAGTTAAAACCAATCTATTTTGACATAGTAAATCAGTAAATGTTTGAAGAGGAATTACTAAAAGACTTGAGCAAACATTAGAGGAAAGATTGCTTGTTCACTTCTATGTTACTAGTAATGTTTCATTCCAAAACTAAGTTTCATAATTTCACTTGGACCAGGAAAGAAGAAATGAAGGAAGGAAGAGAGGAAAAAAGAGGTTGCAAGGAAGTTAGGAAAGGAAGAAAGGGAGGGAGAGAAGAGGGAGGGAGGGAGGGAATTATCAGTAGGTATCTAATATGTGTCTTAAATTGATGCAAGCTGAGTATACTTACTCAAAATGCTTGGAACCACAGTGATTTAGGCTTAGAATTCTATACTATTTTTATATGCATAATAAAAAATCCAAAATTGTAATATAAAGTTCATTTATCTTTCATATATACATCACATAAGGTAATTTTATACAGCCATGAGATGTAAGCTTGCCTTTTGACTTCAACACATTACAAGAGGTCAACTGTGGAAAGTGTCTGCCT
This sequence comes from Megascapheus bottae, assembly GCF_031878675.1. Taxonomy (NCBI): domain Eukaryota; kingdom Metazoa; phylum Chordata; class Mammalia; order Rodentia; family Geomyidae; genus Megascapheus; species Megascapheus bottae. Next base: position 42,043,195 of record NC_143513.1, read on the forward strand.
GTACATGCAATGACAAGCCATTCCAGTATAAACTGATATAAGTCCTAATAAAGTCTCTATACTGCCTGTGTTCAAGGAGACACTAGGACATTCACCCTAGTACCCTCTTGACATGGTGCAATTAAAATACTTTCACCCTTACTTCCTTCTGGGATTACTAGCTTTGCACTCACCTACTGGATTCTTTTTTATTTTATTTTTTTTTTTGCCAGTTCTGGGCTTGAGCTCAGGGCCTAAGCACTGTTCTTGGGCTTTCCTCAAGGGTAGCACACTACCACTTGAGCCACAGCACCACTTCTGGCTTTTCAATGTATGTGGTGCCAAGGAATCAAACCTGGGTCTTCAAGCATGCTAGGCAAGCACTCTACCACTAGGCCAAACTCCAAGCCCTACTGGATTCATTTACATAACAAAAGGCAGAACCACACAGATGCAAGCATAAGTAATATTACAGGGCCAGGAGTGTGGCCTAGTGTTAAAGTGCTTGCCTAGCATGCTTGAAGCCCTCAGTTCCATTCCTTGGTACCACAGACATAGAAAAAGCAAGAAATGGTGCTGTGGCTCAACTGTTAGGGCCTTCTATCCTTTCTGTCCTTGAGAAAGCTCAAGAACAGTGCCAAGGCCTTGAGCTCACTGGCCCAATAAATAAATAAATAAATAAATAAATAAATAAATAAATAAATATTACAGATGGTCCAGCCACAGAAACATAGTTTTATATGCATATGTAAAATTGCAATAACAACTATCACTTTTCATTAAAATATTAATTTCAAACACATAAAATTTATTTTTCTCAATGCTAAAACTGGCCAAAAACCACAGGGGTAAAATACAAACTATGATGGTTTATAAATTATAATAAATCATACTTAATCTGTCTGCCTTTAAAATTTTAAATTAATTCATTCACTCAGAGATAATTCTACCATGAACTACATTTTCTCAAACCCTTTTTAATATTTAATACTAAAAAGGCTTTGAGTAAAGGCATTGCTGCATTAGGACAAAAATGGCTTTAAGGAATAGAACATCTTTCAATTCTAGAAGATAATGATAATAATAAAAGTCCAGCTTCTAAGGGGGGGCAGTTCTGGGCTTGAGCTCAGGGCCTGACCACTATCCTTGGGCTTTCTCAAGGCTACAACTCTACCACTTGAGCCACAGCACCACTTCTGGCTTTTTTTCTATGTATGTGGTACCTAGGAATCGAACCCGGATCTTCGTGCATGCTACCACTAGGCCAAACTCCTGGCCCCTCTAGCTATTTTTAATATGGATCGTGAGTGAAAAACACAATAAACAATTGTTCACTATTCTATTTTCCTACAGATTGTTGAAAAGTAAAAATTAAGTATGATTAAGCATATACTAGGATTTTTACATGCCTATGTTTAGAACATACTGTGAAATAACATTCAAGTATTATTCACTGCTTTAAAATTTAACTTTTTATGTGGTATATGCTTAATATACTAAATATCAGTCCTTGAAGGAGCCAAAGCCAAGCCTATATTTGAACATTACACAACTGAAATGTTCAAGCATGACTTGTTTGGGATTATATATTTCTTCCACCAGTAAAAATATAGACCTAGCACTACAGCATGACTATGTAATTGAAAGCTCAAAGACAGGAAAAATTTAGAGAGAACACCTAGGCCAGGCACCGGTGGCCCACAGCTACTCAGGAGGCTGAGATCTGAGGATCATGCTTCAAAGCCAGTCTAGGAGGGAAAGTCCATGAGACTATGCTCTCCAATTAATCACCCAAAAATTGAAAGTAAGTTTGGAGTTTAAAGGGTAGAGTGCTAGCCTTGAGCAAAAAAGCTCAGGAACAGTGCCTAGGCCCTGAGTTCAAACCCCATAACCAACAACAACAACAAAAAGAACATCTCGTGCACATTATTATGAAGTTATTTTGACAAAACTATTTTCAAAGCACATGATCAAAAGTAAATAGACTCTGGACCTTTGAGGTGTAAATAGTCAAAAACAAACCTTGTGAATCTAAAGAAAGTACACAACTAGCATGGTGGTACGTGCCTGTAATCTCAGCTTCTCAGGAGGCAGAAATCAGAAAGAATACAGTTCAAGGCTGGCCCAGGCAAGACTCCATATCAAATCAAATAATCCAGGTGTGGTGGTATACCCTGTAATCCCATCTATTCAGATGGAATAGGCAAAAAGATTGTAGTTTAGGCTGGTCTTAAGTAAAAGTAAGACTGTATCTGAAAAGTAAAGAAGTTAAAAATAATGGATATGTTCTCAAGTGGGAAGTACCTGCCTTGAGTTGAAATCCTACCTAATACCAGGGAGGGGGAAAGAAAAAAGTACCAATAGTATCCACTTCAGAAAAATTACCATGTACCTGGGGTAAAGAAGAAAATGATAAAACCATAATGTAAGACATTATAATCTCAGGAGATTGAGTTCTGAGAAATACAGTTCAACACCAACCGAGGCAGCAGTTACCCCCAAAAAGGCAGATATGGAGTAGTGACTCAAGTGGTAAAGCAGTATGCTTCAGCTCAGAGACAGATCCCAGGTCTGGCATCATGTGAATAATGAATAGTCAAGGCCTAAGACAGATGAGCAGGATGCTGGGAGTCAGGCACAGGTGGATAGGTATGGCTGAAGAGGAGAAACTATATATTATAAGGTGTGAGGGCAAAGTATGCTGAAAGAAAATATAAGTAAATGCTTGCCTGTACACTTAGACAATAATAATAAGCACTGACTGGTAAAAAAAAAAAAAAAGAAGAAGAAAATGTATAAAGCCTCATTAAAACACTGGTGTTGGTCATTCTATAGAGATTCACTAGCTATTCAAAAATTTCCCTGGAAAATTATAAACTGATGCACTGCAGACCTTAAACCCTGTTATTTCCAAAACATAAACACTAAACCTGCTGTCAAGTACCTGCTCTCCCAGTGCCTAACAAGAGAATGAGTAACTGGGAGCATGGCTCTAGTGGTAGATACCTGCCTAGGCAGTACAACAATCTGACTTCAAATCCCAGTGCCACCAAAAAACAAAAACAATAAAACAACAAAAATCCACAAAACTGGCCAGGAGTTTGTCCTAATGGTAGAGTGCTTGCCTAGCATGCGTGAAGACCCGGATTCGATTCCTCGGTACCACATACATACAAAAAAGCCAAAAGTGGTGCTGAGGCTCAAGTGCTAGAGCTCTAGTCTTGAGAAAGCCCAAGGACAGTGGTCAGGCCCTAAGCTCAAGCCCAGGACTGGCAAAAATAAAAAATAAAAAAGCCACATAACTTTCTCAAATGAACAAATAAAGAATCCTAGGTATAATATCAACATGGAATTTTTCACCTAAAAAAATCATTTCTCTTGTAGAAATGAACACTTCAGCTCATATTTTCATATGAGCAAATGTTTATAGCAGCACAATTATGTGCTGCTAAAAAGAACATAAATGTTCTACAAGCGGTGAATCAATAAACACCCTTTACATCTATAGGCTAATATTCCAGCAAATATGTAGTAGAACAACTATAATTACTCCCAACATCTTGGATGAATCTCAATAAGGTAACATACTTTCATCATTCAATTTATGTGATATTCCTAGTAAGACAGAACTACAATAATAGAAAATCAGTGTTCGGGGGAGGGATTATCAAGTAATAAGTGAATGCTAGAGATGATGGACCTGTCTGTACCACAACTGAAGTGTGAAAATTTAAACACTGTTTTATAGACAGTAGCCATTTGTACTATATGATAACTTTTCAAATGAAACAATATTTCAATAAAAATGAACAACTTTTACTTACCCAGTATGTGAAGTGGGACAATATAATACTCAATTTTTATTTGTTCTTCAAGATTGTTAATGGAGAGAATGCAAGTTAATAAATCAAGTAATATCTTCAAACTTTGTTTTAAACAAAAAGGACTTACCAAGTTCATTGAGACTTTGTGCAGCTTTTGTTATTTCTCTGCTTCCCCCTTGCAATTGTCCTTGGAGCCTCTTACTGAGATACAAGATTCGAATAATCCTCCGAAGCATATCACAGGCAACCTGTTCACAGATAGATAACAACATTATAAGTAGTAAGTTAATCCATGAAGTTTGTTGTAATTACTGTTGGTAAGAGAATCTCTCCATTCTTTCAAGGTGCTAAAGATTCACTCATGTTGCTATTCACCCATTAAAAAAAAAAAAAAAAAAACCTTAAGATACTCCTTAGAAATACCCAAAAGTGCCATAATTAACCTTTACAAGAAATTAAGTTCTTATTCCAAGGGGAAATAATGTAGAGAAACTAGGTAACACAAAGATTCTTTGCAGTCCCAAACCACAGTCCTTCTCAATTAATTTAATTTTTGTTTTTGCCAATACTGGGGCTTAAACTCAGGGCCTGAGCACTGTCCTTAGGCTTTCTCAAGGCTAGAGCTCTACCATTGGAGCCACAGCACCACTTATGGCTTTTACTATGTATGTGGTACCGAGGAATTGAACCCAGATCTTCATGCATGCTGGGCAAGCACTCTACCACTAGGCCAAACTCCTAGCCCTCTTTGTTTTTAATTGTACTTTATTGTTGGGGTGATATATAGAGGGGTTACAGTTACATTCACCAAGTAGTGGGTACATTACTTCTTGAACATTGATGCCCCTACCCATGTTTTTCTATCACTGTCCTTCTTCCTACCCCTCCCAATCATTTTTTTCCCCTTTCCTTCCCTATTTCAAGTAAACAGATGAACATATTTACAATATGGTCCAGGTACCAAGGTCAGATGCAGTAACAACAACATGAGATAAACCATAAGGGGAAAAAAAAGAGAAAGAAATAACTTCATATAGTACAAGGTCTCTAGGATTCCTCATCATTTTATTTTCAATCTGCAATTTGTTTAATACCTTAGATTGCCTAACGTGACTTCCCATGGAATGTGTTACTATATTTCCATAGTGCAGTTTATTAAGTTTGTCACTCTTGTACAATTCACATATATTAGTATAAGCAGTTTCATCAGCTTTGGGTTTAATATTGTTGGCAAGGTTAATCATTAGATAGTAGAATATTTGTAACAAAAGCTTGATTTTCGATTTTTATTAGCAGACACATATTACATTTCAAATTGAAAACCCATTAATCACCTAAGTAATTCCAAAATATAATATTCCGATTCTATTCTTTCACCTTTATTTGCTAACATATGAAATTTCTCAGTGAAAAGGAACTTAACTTCATCTGCTATTTATTTGTCCAGGGGTGATATTCAGAGAGAAACATAAGAATAAATACTTAGGAGGTTAAGCCCCAGTACCACCATAAAAAGATAAATACTTGGAAGTGGCATTGTGGCTCAAGGGGTAGGGTGGTAGCCTTGAGCTGAAGAGCTCAGGGACAATACCCAGGCCTAGAGTTGTAGTACCACAGTCAACCAAAATAAATAAATAAATACTTGATTTTTTTCCTTGGTTTACCAGTTTTCAAAGGGAAAGATTTCTAAATATCTGCCAATGATGATCAATTAGTAAAATCTGAAAGTTTTGCGTTGGAATATTTTCCATCATTATGAATGCAAAGTATAAATATGAGGAATGGTGACTTAATGCGACTCAAATACTTGACATTCTAGTTGTCTGATTGTTGGCTAGCAGGAAACCTCAGAGAGTGAGTAACTTTTTCATGTGTTCATTCTAAAACGTTTCTCATGATTCAAGACTTTCAGGCAAAATCTGAGATATCTGTCATCCTAGACCATACTCAAATTGATTCCTGAGATACTTCATCATAAACCCAGTAGTCACACTGATCTGTCCTTCTTGGTATCTGGTACAAAATGTTTTATAATCACTACCTACATTTCATGCCTTAAAATCAAAGATTTTGGGACCAGGAGCATAGCCTAGTGGTAGAGTGCTCACCTAGCATGCACAAAGTCCTGGGTTCTATTCCTGAATATCACATACATAGAAAAAGCCAGAAGTGGTACTGTGGCTCAAGTGGTAGAAGGCTAGCCTTGAGCAGAAAGTGTCCAAGGAGAGGACCCAGGCCCTGAGTTCAAGCCCCAGGACTGGAGAAAAAAAATCAAAGATGTTTCAGAGAAGCCCTGATTTCTTTGGAATGAAACAAAATTTTAAGACTGTATTCTGGAAGCTAGACTTGCTCACTTCTAGGCCCTTTCTTTAGACATAGCCAGGAAATGTCAGAATTAAAATGTGGCATAAATATTCATTGACTTGATTCAGTAAATGCAGAAAATATTCTTGGATTAACATTATACATATACATATATAAATTATATATATATAAGGGTTTTACTATTTTAAAATAAAGTTAAAATACCTCAAGTTCATGCTGATACTTCCACATAAGAATAAAATGTACAGGGTGTTTATTTAACCTTCTAGTTTATACCTGCGTATTATTTCTTTCACTTAAATTGTTGGTTCCTGAGGACAAGGAATAGTTCAAATAATACAAAATAATGCCCTTGTATGAGAATAAGACTAAGAATTGGAAAATATTCCATCTGCTATTCGATACAAGATACACCAAAAATATGTAATTAACAAAAATACCATAATAAAAATATAGTTGCTGAAAATAGCTAATATTTGTGCACATGCTCTCACATTTTTTACATGTAAATTGTCTTCAACAAACCATGTAAGCCAGGGGCTGTGGCTCATGCCTGTAATCCTAGCTACTCAGGAGGCTAAGACCTGAGGATCATGGTTCAAAGCCAGCATGGTACTAAAGACCATGAGATTCTTATCTTCTATTAATCACTAAAAAATAGGAAGTAGGGCTGTGGATCAAGGGAAAGGGTGGCAGCCTTCAGCTGAAAAGCTCAGACACAGCGCCCAGGCCCAGAGTTCAAGCCTCATGACTGACAAAAAAACAACAGCAACAACAACAATAACATGTAGCCATATTTTATTTTATAGATCCTTATTTAAGGCTAGTCCTAATGCTTGGACCTTAAATTACTATTTTTCAATCATTTTGATAGCCTAAAATACATTATTTAGAAGAAGCCTAAGACAAAGCTAATGAGAACAATATTCTTTGTATTCTTGATGATTTTAGTTGCCCTATTAATTATCTATAGCTATATAAGAACCAAGCATAAAACTTAGCAGCTGAAAGCTATTTTACTCTCTGTGAATCAAGAATCTAAGAACAATTCATCCAATTTGATGGTTCATGCCTATAATCCTAACTACATGGGAGGCAGGAAACACAAGATTCATACTCCAAGGCCGATCTGAGTAAAAAACCTTGTGAGATTCCCATCTCAACCAATAAAAGTTAAACATGGTAGTACACACATATGAAAAACATAAATAGGAGAATAGTAGTCCATACTAGGTAAGGCACAACCTCAAAACACTATTCAAAAGGGGCAGGGGTGTGGCTCAAGTGGTAGAGCACCTGCCTACTAAGCACAAGGACATCAGTTCTATCAAAAAAAAAAAGGAAAGAAAAGAAAGGAAAAACAAATAGGAATTTTAGAAGGGTTCACTTACTATGTCAATGTAGATTAAAAGTAGCTTTGTAAACAAAGCTATTATGTATTTTTAAACCTAAGAGTTGAGAATTATGTATTTTTAAACCTAAGAGTTGAGAATTTAAAAAACTCAAATTTTCTTTGTTTTTACAATGTGTGCAATATCATTCATTTTATTTTTTTATTTTTTCATATATTTTTATTGTAATTATTAGAAGGGTTACATTATATTCACCAGATAGAAGGTGCATTACTTCACAAACATTGATAACCTTTCTCATGTCTTGGTCCCCATTTCCCTCCCCTCACTCCAGCCCCTCATCTTGTTTTCCCCCCTTCCCTATCCTATTTCAAATAACCAAATAAGCATATATACAATATATCAAATAACAACGTGAAATACTATAACAATACGAGATAAACAAGGGACAGCAAAAGAGATGAAAGATAACATAGTACATTAAGAACAACAATCACTCATTATATGGCTTTTGTTTCTATATCCTGAAGGTCCTTTCATTTAGTGTCATACTATATGGCCTTTTGTATCAAGGTTTTGCTCTATTGCAAATCTCTGCTAGGAGAGCCCAAGGTTTCTACTGATTATGACAAATAAGGGAAACCATTGAGCCTATGTTCCTTTGAGTCTGGCTTACTTCACTTAATATGATTTTTTTCTAAGTCTTTCCATTTCCTTACAAATGGGGCAATGTCATTCTTTCTTACAGCAGCATAGAATTCCACTGTGTATAAATACCACTCTTGTTGATCTACTCATCAACTGAAGGGCAACTGGGTTGGTTCCATATCTTTGCTATGGTAAGTAGTGCTGCAATGAACATCGTTAAACATCATTGTGCTAGTGGATTTAGTATGTCCTTATTTCTGGATCATTGGGTAAATGCCAAGGAGTGGAATTGCTGGGTCATAGGGGAGCTCTATGTTTAGTCTTTTGAGGAACCGCCATACTGCTTTCCATAGTGGTTGAATGAGTGTGCACTCCCACCAACAGTGTAGTAGCGATCCCTCCTGGCCACATCCCCGCCAGCATGTTATTAGATTTCTTGATCATGACCATTCTAACTGGAGAAAACTCAAATTTTCAAACAATAAATTTTATTTAAATTTTCTATGGAAAGGATAAAAAGCTCTTCAATTTTTTTCTGAAAAACTGAGGTAATTCATAGGCAAACATTATTACTAAAATAAGATAAGATAATCCTTGAGGTGATAATTAAATTCAAGTCATATATTCATGTATATAAATGAGGCCAAAGACTTTAGCTTTGGGCTTCATGGGGAAAAAGTGAAAGTGAAATAAGGATTTAAAAAAAGATATAAAAGTACATTTTTTTCTAATTGGAGACATAATCAGAAACTTTATGTTCAAGGCAAAAATATCCCCCATATTTATTTCTTGCTTTCCTATACCATTTCCACTAAAATTAAGAGCTCAACTCAGAGAAAGATAATGCATTAACATTAGTTTCTCTGGTGTTAAAAATATAAATAGCTATACAGGTGCAAGGAATGGTATTGATGAAAAACTTAACAGTATGTGAGCACAGCCATAACATCCTTGTACCTACATGCAAACTAAATTAAGAGACTATGAAGATGGGGAAAAAGGAATAGATGAAGGCTGGATGATGGAAGGAGTGACTCATAAGATTACAATGTACACGTAACTGACATGTTAAATTGAAATCCTTTGTGCAACTATTCAAAGAAAATAGAATATATTTTTTAAAATGTTATGCCTCCAAGTATAAAAATATTTTAAAGTTTACTGAAGGAAGAGAGGAAGAAAATTTCATTTTATTGGGGCAAATTTCTAAGTAGATCTTTGTCTTAACTTTTAATAGCATCTTTGTATTTTAATTCATTCTTTCAGTAAGATTAGAATGGCAAGAGAGATTAATACCATCTTTTCAGTAAAATAATTTTTAAAAAATATTCTAAAAACAAGCAGTATTTAAAATTTAATCATGGAATCACTGAGGGGAGAGGGTTGGAGTTTTTAAATTTGTTTTGTGCTTTGCAGTGCTGGGCACTGAACTCAAGGCTAGGCAAGAACTTAATCGATGCACTGTATCTCCAGTACACTAATATTTTAATACATATTTTAAGATAGAAGTAAAGCTACCTGAAAAGAACTCTTAAAATGGTCTGAACACTTACACTGTCAACAAATATCTTCAGGAAAGCAGATTGAGCAGGTGCATATAGGTTCACCACATTTCAATCCCTTGATCACTTTATAACCCTGGCCACAATTGATTAGATGAAAGAAACAAGACTAGCTGATAGAAAACCACACAAAATCTGTCCCCCATTGTTAGTGACACTCCCTAATATAAGAACTACCCAAATTTGCTATTTGGGAAAGAAATAGTTGAAGATGAGTTGACAATATGTGGAAGATTTGAAGCAAACAGCAGAGTGAGAAGAACAATGAGAAAGTGAAGAGCCTGATGGTTAATCCACACCAGGAATAAGCAAAAGTCCAAAGTAGTAGATAAAGAAGAAAGTGTGAATATAAACTGAAATATAGGAAGAGATGATCATTAGGCTTCATTATAGACTCCATATTTATTTAGCTGTTAGGACAATTATCTGTAGTTCGTCACTGTCCAGAAAAACGTATTATTTAACTGGTCACCCCTGGAATAAGTTAAAGTATCTCATATCTACTACTAAACCAGACATCCAAACTTTTTTGGGGGGGGGCAAGGGGGTCGAATTCAAGGCCTGGGTGCTGTCCCTGAGATCCTTTGCTCAAGGCTAGAGTTATCACTTTGCGTGCTGTTCCACTCAGATTTTCTGATGGTTAATTTGAAATTAGAATCCAACAGACTTTTCTGCCTGGTCTGCTTTAAAACATGATCCTTAGATTACAGCTTCCTCAGTAGCTCAGAGGTGTTAGCCACCAGAACCCAGAGATCTCTATTTTTGCTCTTTACTTCCAAGCCACAAAGTGAATGTTTCCTCAACCACATATTCCCACCACAATGTGCCATGCCATCATAAACCAAAAACAATGGGCTCGATCAGTCATGAGCAGAAACCCCCAAACTGTGAGCCTAAAAATAAATTTTCATTTATGAGTTTATTATCACATATTTGTTACAGTAATAGAAATGACCAACGCAAAGTAAGAGATAATTTAAGTTTAAGGTCAGCAATGAATCCAGAAGTCTACAGGCGTGAGAAAACATACTTATTATAATTAGCTCGTACAAAAATGCAAATTAAAATGACAACAACATGCTACTTCATATGTAGTAGGATAGATCCATCAATGAAAAAATATGCTGGTAAGAAATCACAGCTCTTCATGTATTACTGATGGGAATGGAATACAGTGCAGCTCCCTTGGAAACAGTTTGGCACTCCTTAAAATGCTATACATAGAATAATTTTATGATCTACATACTCTCAATAATATACATACTCAAGGAAATAAAAAATTTATGTCCACCTAAAAAAAATGATGCATATAAAATTTGTCCACAGTGATTGATACTAAAGAAGGCTTTCCTGCTTTTATTTTTGGTTTTCTATTCAGAGGCTGTTTGCAGGTGACTGAAGCTGCTGTCTACAACATGAGAAAGTGGGCACTATTCTGCTTATTACAGCTCCTGGCTGGCTTAGCCAATAGCCACCACTGCCCAAGTGTAGTTGGGCAGGGATCAGGGTTTGGTCACTGCCACTACGGCTCCAGAGGCTCCTATACCAGGCCATCATTGCAGCAGTAGCTTCTTCCATTTCTAAGACCCTTTGTCACCACTGTAGTTACCATCTGAAATCACCACCACCACTACCATGGATGTCCCTTCACACTTGGGATTTTCTGTAGCCTCCTGTGGTTGCTGAGCACAGATGGATCTAACATGCATTCACATACCAACACATGAAGTGCACACCCCAGCTCTAGGAGCTAAGAACTAACATGATGGTACTGAAATTTTGTGGTTGAATGTTAACTGTGAGCCAGCTTATGGGAGCCCATTCCCTGTACGCATATAAGCTGTATTCCTCTCACAGTTAAGGAGAAAATCAGAAAAACCTTACCCCTATACTGCCTCCCTTGTGCTTTAGCATTAAGCTCCAATAAAACCTCGTTCAGCTGAACAGAGACTGAGCTAAATTGGTAGCACACAGAGCTGGCAAAACTAAAGGGAACTGCCCTTAATCTTGCCGTATTTTATCTGAAATAATTCACTTAGCTAAGCATAGTAACTTATACCTCAAACACACAAATCCTAACTAGCTGGGAGGTAAAGTCTAGGCAAAATGTTTACAAGGTCTCCATCTTGGCCAATAAGAAGATGGGAAGGACAAGGTGCACTTATAATCCCAGCTACATGAAATTATAAATAGGAGGAATGCAGTCCAAAAGTGGACACAGGGAAAAGGCAAGACCCTATCTCAAACAGGGCAGCCAGGCACTGGTAGCTCACACATATAATCCTAGCTACCCAGAAAGCTAAGATCTGAGGATTCCAGCTCCAAGCCAGCCTAAGAAAGTCCATGACTTTATCTCCAATAAACTACTCAGAAAAGAACAGAAGTGACTCTGTGGCTAGAGTACTAGCCTTGAGCCAACGAAACTTAGGGACAGTGCCAGTCTCTGAGTTCAAGCCTTGGGACTAGCACAAACAAACAAACAGGGCAAAAAAGAGCTGGAAAAGGACTAGGAAATGGTACAAGTGGTGTTGTGGCTGCCTAGGAAGCTCATGGCCCTGATTTCAAAACCCTATCATATGAAGAGGGAAAAAAAATTACTTGATTAGGAGGCTGAAACAAGACTCCATCACAAAAGCAAATCAAAATAATATTATGCTTTTTAATAGTTTAAATTTATACTTTGTAAAAAGGTATCTTAAAGCTTTTTATTCTTTTTATCTCTCGCATTCTGTACCCATGCTCTATTACTTCTGTACCTGACCTCTTGAAATTTTCTAACTTATGAAAATAACATGAACAAGTAAAAAGAAGTAAAGTTGAAAGCCTACCTGAAGTCTTGCAAGTTGTGCAGTACGGGCTACTATTTTATTGTATGGCTCAACAATTTTTACTTTCATCCTAGGAGAAAACAGAATATAATGAAAATAAAATAATTTTCAAAATACTGAAGGATAAAAACTTTCATTCCAGGTATTTATAAAATGAACAACAGTACCGATCAACAGCTCCCTGTAATGCTCCAATTCTTGTCTGCATCATCTGAAGAACACCTAGTAAAACAGATCAGCTTACATTAAATTGATACATTTACAACGATTCATGCTAAGTAAAGAAAACAAATTAAAAGAAAACATACACGTTTAATTTTTTCTGCTGCCATCTTAAGCTAAACAACCAATATGTTCAACTTGAACTTTATAATAATAAAAGCCTATAACTGACTTTCCTCCAATATATTGAATCAGATGTGACCAATTAATGGATATAGGTTTCTGATTTAGGGTGATGAAGTCTTAAAATTAGACAGTGGTAGTGATTATACAACACTGTAAATACACTGAATGCTACTGAATTGCACACTTTAAAACAGTTAAAATGGTAACATTATGTCTTACCAAAATTACACAACAAAAACCTTGACTCATTTTTTAAAGTTCAAATGATAAAACTATATCATACTAATCTTATACTGAAAATCTTTCCATGGTCTCTAGTTCACTCCAATAGAAAAACTATAGTCATCAGAACTACTTATGCCATCATCTATACAATTTTTTCAGGCTAAAATCATAGGAAATCACTAGTTGTGACTCTATTCTCCTATTGCTTTTAGCTCTATCCATAAACCCTATCACCTCTGCTTCCGTTTTACCCATATCACCTTCTCTCTCTTTGTATATAACCACATATTCCAAGGTGTAAACTATTTAACTGTATTTTTTTTTGTCTTTTTTCTTTTTAGCATTGGGGATCGAATCCAGGACGTTGCACTCGCAAGGCAAGGGATTTGCCACTGAGCTATATCCCAGCTCTAAACTATTTAAATTTAAATTAATCTCATTAAATTATTAATCTCAAAATACTCTCATTTATACTTTAATGGTCTGTCAGGCATTTAGAATGAAATAAAAACTCCTTTCTAAGAACTTTGTGATTCTCTTCCTCATTCACTAAACTCTTTCATGAAGTGTCATTCTAGCCTTCTTTCTACACCGGAGACTTGCCAAGTTAATCCTTTTCTTCCCAAAGCTTTCAACACTTTTTCCCCAGATTTTCACAGGTTTTTATGGGCACTATAGAAGACTTTTCTTCTTCCACATCATCACCAGCTTGGTTTCTCTGTAGAACTTAAGAATATTTGAAGTTACTCTTCATACTTCTTTTTAAAATAACTCTACCTCTTATATGAAACATAAGCTCCTAAGAACAAAGACTATCCACTGTTCACACATACCAGCTACCTACCAATTACTCAATTACCAATTACTCTCAATTACAATTTGATTGACTGAGGGAACAAATGAATGCATGAGATCTCTCTTATGAAAATAGGTTTAATAAATGAAACCAAGCTACTTACATGGCAAAGTTTTTATACTGAGGTATGCACTTTGCTAACTTGTTCAAATCCCCAGACTAATCTTGTTTTGGTAAATACAATACTCCTGTTTTATAGATAGAAAAACTTAAGGCATAGAAAGAATAACTAGTTTGCCCAAAGTCATACATCTCATGAGTAATAAAGCAATGAGTTGAACCCAGATAATTAGCTCCAGAGCAAGTCATCTAAATTCTACTTGTTATTTATGGTAGAATATAGTCACCATATTAATTTACATATTACTCTGTTGGCTGTTTTCAAACCACTGTTAGAGCTTATGGTCCCCAAACTGAAAAACTTAAAACTTATGATCCAAAAGTCTAGAAGTATTTACTATATAACTCTCAAAAGAAAAAGGTTGCCAGTCCCTGGTCTAGTGCCATTTAATATGATAGTTCAAAAGAAATATACCTTCCAAAGACTCAATCCCAGTTGCTTGTGCCAGTAAATCTTCATGTCTTGCAACAACCTAAGAGAAATCAAGAATGAATAATCAGTATTTTCTCTAAATTAGGCATTTTTCAGTGTGACCACAAGAAGAAATAAAAGCCACTGTGGTGTATAAAGGGGACAAATAGAAAAACAAAAGCTATGACTGTATGCTTATTAGCAAAAACACATTTACAGCTCAATATAGTTCACTAGCCCTGTCCATATTCTGGGCTACAAACACAAAATATCATATATTTTACAGTAGGTAGTTTGTAAAGAACAAAGATTCATTGTCCCCAGCTGGAGACACTGGGAAGTCTAAGATAATGGTGTCAGCAAATTTAAGAGGCAGGTGAGTAGATATTCCTAATAAATGATGCATACAATGGTTCCATGGAAGGGCAGTCTCATTCAGGTCTCTCAGAAAGGAACAATCCTTTCTCAGATGCCCTTCCTCTTAATACTAACGCAATGAGGCTATAGTTTCTTAACATCTGAAGTTTGGAAGAACATTCAGACCACAGCAAACCCTTTGCTTTCCTCAATTCAGACATGGAGTTGTGCTATAAAAAAAAAAAAGAAAGAAAGAAAGAAAAGAAAAACCAGCTAATTCTTCACCAGCTATTATTGTTATTATTGTGCTTTCCCTTAAAAAAAAATGTGTACACACATCAGGTTCTCTTAGTTCTTAGAGATAATTTCAGCATCAAGGTTATATCCTAATTTGGAAAGATAAAGTACTCAGTGTGCCTCTATCCCTTCTCCATGAGTAAGTCCTCTCACCTACAAATGGTTGATACTTGATACTTTCATAAAAATTAGGACAATGTGAGGACAAGAGCTGAAGAGAAAGAGTACCTGCATGAGCACCTGAATTCAAACTCCTGTTCCACCACAAGAAGAAAAGAAAGGGGAAGGGAAAGGAAGGAAAAGACAAGTAGAGCAATATGGGTAATAACAATCAAACCAAAGATTAAAACAGATTAGCTACAAAAAAAATCTTAGGAACATGAAGGGATCAAACAAATCTTTACAGTACTATAGAAATGATTCATTGTGCACTACTTCAGTTAGTAAAAAGGTGTTGCATGTCTAGTTGGTAAACTGAAGTTTACTGAAATCACCAAAGATTCATTCACCTCATTTTTCATTTTGTTCTGCTCTGGATATCACTGTTGTCGTCTTTTCCTATCATATCCATCTTACACATGTGTTAACTTTAGTGTTCAGGCTTCTATATTTATTTCAAAGACAGTGCACAGATGTAATTTTCCATCTTTTGATGTGGTCATCAATGTAAACCATCCTAACAAGACTAATTTCCATTTAATTCTCTATTTTCCTTTACCCTGTGACATTTTCAAAGACTCCCTGAAGCCAACCAGATAAATTTCTAAAAGATAGAAGGCAACTATTTCCCTGTTTTTGTTTCAACAAGCAAGCAAGGTACTGTGACCTAAGAATTTACAGTTGAGAGAGCTACATTAATCATTCCAGTGTTAGTCACCAGCTATATGTAAACAGAATTTATCAGTGACATAAGGGGGCTTCCAGGCCTCTTTATTGCATTGATGGTACTTCCCTCAACTCAATCCACTGGATGTTCACCCAATAATTTCAAAAACACCTAGTACCAATGTTAAATATCTTCCTAGACCAATGGCTCAAAACTGTAATCTCAACTAATCAGGAAGAAGAGCTCAAGAGAGTTTGGTTAGGTTATCAAGACTATGTCAGTCAATAAGCTTGCCTGGCAGCATGAACTGTCTGTCATCCCAGGTCTGCAAGGAGCATAAACAGGAAGATCATAGTCATGGGGTCATCCCCAGCAAGACCCTACCTGAAAAAAACCAATAAGGGCTGAAGCGGCAGCAAGTGCAAGTCCAGGCTTGAGTACAAACCTTAATAAAACCCAAAATTAAAAACAAATTTTAAAAAGCCTTTCAACTTCCTTCTTTAAGTACTTACAGAGTGATTTCAATTTCCTATACTAAGTTCTAAGTCATAGTAAATTTTTTGCAACTTTAATTATCTCACTGATATTTTAATTCATTGTTATATTTCATTTTGTTAATATGGGAATTTTGCTTCTGCAGGACCCCAATTATAACAAGTTCAGAGTTCTTATTATAATTAAAGACTTCTCAGACCTCACATCCTAAGCTACTGCATGTGTAATTTGGCCCTCTTAAGGGATGGTTAAATAAATTTTTTTTTTTTTTTTTTTTTTTTTTTTTGCCAGTCCTGGGCTTGAGCTCAGGGCCTGAGCACTGTCCTTGGACTTTCTCAAGGCTAGAGCTCTACCACTTGAGCCTCAGCACCACTTCCGGCTTTTTTCTATGTATGTGGTAACGAGGAATCGAACCCGGGTCTTCGTGCATGCTAGGCAAGCACTTTAACCACTAGGCCAAACTCCCGGCCCCAAATTTTAAATTGTCCCAAATTTTAAATTGTCAAAATTTTCACACAGTTTTACATAGTTCTTATTGATTACTTCAGAGAAGGAATACAAGGAATAAGAAAACATAACAAGCATAAAAGGGCAGAATGATTTTTTTTAACACCTCCTAAGAACTAAAGGCAGAATTAAGTGGATTCTCTCCTGCTCGTGAACACATATTCATTCTATTTAATGAGTTCATTTGCTAGCCATTATTTCTATCTCTATCTTCCACTGATTTGTTAGTTATTGAAGACCCAATAACTCATTTCTCTATCCCCACAGCCTACTCAAAGCCTGACAAGTGTCTTCTAAATATTTGCCAATAAATATCAAACTTTAAATATATAATCAGAATTTTAATGTTAAAGTGACTTTAGAAGTCATCCCAAATCTTTTAAGTTATTCTTTTCTTTTTTTTTTTTTTTTTTGCCTCTCCATGGCTTGAACTCAGAGCCTAAGCACTGTCCTTGGACTTTTTTATTCAAGGCTAGAGCTCTACCACTTGAGCCACAGCTCCATTGCCAGTTTTTTTCTATGCATGTGGTAGCAAGGAATCGAACCTGGGTCTTCGTGCATGCTAGGAAAGCACTCTACCACTAGACCAAACTTCCAGCCCCAAGTTATTCTTTTTTTTCCTCTTGGCCAGTCCTGGGGCTTGAACTTGGGACCTGGGTGCTATCCCTGAGCCTGTCTGTGCTCAAGGCTAGAGCTCTATCACTTGAGCTACAGTTCCATTTCTAGCTTTTTCTGAGTAGTTTATTGGAGATAAGAATTTTATAGACTTTATTGTGGGTCTGGCTTTAAACTTTGATCCTCAGATCTCAGCCTCCTAAGGGTCTAGTATTATAGGTATGAGCCACTTGCACCCAGCTTCATTTGATCTTTTTATTAGCTAAAAAAAAAAAAATAATAAGTCACAAGTTGGGCAGTGGTGGCTCATTCCTGTAATCCTAGTCACTCAGGAGGCTGAGATCTGAGGATCGCAGTTCAAAGCCAGCCTGGGTACCAAAGTCCATGAAACTCTTATCTCCAATTAACCACCAGAAAACTGGAAGTAGCCTTGAACTGAAGAGCTCAGGGGCAGCACCCAGTCCCAAAGTTGAAGCCCAATGATTGGCAAAATGAAAACAAGAAGTCACAATTAAGCAGATATGTCTCATGATATGACAGATCTATTTACCAAGTTTCCTAATAAATAACTATCCACATATTTGTTCATCCATCTATACATTTGTTAAGTAACAATGAAGACAATAGGCATACAGAAGAAAATATAAAGCTACTCTATAAAAATTATGGAATTGTAGAAGGAATCTTCAATTCTAACTAATGCAATCATCTTGTGTTAGTCATTTCAACACAGTTAATGGATTTAACCATATTCAATAAGAAAAAAAGATCAAAGACATTAGATAATATGAACATAGCTGAGATAGGGATCCATCTATTAATTGTCTATACTGTGTTCTACACACCACAACATCTACTGCCCACATATTTATTAACTTCACATAATTGAGAAAATGTTTGGTCAGGAGTGTGGCCTAATGGTAGAGTGCTTGCCTAGCATTCAAGAAGCTCTGGGTTCAATTCCTTGGCACCACATACACAGAAAAAGCTGGAGGTCATGCTGTGGCTCAGGTAGTAGAGCGCTAGCTCTAAAAAAGCTCAAAGACAGTGCTCAAACCCTAAGTTCAAGCCCTAAGAGTGGCAAAAAAAAAAAAAAAAGTTACACTTTACTACAGATGTAAACAGCCAATATAACATGTTAATGTTTCTTATCCATATTGTGCTATTTCCAAAATCCATTTTCTACTGTCTTTCCTAACCCTATTTGTTGCTGACTAACTGAAAGTAATTTATAGGAACTTGGTAAAAAAAAAAAAAAAAAGTAATTTGAAAAATAAGTTACACAGGTAAGTTACATATTTGCTCATGTAGATAGACATCTAGATAATAATGAGACTACAAAAAGACTACATTACCACTTTATAATGAATAATCTATATGATCCAGAAGACTTACATTACCTGTAAGTGTAGTTCTTTATCCAACTGACTGATTCCTTGGGCAAGTTTTGCTAGTTGCTCAGCAATTATAGCTTGATGAATAGATTGGGAAGTATAAGTCTTTACATCAAAGTCTTCATTTAAAAAGTCACTATAACACTCTAAAGGAAAAGAAAGGAAAATCCTTATTTACTACATATTAAACCACAGTTACAAACCAACAAAACAATTATAATCAAAATAAGCATATTTGACATCTTATACATTAGGAAGTGTTGTAAGCTTCCTACAATAATGAGGAAGAACTGGAGCAGGCATTACAAAAGAAAAAGTAGTAACACTCCTGAGAGTTTACTATACATACCAGGTGCTCATCTATGTGCTGTACACATAACAGACCCATTCAACCCTCACATCATCTTGCTGGGATTATTATTTTCATCATTACCCAGATGAGGAACAGGTACACATAAAGTATAGAACTTGTCCAGTGTCACTGGAGTTTCAACTCAGGAAGCTTCATTGCTAAGCCTAGGCTATGACCCACTTTACTATGTGTTGCTCTAAGTATTTACATTTATAGTGAAATCAGAATCAAAACAAAGGAAAATATTGAGCCATACCTTTTGTTCCAAGAAAATGAGGTCAATTCCAGGGAGAATACAAGAGAAAATTGCCTATTTGTAATATTTACTGGGAATCCAAGGGAAGACTGAAGCTTAGTAACATCACTCATCACCCAGCATCTCTCCTCCCAAACAGACCTTATTGAACCACTATTCTTACATCAACATTGTCATACAACTACTAAACAAGTAGTCCTAATAGTAGATCTGATCCTATCAGTATTTCACAAGCTTACTAGCATCAGGAAGGATAACTCAGACAATGTTGCCAGATGGCAGCAGCTCAGAAATGGTAAGGGAGCCACTGGGGCAATAAAAACTGCAAGCAAAGGAGAGATCCGGTCTAGCAAGGCAGGGCCAAGATAGAAACTGAGAAAGCAACTCCAACCATATTATATAAAATGCATAGGAAACAAAATAGTCTTCAGGAACAGCATAATGCTGCTATCAGTCACAGTTTGATGTAGGAAATCTTGTTGTGAGGCCCTAAGTGGCATGATTATAGAGAATGTCAGCTAATCCAGAGGACCAGCACAGCAATTATGACCCCAAAACTGAAGGCACCCTACAGAGAATAACAAACTGAGTAGAAGGGACCTAGGAGTTGCAGCATGCCACACATTAGTGACTGAGGACTATGTGTTTAAAAGCCTCAGCTATAAGCAGAACATCAAGTCTACCTTCCTACTCTAGGGAACTAGTTGAGGGCTCAGAGTAGCCATCATGCTCTTGAGCTAACTCTTAAGCCAGGATCCCTTGGCAGAAATAACTCCTTCAGACTGGAGGGGAGGTACACACACTACAGAGCAAACACAACAATGCTGACAAAGTTTTTCTCTTCCCTTTTTTTCCCTCTTCTTTGGCTATTTGTCTTCTTTTACTCACTTTTTTGTGAGTATTTTCACTTTTGGCTCTGACAAAACGTAAGACTATCTCAAAATAAGGCAGAACAAGAGTGCTAGTGGCATCATTCAAGTCATGGTAAACTAGCCCTGAAATCAATATGGAGGTGATTACCAACACTAAAAATAGACCTACTGTATGACCCTATTATGACTCTTAGGAATATATGAGTGTAAAACAGCATATAAGAGAAGAACCTGCAGACATGTTTATTGAAGCACTATTCACAATAGTCAAGCTTTGGAAGCAGCCTAGGTGGGCAACAACTAATGAATAGAAAACAAAAATTTGGGGCCTGGAAATTTGGCCTAGTGGTTAAAGTGCTTGCCTAGCATGCATGAAGACCCGGGTTCGATTCCTCGGTACCACATACATAGAAAAAAGCTGGAAGTGGTGCTGAGGCTCAAGTGGTAGAGCTCTAGCCTTGAGAAAGTCCAAGGACAGTGCTCAGGCCCTGAGCTCAAGCCCAAGACTGGCAAAAAAAAAAAAAAAAAAGAAAAGAAAACAAAAATTTGGTACATATACCACAATGGAACATTATTCAACCACAAAAGGAACAAAATTATGTCATGAGCAATAAAAATGGATAGAACTACAGATGACCATACTGCCAGGCTCAAAAGGCTAAATGATGGGGCTGGGAGTTTGGCCTAGTAGTAGAGTGCTGCCTAGTATGCAGGAAAACCGGGGTTCAATTCCTCAGCACCACATACATAGAAAAAAGCCTGAAGTGGTATTGCAGCTCAAGTGGTAGAGCTCTAGCCTTGACAAAGTCCAAGGACATTGCTCAAGCCCTGAGCTCAAGCCCAGAACTGGCAAAAGAAAAGAAAAAAAAAAAAGGCCAAATGACATATGACTTTTGCTCATATATGGAATCTAGGCCTAGATTTAGGTCAAATGTGAAAGTCTGATGGCAAAAACAGGAGGAAGTTCCTATCAAAGGTACTTTATAGTGGAGTTGAATCATTTGTTGAACTTAGAGACATAAAGATGTAAATACTAGGAAAACAACTGCAAAGAATATTAAATAGAAAAATATATTTACTCTCCCAAAACTGGAAAAACTCCAGGACTACAGCTCACTGAAATACATACATACATTTGCAATTTACTGCACCTTCTATTTGCTCCTTCTGGGTAAAGTCTTTGTTATATGTCAACACTAACTTTAGTAAGGCTTCACTGGTATTCCTTAACCAATACCTAACCACTAGTTATCATCCTCTATTTTCATGCTTTTCTTTGTATACATAACCCGACTACTAATCCTACAACACTAACAAGTTTACCTTAACAGCTTAACAAAATAATTTCCCCTCATAATGAGTATGAAAATAGAAACTTCAGATTAAATTGACTTTCAATTAAGATACAAATCTGTATTCAATAGAAGCTCTAACCTAAAGGATCTAACACAATGTAGTTCAGAAAACATCCTTTGACCAAAGCCCATGTTACCCCCCAAAAGGTAATTATAGCATTAGTAAAATATTCAATAGTCAGAGAAAACACAGTAATTTAGAACTTAATTTCAATCATTCATAAGTCACTTTGATCTACACATGTGCATATGGTTCCTACAGTGATATTCAATCTTAAAAGCATTCTACACCTACTATGTGCAAAATGCTGCTAATAATGCTGTGGAAAGTAAAAGGGTAATTTACAATACAGTGGAGTGATGAAAGCCAGTAGACAAAAGATTTCAATACAAGATCAAATGAGATGTCCACTAGGGAAAAAAAAATTTAGAGCAAGTGAGAAGAGCCTTATGTTTATCCTTTGAAATGTGAACTTTATTCTGAACGTAAGTTAATTGGATTGATATAACTGTACTTTTCAAGTGTACTATGTTTAACTTATTTGGGACAATTTCTCTCCTCAAATGACTAGTAGTAAATATGACTCCCATGTTCGAAAAAAGTATGGTTTTTTCCAACCTGAACGAAAACTCTCAACTCTCCCAGTGGATAATTATCTCGTTAAATATATGTATACATATATGCGTACTATACCTGTGTGTGTATATCACCCTACAAGAAGGGGCACCTATATAACCCGCGAATTTAACGGTAGTGTTTCCAACTCTTAACGATCAAATTCTCTTTCCGTAGGTGTTTATCTGGTGATGAGTGACTCTAACTCTTCAGTCAGCAACTGTGGCGGAGGGCGGTGACTGCCAACGTCGGACCACTGAATGCTAGGTCCTAGAGCTTCAGAGACGCGGGAGAACCACCAAAAACCGAGTGTCCCCCACGCTCAGGCGGGGAGGCTGGGTGCAGGTCACAGCCCGGCAGCACCCGGATGCCAGGGGCCGGCCGGAGGGGAGTGGTCACCGTGAGCCCGGAAAACTTTCTGCCCAGCCCAAGTTGGGTAAGCCGCCTCGGCCCAGGCACGGGTCGGAGCAGCCCTTAGCCTCACCACCTGTACAGATGCCGAGTCCTTACCGTCCTGCAGAAGCTCCCGCACTGTCGCTGCAGCTGCTCCAGAAGCCTGACCACCAAGGCCAGCCACGGCGACGCCGCCGACGCTCCCTTCCATGTTGGCAGGGGCCGGGTTGATGACGTCACGGGACCGTCCCGCCCCAGGGTGATGACGCAAAATCTAGGCGCCTCCCGCCCGGCCGACCCGTGTGGGCCAGCTGGACTTGGTGAGAGCGATCGCGCGCGCCCCGGGGGCGAGGTGGAGGGCCTGAGCCGGCCGCCGCGGGAGACCCGGCTGCCGCGGGAGACCCGGAGGCTCGGAAGGAGCCCAGGCCGCGCTGGCCGACCTTCCGCGCTTCCCGGCCTCAGTTCCGAGCCGCGCCCCCGGGGCGGGCGGGGCTTCCTCCCGCGAGGGCCACGTGGGGGCCTGGACGTGGCGGCGTGTGTCTCCACAGCGAGGCTTGAGCCCTACGATCTCGGGCTTGGAGTTGTATTGAAACGAGGGCGAGAGGAGAGCGGAGGTTCCCGGGAGCTTCGGCCGCATCCCACGGTCTGCAGGAGGGACCGGCTGCTGCTCGGCCTTAAGAGTCGGCCCTCGGGTAAAAAGCAGGCGGGAAGCGCTGTGTGGGTCCTTTATAGAGCCAGAGGCGTGGAGGGTGTGTAACCGTGCGGGTGTGCGGGTCTCGGGCCGCACCGCCCGGTGCCGTCTCCCCTCGCTGTCTCCGAGCCTTCTCTATTACTGTGTAAGTTTGTTGGATTTAGTCACGTGGTGAACGTCCAGCGGCATCGGGCTTAGACTCAAATTCCATTATTCATAACCCACACCACTGATTTATCCTTATCATTTCCTTGCGTATCACCAATAGCAGTGTCTGGATTGTCGCATGTTTTTTTTTTTCCCTTAGCTTTGTGTTGTTGCTTTACATACATAATGTACGTAAGTACATAATTACACAATGAAAAAATTTCTAGCCCTTACTATTAACAGTACTAGGGTGCATCTGCAAAACTAAGAATCGGTATCCTAAAGGAAATAGTAGGAAGATTATCCCCTCTAATGTATTTATTTAGTCTAGTGTATAGGTTTATTTATTCCAGTTGTTACAAGGTTGGCTGCACATTGAAATCTCCTGACTACTGATGCCTACATTCTCCGAACTCAGAGATTCTGGATTTAATACTTGACTTTTAAAAGTTCCATCGACTCTACAATCAAGGTTGAACCTGACCAACTTAGCAAATTCATACTTCAGTGAGAGCTTGTACCAATTACTATGACTACAGAGTAAGAATGAAACTTCTTACTCCAGTAGTTACTAGTAATCTCTTTGCCACTAGACTCTTAATTCTACATTGTTTGAACCTTATTCCCTTCTTTGTAATACTGTCACTTCACTCTTGTTCTCTTATTTTATTTTTGTACAGTCCTGAGGCTTGAAGTCTGCCCTGAGCACTGGACTTGAGCCTTTGCTCAAGGCTAGCATTCTACCACTTGAGCCACTACCACTTCCAGCTTTTTCTGTAATTTAATTGGAGAAAAGAGTGACAGACTTTCTTTCCCCATCAGGCATTGTACCACAACCCTCAGCTCCCATCTTCCTGAGTAGTTATGATTACAGGCATGAGCCCCCTGTGCCTGGTTTCCTCTTAGTATTTGAATGCCATCCTTCACATTTATTCTTTCCAGCTCCACAGTTGGTCTGCCTCCATCTCCTTTACATTCCCCCTTTTCTTTATGATTTAAATATTCCTGCTCCCAAAAGTTTCTGCAAGATCCTGTTTTAAAAGATGAATGATCTCACTGAGCCTAAGACTGGTTTTAAAGTTACTTAAAGTCCTTAATTCTCTCTCCTTTGAATACAGTTTGGGGAAAACCTTTTAATAGAAGGCTAGGAAAGTGAATAGACCCCATAGGTCATCGACTTCTTATATAGTGTGTGCATATACACATATATGTATATGTGTGTGCATGTGTGTGTGTATGTGTATATATATGTATATATATATATATATATACACTGTATAAAAATGACCACTTCATAAGCATTGTTTTCTTCTCTGCCTTGTCTGTTTTGTCTGTCTTCTTTGGTTAAAATTTGATTTCTTATTCTAGACTTGAGACAACTATATGGTCACTTCAGAAAAAAAATTTTTTTCAACAAAACATTAAGCTAAAACTCGAGCCATTTTATATAAAACTCTACCTCTTTCCTAATTGTTTCATCTTAATTTTATAGCTAATATTCTACCCGGCACAAATGTTGTTTGGCCTTTTATATGATTTTTGTTTTAAGCAATGAGAAATTGCTCTCTTTTTGTTTTATTGTAAGGGTGATATCAAAGAAGTTAGTTACAGTTACATAAGGAAGGTAATGAGTATATTTCTTGTCAAACAGTGTTACCCTCTCCCTCGTTTTCTCACACTTTCACACACACACTCCCCTCACCCCCAAGTTGTAAAGTTCATTTCCTTGTGTATATGTTTATTTGATTTGAGGAAGGGGAGGGGAATAACAAAATGGTGAGACAATGGGCAAAGTGTACCAAAATCAAAAACAGTGACCAACAGGGGATTAAACCAAATATCATCATAGGCTGAAGAAAACAACCCTATGTCTGAATGGCCTTCCAGTGGGCAAAATAAAGGAAATTAGGCCAGTTATTTGACTATGTCAACTCCTGACTTGTCCCCTCAGCTGTCTGAGAAAATAAATCAACCTTAAAGGCTATGACTATATTTTGATTTTAAGTTGGTTTATTTGCCTTCTGAGTCACAAAGAATTAGTCACCAAAAAATGCCAGAATGTTAGCTGGGCATTGGAGGTTCCCAACTGTAATCCTAACTGCTTGAGAGGCTGAAATCTGAGGGTCATGGTTCTAAGCCAGCCCTCCTGCCCATTAGACTCTTATTTTCAATTAATCTCCAGAAATTCTGGAAGTGGAACTGGAACTTGAGCTGTGGCTCAAGTGGTACAACAGGAGCTTTGAGCATATAAGCTCAGGGACAGCACTCAAGCCCTGAGTTCAAGCCCTAGGACCAACACAAAGAGAGAGAGAGAGAGAGAGTGTGTGTGTGTGTGTGTACATATACATACATGTATATAGATATATTTTGAAAGTACTTAAAGTGGTTCTATTAAATGCACTTAACTTTCTCAATGAAGATAATTCCAAGTCCCTGTTAAATACACCATAGGGAGTTTTTCCTATCAATAATAAATAGAGAATATTTAAAAGTGATACAAGGCCAGACATAATAGCTCACACTAGTAATCCCAGCACTTGGGAGTTTGAGGCAAGAGGATTGCCAGGACTATATAGCAAGACCCTGTCTTACACCAACATGAAAATCTTTTAGTTTTCCCCAAGTATCTTGTTCCTCATTTTTATCTTATAAGTTAAGGCAGAATTCAGTAGTAATCCTACTCAAAAACTAAGAAGCAAAAACAACTTTAGTCCGCAAACCTGATAAAAACTGTTGGAATTTTAAAATTCATATAGTGAAAGACAATTTTTCTATGCAAACTGTCTTTTACAGATACTAAATAAATCTGTGCTCATGAAGACTGACTTCATACAAGCCACATGTCAAGAAAAAGACCCAGTAGAAATGTTACATTCTGGGCAGCTGATAAAAGTCTGTGCCCCAATGGTTCGTTATTCAAAGTAAGTGTTAAATGGCTAATGAACCAGGATGTGATTTTCCTTTTATGCTCTGACTTCTTACTTTTTACTTTTTAAAAGTATTGAGAGACCACTCGGTCTGTCAACACTTGTTACTTTCTGAATTTTTTTTTGTTGTTCTTGTTATTTTATGATTATAGGTTTGGTGTTTTTGTTTTTGCTTTTAACTATACTCACCTCTTCAGTATGAATTGAATTTGATTTGAATTTCCTTCATGATTAATGATGTTGATCATCTTAGTTTGCCTTTTCTTCATCTATATATCTTCATTGTAGAAATGTGTATTCTAATACTTAACCATCATTTAACCCGTTATTTTGTTTCATTATTATGATTTCTTTATATATTCTTGATACTATTCCTTTGTCACCTGTGTGGTTTGCAAGTATTTTCTTTCCAAATATACCTTGTCATTTCATGCTCTTAACAGGGTGTTTCACAGAGTAAATATGTTTTAAGGATATTCAAGGGCATCATATTCAAGGATGTTACTCCAGCCCAATTTTTTTTTGAAAAGGCTTGTCTATTGAATTGTTTTTGCTTCTTGATTTAAAAAAATAATCATGGTTTGGTAATTTATTACACTGATCTGATTGATGTGTCCATCCTACCAGCACCACAAGGTATGGATTACTATATATGCTAATCAAGTTTTGACATTAAAGATCTGATCCTTCCAGCTTTATTTTAGCAATTCTTGTTTGTTCACTTTCCACATAATAGTAGAAATAATCCTTACTAAGTAGGCTGACATTCTGAAGCTCATGGTTCAAGTCCAGCTCTACGCAAAATTTTTACAGTCCTTCAGCAAAAAAAATTGGGGGTGGTGACATATGCCTGACATCCCATCTCTGCAGGAAGCAGAAGGCCCAAGGCAACCTGAGGATAAAGCAAGACCCTATTGAAAAAATAACCAAAGCAAAAGGGCTGGGAGCATGGCTAAAATAGTAGAGAACCAGTCTAACAAACATATGACCCTAAGTTCAGACCTCAGTACCACAAAAGAAACCAATGAAGAGGGAATGAGAAAAAAGGAGCACACAGAGGGTAAAGATTGTGTGTAACTTGTATATCAGTTGTGTTTTAGAAACATTCAATGTTTTTTTGAGCAATTCCATATAATGTAATATATTTAATTTGGGTATATATCTACTCATTACTAATATATAGAAATACAATTTGATTTTTGAATGTCTATCTTATATCCTGCAAACTTGGGCTTTCTTACTGATTATAAGAGGATTTTTTTTTTTTGTAATTCTTTGCTATTGCCTTCACAGTCTTGTCATTTGCAAACAGGGACAGATCTTTTTTTTTGCTAATGGTCTTTATGAAGTGAGAAAGTTCCTCTTTGGTGCTCTTTTCTTGAGATTTTTTTTTTTTAATTGTTCCTTTTTCTGCTTTATTTTATGTAATTCTGTACTGCAGGTGGTAGTGAAAGTTCCCATTTCATATAAGTTGGTTGTCCCAATTTCAAGGCAGTCTTGGAAGTCTTGGCTCTCCACAGGCTTCTCATAGCACACCTGGCAGGGAAGAAGAGGGTGCCTTAGTACTCTTCAGAAGACACAGAAGTGTACATTCTACAATGTTGCATCCACTGATCTAGCACAGATAACATTCCAGATCCCTACCAACCTTCTTTACACTGCCGTAGCAGACATTGGAGCACCCTGTTATAGCTTTGGAAGGGTAGAAGTATGGGCTCCTCAATCATCTTTTCCAAATAGTGTTGAGACCATAGTTTTTTCTATAGTGATTCACTGGAGTAGAACATTATTGTCTGAAAGCTTTCTGTCTTCCTAGGCTTTCCCTTTCCTGGTCTTTTGATTAAAGAGAAGACTTCTGTGTGGCTGTTTTATGTATACTCACTGGTGATTCCAGTTGGCTAGCTTCTTCAACTACAAGTCTGGGATATCTCAGGCAAAAAGAACACCCAGGAAACATACCACCTCTCAGTTCTTAGGACTTGAGGTCATTGAGCC
Organism: Megascapheus bottae; assembly: GCF_031878675.1. Classification (NCBI taxonomy): domain Eukaryota; kingdom Metazoa; phylum Chordata; class Mammalia; order Rodentia; family Geomyidae; genus Megascapheus; species Megascapheus bottae. The sequence goes on from NC_143513.1 coordinate 42,071,769, forward strand.
TATCTGTCCTCTTTACTTTTCAGAGTTTTCCTATGATTGCTTTATATATAACATCAGTGTTTTTAGTTATGAATTGGAGGAAACCTAGGAGAAAGTACACATACTTCATCCTTTCATAGACAGAATTTTCCCTGGTAAATATTTAATAAATGTACATTATAATGTTTTCTAAATGCATAATTTAAGCTTTTTGTGATGACAGGTTGGCTTTTAGGACACTAGTGAGAAAATATTGCTGTGATTTGTGTTATACACCAATGATAGTGGCTGCTGATTTTGTCCGATCAATAAAAGCCAGAGACAGTGAATTTACCACAAACCAAGGTATGTGAAACTCATAGTTTGCTTACTTCCTAAAGCTTAAAGAAAAGAGTTCCACTGTTTTTCTCTAATTGGAAACAACATAATTCAAAGACTTTTATAACATTTTAGTTTCTGTCTTGTATTTTAAATGTCATAATGCTGAGTACAGAATGCCTTATGAACTGTTAGTGGTCTGTCATACTGTAAAGACTGCTGTTTATAAGGCCTGACCCTCTCTCCTGGACTATTAGAATAAATTCCTGTCCCACTACTCCTGATCTTATCCATTCCAAAGAATGCTCCAAATAGCCTAGAGAAACTTATCTAAAATATAAGCTTATTCATGTTTCTTCCCTGCTTAGAACTCAGCATCGAAGGTAGTTTTCAGTGTAATCCCTAGAAGAGAGGCATCATTAACTTAGGGAAACTTGTTAGAAATGAATTTTTTTTTGCCTCACTAGCCTGGATATAGGATAACCCAACAGTCTACTTTTAAAAAGCCATCCAAATAATACTAGACTTGCTAAGGATTGAGAACCATTAAATTAAAGGCTAAAAAAATTCCTGTGTCTGGGGATGATATGCAAAATCCACCTGATCCTCTAAACTTTTTTTTTTTTTTTTTTTTTTTTTTTGGTCAATCAGGATCTTAAACTCTGGGCCTGGCCTGGGCTCTGTCCCTGAGCTCATCAGCTCCAGGCTAGCATTTTGCCACTTGAGGAACAGTGTCACTTCTGGTTTTCTGGTGGTTAATTGGAGATAAGAATCTCAGGGACTTTCTTGCCTGAGCTGGCTTTGAACTGTGATCCTCAGATTTCAGCCTCCTGAGTAGCTAGAATTGCAGGCGTGAGCCACTGGCACCCAGCATTCCTCAGTATCACATGTACAGGAAAAGGTGGAAGTGGTGCTGTGGCTCAAGTGGTAGAAGACTAGCCCAAAAAAAAGTAAAGTAACTAAGTATCTGAACATGCCTTGTACTTTCCTACTTCCCTACATAGAATACGCCTATCCCTTCATCTGTCAGTAATTGTTAATCCAACTGTCAAAGTTTGTAGCCAAAGAACCTTTTCTAATTCCTCTCTACTCATGCCCTCACAAGCACAGAGTTTATTGTTGCACTTAATACTGTTGTACTATATAATGTTCCTCATATACTTCTTTCTCCTTATATGTTATAGGCTCCTTAATATCTGGAGCTATAGGATAGCTTGAATCTAACACTTTTGAAATACATTAGAATAATAAATAATAGTTACATTAAAATTCTGTAACTCAGGATACAAAAGGGAAAAGAAAAACTATCCCATCCTAGTAAATAATCCTTGTAAATCACTGGATTGTTGTAGAAATCTTGGATTAGGATAAGTGAAGTAATGACAAAGCATCTGCATTTAGACAAAACCCAATGATCTCATGTATGTAGGTATCACAAAAGCCTTAGAAGTGCTAAAAGTGCTAGAGTTTATTAACAGTAAATATATATGTGGGAAGAAGTTGTTCTTTAAAACATAGGAAAGCTCGGATACATTTGGCTACAGTAATTTTAAACTCCTATATCTAAGTGCACAAGTACACTGAAAAAGAACTAGAAAACTACAGACATGACTAATTTCCTTGTTTCCCAAAAAACATTACAATTGATAAATTAGTAATTGATAATAAAAAAGAACAAATAACAGAATTGCATATAGAGAATGTTCAAAAAAAATGACCCTTATGGCAATATACCTATGGTAGACATAGAATATAAGTTATAAAGAAACAACCTTCTTAGTAATAGGTATTTATGTTGATAAGCTTTTAGAAGATTTTTTTTTTCCATTCCTGGGGCTTGAACTCAGAGCCTGAGCACTGTCCTTAGGCTTTAACAAGGCTAGAGCTCTACCACCATTTCCAACTTTTTCTATGTACGCAGTACTGAGGAATCAAACTTCCCCAGGTCTTTGTGCATGATAGGCCAAACTCTCTAGAAGATAATTTTATAACAACTGTCACAATGTTAAAGGCCCATTCACTGTATTTGTAAGGGTTTACCATAATAACATACTCAAAAGAATGTGTGCAAGAATTTTTTATTACAAGATACACAAATAATGAATAGTCTAGAAGTAGTATAGCATTGCATCCTTACAATGGAATGTACCACTATCAAGAAGAAGTTCCAAGCCAGGCTTGGTGGCTCACACCTGTAATCCTAGCTACTGGGGAGGCTGAGATCTAAGGATCACAGTTCAAAGCAAGCCCTGGCACTAAAGAACGTGAGATTGTTAATCTCCAATTAACCACTAGAAAATTAGAAGTGACGCTGTGGCTCAAAGGGTAGAGCAATAGCCTTGAACTAAAGAGCTCAGGGACAGTGGGTAGGCCCAGAGTTCAAGCTCCATGACCCACCAAAAGAAGTTCCATCTGAATGCCTCTCTCAAGAGAGGAAAAAGAATACATGAGAAATGAAGAGTTGTAAGCATAGCAGTGTTTATATAACATTCACATTCATTTACACTGAAGAAATATACTTAGAATCATTTAGAAATGCATTGCTAAGTCCCACTTTTTTAAAGGGTTTCTGTACACCAAATGTTTGAAGACTTTTACTTTTCAATTTAAGAAATTTTATATTTGATTTTTTTCTTACTGTAAATTACTTTTAACTAAAAGGTTTTTTTTCTTTTAATCTTATTTGCACAGATGTTCATTGAGCTAAAAATATTTTGTGTGCTTCATACATTACAGTGACATGTGTGAGAGAGATTTTTTTTCTTGTGGATTTTAATGTTGAGCTATTCATTTTATCAGGTGATTGTCCATTGATTGTTCAGTTTGCTGCTAATGATGCAAGACTTTTATCTGATGCTGCTCGTATAGTCTGTCCTTATGCGAATGGAATAGACATTAACTGTGGTTGTCCTCAGAGGTAAAAATAAATAAATAAATAAATAAAATAAAATAAAATTGGAAGTTCTTCAAAACAATTAGAAAAAAAATAAGTGAATATAGCAAAATAATGTTTCTAGTTTTCCAAAAACTAAAAAGTAAAGACATTCAGTACCATGTTTTTAAAAAGAAAGGGGTGCAAGTAAGGCAGTAGAAACGTACCTGAAATGTCTTTATAATTGCCAAAATGATGTATGGACCCTTGAAAGGTATTTCCTTTCTCTCTTCACTTGCATTTTTTTGGTAAATCTGCCTGATCATCAAGTAGTTAAATGAGAATCTAATGTTTACAGCAATCCATAGTTGTGAGTTGTAGTTATGGATAGTTATCATTGCGATGTCAGATTTGCTTGTTCTAAAACTTTATTGTATTATTTGGGAATGCCATGTTTTCTCTCCAAGTAATTTTCCTTATAGAAGTGCCTTATAATAATCACCTCCTTTCCTCCCCCCACACACATATCACAATTACTTGACTCAGTTTAAGTAACTTGATACCCTTAATATGACAATAATGTCTGTACTGTGTTGGCACTGTGTTAGAATTATCTGTCAATAATTCAAAATGTGTCCACAAAGAATAAAGTCAAGGTTTTAAGTCAGTGATAATCCAAATCAGATTGGTCATATTTATATACTCATTAGGAGCATTAAATAGGCTGTTTAGTAGTGCTGGAATGCAGTAAGCCAAAAATAATCTTTCTACTAATGAGTAATAAAATCTTGTTATACACAATAAACATCAAATTTGGGATTTAAAAAATCTGAAGTAATTGTGGTTAATTACAGATACTTAAATCTGTTTTGGATGAATTGTTGAATATTCTCACTTGCCAGAGAAAATGCCTTTCCCTCAGAACTTTTTTATATTTTTTCATAACATCATTGATCCACATAGAAATGTTAGCCTATGAACTTTGAAAATCTGCTTTATTCTAAATCACTAGGGTAGCAGATGGATGTACATTTCAGTGCTTTTACAATTTCTCCCTCCCTTCTAGCTGTTTATAATCCATTTGTTGTATTTGCTGTATTAGGTGGGCAATGGCAGAAGGTTATGGAGCTTGCTTAATAAACAAGCCAGAGCTTGTTCGAGATATGGTAAAACAAGTTAGAAATCAAGTGGAAAACCCCAGGTTTTCAGTTTCAATAAAAATAAGGTAAAAACAATATTTTAATCTATTGACCTAATAGTCCATTACTTAGAAAATAAAACAGTGTTCATTTTGATTAGTGATATAGGAATATCTGTCCTAAATAGATAACTGGCATATGGAAAACTTGAAAACAAGACATATACTAAATGCATACTCCTTATTTTATATACTCCCAAACGTCCTTTTTTTCATTTTTAACAAAATTTAACTATACCTTTATTAAAAGATTTCACAAACCCTTAACATTTTAAAGTACTATTTATAATTAAGAAACATACATGATTCTGAGGAAATAGGAAAGATTTTTGTATGTAAAGTTTACAAATCAGGGCTGGGAATATGGCTTAGTAGTAAAGTGCTTACCTAGCATACCTGAAGTCCTGGTTTCCATTCCTTAGTACTACATAAACTGAAAAGGCCATATTGGCGCTGTGGCTCAAGTGATGGAGTGCTAGCCTTGAGCAAAAGAACAGTACACAACAATATCCCATTTGTTTCTCATATTTATTTCCAGATAAAATTTTATGTTCTTTCACTTAGTGTTTGGGACATGCACTTCAAATGCATTTTCCCATTTATCTACTTTGATAGTTGACTTCCCAAAGCCCAGAGAGAGAAGCAGTATTTAGGATAATATTTGTCATCTTATTGTTGCCAATAGTGAAATAACTAAGTATGAGTTCTTGGGTGCAAACTGATGCTTGAATAAACCTAATTGATAGTGGCATGAAGTGATATAGCAAAGATGACTAAATAATGTGGGGATGGTAGCATATAAATAAATATGTAATGAAACAAAATGTGTGCGCATAAAAAATAATGAGGGGGCCGGGAGTTTGGCCTAGTGGTTAAAGTGCTTGCCTAGCAAGCATGAAGACCCAGGTTCAATTCCTTGGTACCACATACATAGAAAAAAGCCAGAAATGGTGCTGAGGCTCAAGTGGTAGAGCTCTAGCCTTGAGAAAGTCCAAGGACAGTGCTCAGGCCCTGAGCTCAAGCCCAGGACTGGCAAAAAAAAAAAAAAAAAAAAATGAGGGAATGAACTACAGTCTCATTTAATTTTAACATTAAAATTTGTGTGACAAATAGATAAGTATAATTTTGAAATTATAGGATCCATGATGACCTTAAAAAAACTGTAGATCTTTGTCGAAAGGCTGAAGCAACAAGAGTTTCCTGGATTACAGTCCATGGAAGAACTACTGAAGAAAGACATCAGCCAGTCCACTATAATGCCATTAAAATGATAAAGGAAAATGTATCTATACCTGTGATTGCTAATGGAGACATCAAAAGCTTAAAAGAAGCAGAAAATGTGTGGCAGATTACTGGAACAGATGGTAAGAAATAAGTAGTTAGATTTTTTTTTTTTTTGCCTTTTAATTAGAAAACAAAGTGAAAATGGAGGAGTGATGTTTGGTTTTCATTTTATTTCTTTAACAATGATCACATTTTTCTGTCATCAGTTTAAGCTAAGGAATATTTTTAAAAGCTGGTAGCTCTTTTCCTTAGACATGGATTATGTTAATTAACAAGGGTAAATTATTTTTCTACTACCATTATATCTAATGGTTAGTTAATAATCTTACAGATAGCTTATTAGAAAACACATGGATATGAAATGAAAGTTAATGAATTTGAACCACAGAAGCCAAAGGAACATAGGATTGCCATGTAGTTTCATTAATATCCTTCTATATTATTGGCATGCCAAGCCAATGATAACTACTGACAGATGAATGAACTTCACTTTAAGGAGTCCAATTTAGAACCATTGAGATTTTCCCTTTAAAAAAAAAAAAAATCAATGGGCCGGGAGTTTGGCCTAGTGGTTAAAGTGCTTGCCTAGCATGCATGAAGACCCGGGTTCGATTCCTTGGTACCACATACATAGAAAAAAAGCCAGAAGTGGTGCTGAGGCTCAAGTGGCAGAGCTCTAGCCTTAAGAAAGTCCAAGGACATTGCTCAGGCCCTGAGCTCAAGCCCAGGACTGGCAAAAAAAAAAAAAAACAAACCAAAGACCAAGACTAGACTTAATTGCTTACTGTGGAAACTCTATAAAGAACTGTATAAGCACATTTTTAACATCCTTGGTTTACAAATGGTACCTTAATTAAACATACTAATTTGTAATGAGGGCATTGTAAAGCCTTGTAATAATATTTGATTTTTTAAAATATTGTCTCATTTGCTTTGAATAACCAGGTTTCTTACTGTAAAGACAGACATGGTGTGCTTTGCTTTGTAGGTGTAATGGCTGCAAGAGGACTTTTAGCCAACCCAGCGATGTTTGCTGGATATGAGGAAACCCCACTGAAATGCATCTGGGACTGGGTTGATATTGCTCTGGAACTTGGAACTCCTTTTATGTGTTTCCATCAACATTTAATGTACATGATGGAAAAGATAACTTCAAGGCAGGAAAAAAGAATATTTAATGCTCTGTCAAGCACATCAGCAGTCTTAGATTACCTTAAAGACCATTATGGCATTTGACTGGACTTTCTAGGTTATTTTAATATATACTATACTTTTATATCTACAATGAAACTAGACAGGAACACATCTTGGCCTTTATTTTAAATCAGTAGCTCTCGAAATTTAGCAATCCCTCAAGCTAGGTACTGGTTGTTCATATGTAACTGCTGGTGAGGCCAACCTAAGCCAACCCCTTCTTCACTAATAGCTAAGTGCAAGCCTCTTATCCCAAGATGTGTGAGAAGCTGGACTGACTATAGGCCAATCCAGGCAGAAAGTCAACACAGAGGAGCTGGATATGGTAGTGTATACCTGTCGAAGGTCTAGTAGGAAGCATAAAACAGGCAGATGTGTTAGTCTATGCAAAAATTGAGAACCTATGTCAAAAAATAACCAGTACAGCTGGGCACTGGTGGCACATACCTATAATTGTAGGTACTCAGAAGGCTGAAATCTGAGGATGATGGCCGAAGCCCTACTCTGGCAGGGAAGTCCCTTATCTCCAATTAGCTGAAAAATGCCAAAAGTGGAGGTGTGTCTCAAGTGGTTGAAGTCTATCCTTGAGCAAAAAGCCAATTGAGAACAAGAGGCCCATAGTTCAAACCCTAGAACCAGAACCAAAAAAATAGAAATAAAAAAATACAAAAAAAGGGGGCCGGGAGTTTGGCCTAGTGGTTAAAGTGCTTGCCTAGCATGCATGAAGACCCGGGTTCGATTCCTCGGTACCACAGACATAGAAAAAAAGCCGGAAGTGGTGCTGAGGCTCAAGTGGTAGAGCTCTAGCCTTGAGAAAGTCCAAGGACAGTGATCAGGCCCTGAGCTCAAGCCCAGGACTGGCAAAAAAAAAAAAAAAAAATACAAAAAAAGTTTGCTGAGGCATTCCTCAGGAGTAGAGTACCTGCCTATCAAGTCTGAGGCCATGAGTTCAAATTCCAGTATCATTTTGGGGGAGGGTGAAAGGAGCACTTTTTAAAAGTCAAGCCTTTATCCCATCGAAGATTTTGGATCAGGAGCTCTTAAATGCAGAAGTTTTATTTGAAGAACCCAGGTAGTTCAAACATCCTGGGGACTCTAGGTCCAAACTGTACTCTGGATCTCCATACATGGGGTGGAGGGTTGTAAAGAATCATGTTTTTAATGTGTTTAAATAAAACCTTATTTTGGCACTAAAGTTTGACTCATGTCTACAAGTTAAGAAGTTTTGTCTGTGTGTGTTGGTCCTGCTCGAAACTCGGCCCAGTGCCATCCCTGAGCTTCTGTGCTTTAAGCTAGTGCTCTACCACTTGAGCCACAGCTCCACTTCCAGCTTTCTGGTGGTGAATAAGAGAGAGTCTCATAGGACTTTCTTGTCCATCCTAATCCTCAGACCTCATCTATCTTAAGGTATTAGAGGCTGGATATGATATCTCTAAGATTCTTCACGTCTTTAAATGACCTCAAATTTAGTACAGTGCAAGCTTTCTAGACCCTTAGAGTTTCATAAATATACTTGTAACTAAAAAGTTAATATTACAATTCCCCAGCATCTTAACTATGAAAAACTTGGTAGCTAATGCAAAGGTGATTATACATTTGAAATACTTTCTAGAGAATAGTTAACCAAAGTTTTAATTTTAAAAACTAATTTTCATTCTGTTTTAATGATGTTATTTTTATTCCTCTTGGCAATGGATAATAATCGTAACTTGTAAACTCGTGGGGTTTGGAAGTGCTAATGGGTTTTGTTATTGGTGAATGCACTCTACTGGTACTATGATTTGGTGGGGATAAACAAATATAGTCAGGGCAGCAGTCTTCCCAAGAGGACATTCCTGGTACAGTCCCTGGGGGTGTGTGTGGGGGGGGGATCTTTGTAATAATTTGAAGCCACAAAAGACTCTCAAGAACAGGATGCAGCACAGGACGACGGGCACCTGCTTTGTTCTCACAACTCAATGCCTCCTTGGCCCACTGACCACCCTCGCTGCAGGGAGACTTCACCCCGACCTTAGGTCACAGTGCAGGACTGTGGGCCTCGGGAGGATACCGCTACTGTGAGTCCTCCACGGGACACGGAGCAACTCCACAGAAGGCCTCAACGCCGGACACGTCCCCTCCCCACCACACACCCCTGCTCCGCGGTCCGCGCGGTCACCCTCGGCGGCGGTGGAGCTTAAAGCCTGATCCGGCCTGCTGGGGTCTCCGCCTTCCCTCTCTCCTGCCCCGTCCCGCCCCGCCCCGCCGCGGGCGCCCGGCCTGCGCAGCTCTTCCGGGAAGCTTCCGCCTCAGCCCCGCGGAGCCCACCGCGCCCCAAGTCCCGCCCCCCCCGCGACGGTGGGGTCCCACAGTCAGTCGCGCTCGGACCCGCCCCCATTAGGAAACAATTGCCGCCAATCAACGCCGGCGCGCGGCCTGTGACCTCACGTGGTGGGACGTCTGACGTCCGCGGGGCGGCGGCGCGGAGCTGCGCGGGGACCCAGCGGGCGGCGGCGGCGTGAGTTCCGGGTGCGGGCGGCGGCGGGCTGCGGGTGCGGGGACGCGAGGGAGCGGCGGCCGCCTGCCGCGGGGAGGTGGACGCCACTCGGCTCGCTCCGGGCCCTTCCTCCCCGAGCGCCCCCGTCCCTGGGTGGGGGAGGCCGGGGTCGCAGCGCCCGCGCGGCCTGACCGGCTTCTCCAGAACCTGAGGTCGAGGCTGAATGTTTCTCTGTTTAGGTGTGAAGAGAAAACCATGACAATCCAATGGGTGGCGGTTGCCAGCTTTCTGTATGCCGAGATAGGACTCATTTTAATCTTCTGCCTACCCTTCATTCCTCCTCAGAGGTAGGCACTGCAGACGGTTGGTTCTGTGATTGGCTGTCTCCGACTGTCCGTGTGACTGCCAGAAGAAATCGTCTTTAAGAAAAGTTTTGAGAGTCTAGCTCTTTAGAAATAAACTCGCCTAATGTCACTTACAGAAAACTTTATTATTGTGTGTACAAATAATCGTCCTCTCTTCAAGGAAAAGAGCCAAGTCCTTTTCTGTCAAGTACAGGTATTACAGAGCAGTGGTTGTGCTTTTATTATCTTGCCCTGTCTTGCCTCCAGGGTTCGCCTTTGACTTCTCCTAAAATGTAGAAGGATAAATTAGGTTTACTGTAAAACATGGGAACAAAAACTTTAACCTTAGAGCTGTACAATGGCATCTTAGAAACAAGAGCCAGTAAATCTTGGTTTTGGCCTTATGTATAGAAGAAACAGTTTCACTAATGGCAATCTTACTGCCTTTTTCTTTGACTCACAAATAACGAATATATATCTTAAAGGTTGAAAAATTACTGCTTTAGACCTCCTAAAATCTTGAAGTATCAAGTTTTTAATCCAGACATTAACTTACTAGTTAAACTAGGAGTTTAATTTTAGATCTGGGAACTTGATAGTATGAATGATGAAACATATTTGTAATAGAAACGTTGCAAGGTATTTGCTCATTCTCTTGGAATAAAAGAAAGTCTTTCATAACAGAGTCTAGAGATATCTCATTAAAGCATCTTAACAGAGTCTAGAGATAGCTTATTAAAGCGTGGTATGGTAAGCAAGTCATTTATATGTATGTATATATAAAATCTTGTTTATAAATGCATATGCATCAAAACTAAGGATTTTTTTATGTAGAGACTTTTTTTTCTTTATTAACGTTTTTACATCATATTTTAAATGACAGGTTTAACAAACGAGTGTTCAAGAAGGGAATCTCTATATAATCACTGGGACTTAAAACTAAGGATTTTTTTAAATCTCCAGATTGGGTCAGGTCATTCTTTCAGAATCCCTAACTTGCTTGGATTTTACCTACATCTGCTTTTATAAATTACATGAATACATACATTGTAAAACTTTGCCATACTGTATATTTAAGACTTTCCATTTTTCTCTATGTATATTACCTCAAAAATAGCTTAAAATTTTTCTAGGGTGAAGAAAGTTTTTTACTTGAGTATATTAGGGGTATACTGAATGAAAATGAACGTGCAGGAGCAGGATTACCTATAGTTTGAGGCCAGCCAGGGCTACACAAGCAGACACACTCTCAACATAGATAAATGTAAAGAGAGTTAAAACATTGGTATTCTCTAGGCATCTCACACAGTGAGACCAAAGGATAGTCTTAGGTGAGGAACACAAAGGCACAATACTTCTGTGCCTCTGATTACATAAAATAATATTTATGGAAATGAATTCAGGAAATGGAAGCGAGAGGTTCCGTTATTTTCATTTTTGTTTTATCTTTTTTGTGCATTTATCTGTCTTTGGGAGGGCAAGAGGAGGTGCAGAAATGGAGGGACAAGAGTGAACAAATGCAGCGGAGAAGCTCACTAGACACTGTTGAAAATTAACGGTTATTACAACTTGTGAGTGGGGAAGGGAGAGAGGAATGAAATTGCCCAAAAAGAAATGTACTCTTTACTTGGTTTATGTAATCGTAGCTAACCCCTCTGTATATCACCTCTATAATAACAATTTTTTAATGTTGGTAATAGTTAGACCATGAGTCATTACCCTTGCCTAGGATTAAAGATATAAATAACCTTTATCAAAATACAACATTTTACTCTAAGAATTCTTAAGAATTTTGTTCATGCATGTTTACTTTAAAACTTACTTTCTTCAGTTAAGAATATTTAACCCAGCAGACAAAAGATAACCAAATGTCAGATTATTAAATAAATGGTTGTTTCATGGGTTTTGTCATGTGAAAGAATGAATCATCTTAAAATGAATTTCTCAGCCAAGTGCTGGTGCCTCATACTTATAATCCTAGCTATTCAGGAGGTTGAAATGTAACCACAGTTCAAAGCCATCCCAGGCCAGGCACAGCGACTCACACCTGTAATCTTAGCTACAGGAGGCTGAGATCTGAGGATTGCTGTTCCTCTTCAAAGCCAGCCTGGGCGCTAAAGAACCTGAGTTTCTTATCTCCAATTAATCACTAGAAAGTGGGGCTATGGCTAGGAGTAGGGCGGTAGCCTTGAGCTGAAGATCTCGGGACAGGACCCAGGCCCAGAGTTCAAGCCCCAAGACAACCCTCCCCCCCCCACACACACAAACATGCCAGGCAGAAAAACTCATGGGAAGCTTATCTCCAAAAAGTCAGAAATGAGGTGTGACTCAAGTGGTAGAGCCCTAGTATTAGCACAATTTCTCAAATTGTCAGTTGTCATAATATGTTACTTTAAGATTTAGAAAATAGGGCCAGGAGTTTGGCCTAGTGGTAGAGTGCTTGCCTAGCATGCACGAAGACCCAGATTCGATTCCTTGGTACCCACATAAATTGAAAAAAGCTGGAAGTGGTGCTGAGGCTCAAGTGGTAGAGCTCTAGCCTTGAGAAAGTCCAAGGACAGTGCTCAGGCCCTGAGCTAAAGCCCAGAACTGGCAAAAAAAAAAAAAAAAAAAAAAAGATTTAGAAAATACTTCAGGGCTGGTCATGTGGCTTAGCAGTAGAGTGCTTGCCTAGTGTTTGATGAAGCCCTGTGTCTGATTCCTTAGTACCACATAAACAGAAAAAGCTAGAAATAGAACTGTAGCTCAAGTGGTAGAGTGCTAGTCTTGAGCCAGAAACTCAGGGACAGTGTCTAGGCCTTGAGTTCAAGCCCCAGAACTGACAAAAAGAGAGGAGAGAGAGAGAGAAAAAAATACATCAAAATCTACCTTTGGTTTTGGTTTGTGCCTTTCTGTTTTGCTTTTTTAAATATAATGTCTACTGTAACTTATTTTACAGATGGCAGAAGATTTTTTCATTTAGTGTCTGGGGTAAAATTGCAACTTTTTGGAATAAAGCTTTCCTTACCATTATTGTCCTATTGATTGTTCTGTTTCTAGGTAAGTACTAGAACTTTCTTTGAATACTTTTTTTAAATGAATGTTATTGATATAGTTGATTTCCTATAAAATAGTATTATATATGTAGTACAAATAGTTGATTTTTATGCATACTTGATACTTTATTCAGGAACATAAATTTCATTGAAGTACAGTGATTTGTAAACTCTTTTAAATTATTTTCAGGTTTAAATGCAATAATACATAGCCTACTTTTTGGAGTTACCAATGATTACCTTTGTTATAGTAATACCTTAGGCACTTAAGGACAGCTCTTAGCAAGTAAAAGAATATAACTTTAAACTTTCAAAAGGATTCTTGGAGCCAGGTGCTGGTGACCCATGCCTATCATCCTTGCTACACAAGAGATCAAGTTCTAAGGATTAGGGTTCAAAGCCATCCCAGCAGGAAAGTCTTATTTCCAATAAACTTCCCCTAAAAAGCAAAAGTGGTACAATGGCTCAAGTAGTAGAGCGGTAGCCTGTGAGTAAAAAGAACCACAGCACCCAGTCCCTGAATTCAACCTCCAGGACAGGCACAAAAAATAAAAGTAAAAGGATTCTTGAGAACTACTGCAAAACTTTGAATCTGGGGAGTTTTCTTAAGGGCCTGGGCATTGTCCCTAAGCTTTTTTGCTCAAGGCTAGCGCTGTACCACTTCGAGGCACAGTGCCAGGTCCAGTTTTCTGGTGGTAATTGGAGATAAGAGTCACATGGACTTGTCTTCTTTGAATGGCAGTCCTCAAACCTCAGCCTTGTAAGTAGCTAGGATTACAGGCATGAGGCACAGGTATAGGTTAATTCTTAAAGAACCATCCCTATACTTGTTTGTTCATATACTATCTATGCCTATTTACATAGACAACTCCAGAGTTCAGTAGTTGCAGCTATCTATCATTTATTCCTTATTTTTTTAAAAGTTCTCCAACACCCTTATGTAGAAATATAAATATATCCTTAATCTGACTGACAAACACAAACAAGAAAACACATACGTAATTGCTGGTTATCGGTGCCCCACACCTGTAAACCTAGCCACTGCAGAACCTGAGAACCAAGGACATGATTCAAAGCCAGCCAGGACAGAAAGTCTTATGAGGTTCTTACCCCCAGTTTACCTCCAAAAAGCTGGCAGTGAAGCTCAGGTGGTAGAGCACTAGTCCTTAAGCAAAAGAACTCAGGGACAACAATCAGGACCTAAATTCAAGCGCTAGAATTAGCACACACACACACAAAGTTGCCCTATGATTAACTTCACACTATATATTAGGTATGTTTGAAAAATGAATTTTATGTTTCCATTTGAGTCCCATCTTTAAGATTTATGTATCTGATCCTAAATTTTTCATGGACACACTCAGCCTGAAGAAGCATGTCTGAATTTTTTTTTTTTTCTTTTCAGTCCTGGGGCTTGAACTCAGGCCCTGGGCACTATCCTTCGACACTTTTTGCTCAAGGCTAGTACTCTGCCACTTGCATAACAGTGCCACTTCTAGCTTTTTCTGTGTATGTGGTATTGGGAATTGAACCTAGGGCTTGGTGCATGCTAGGCAAGCACACTACCACTGGGCCACACTGCCAGCTCAGTCTGAAATTTTTATGGTACATTATTACAGAAATTAAAAATAAAGATTTATAGTTATAAAACTTCCATGGGCCTTCATAAACTCCCATTCTATTAGAAGTAACTGAGCTCAAAGAAACTTATCTAAGATAAGCTACTTTTCAAGTGTCACTTCTTGACACTTTAACTTGGATACAAGTTACAAAATTATGTTTTCCTCAGAATTCTCTGGAAATTATTGTGTTGTGATTTAAGTAGGTTTTACTGGTAACAAACTTTAAGCATATCTGCTATGTTCAACATTGTTTCATAAGAAAATCCTTGATGTTCTAAAAGCACCACCTCCTTGAATAGAATGTCTTTATGAAACTAAAATGTATTGTGACAGGAATAATTGTGTCAAGTTGTACATGGTTTTGTGCTGGGGTCAAAATGTGAATATTTGCCTTATGATATGTTATTATGAATTGAATCTTCAACCATATAAACATAATGAGCCAGTGAAGAAAAAAAGAAATTGGTCCTTACCCCGGCACATACTATCTAAGTGGCCTTTGGCATATGCAGTTCATCTCTGTCAGATTTGTTCATCTATGAATAAAGGGAAAAGTGGAAATAATCTCAGCAGCTTCAAGTAGTTCTACTTGAAGAACATTTTGAATTTATCACCGAAATGTCTAATGAATACAAAATTCTCTTAGAAAAACAACTAAAACAAAAGGGACTACAACAGTATTGTTCAAGCAGTATAGTACTTACCTAGCAAGTGCAAAGACCTTGAATGCATCCTTCCCTCCCCCCCAAAAAAATTACTGAGGTACTGATAACATAGTACAACAGATATGAATCTTGAATCTTGAAACATAATGCAGAGTGAAAGGAACAGAAACAAAAGACCACATAGTATATGGTCTGTTTATCTGAGATATCCAAAACAGGCAAATGTGCATAGAGAAAGTAGATTAGTAGTTGCCAACAGCTGGGGGAGAGGACACATATACATTTAGGGGTAAGTATGGAGATATGTATACATTTTGGAAGTGATGTATCAGTGACATACTGAGTCATATCTCAATAAAGCTATTACAAGGAATAAAATTAAAGTGGACTTAATTTATTGACAAATAGAATCTCTTTCTTTTGCATCAAAAAGAACCCCCAAAATGTCAGTGACCACAGGGAAAAGAGCAATCTGATAGTTCCATCTCTACTGGCTTTTTTTTGTGTATGGGGGGGAGGGGTAGTCCTGAGCTTGAGCTCAGGGATCTGAGCACTGTTCTTGGACTTTCTCTCAAGGGTATAGCTCTACCACTTGAGCTACAGTACCACTTCTGGCTGTTTTCCTATGTATGTGGTACCAAGGAATTGAACCTGGGTCTTTGTGCATGCTAGGCAAGCACTCTACCACTAGGCCAAACTCTTGGCCCTTCCACTGGCTTTTAAAACATGTAAGAACCCAGTGCTTAAGAATGCCCTATATGGGAACCCCAACATTCAAATGATGAGGAGCAGCCACACAGGTATCAACAAAAATACTGACATGAATACTAATTAAAGATGATGGAGAACCAACAAATAAAGAAGAAACTATGGAAATTTGACCATGCAAAAATTAATACTAATTAGGGGCTGGGAGTTTGGCCTAGTGGTAGAGTGCTTGCCTAGCATGCACGAAGACCTGGGTTCTATTCCTCGGTACCACATACATAGAAAAAAGCCAGAAGTGGTGCTGAGTATCAGCTGGTAGAGCTTTAGCCTTGAGAAAGTCTAAGGACAGTGCTCAGGTCCTGAGCTCAAGCCCAGGACTGGCAAAAAAAAAAAAAAAAAAAAATACTAATTAGAGTCATTTGGGGAGGTATTTTCCCTAATTACAACACAATCATGATCCTGTATATCATAAAAGGTTATGATATAAGTCTTTAATCACAACACTGAACTGAGATTACATGTATTCAGTTTTCCCAAGTTGATGCTCTAGTAGCCTGCTCTTTTACTTACAGCTTAAAGCTAGCGCGGGGCCAGGTGCAGTAGCTTATCCCTGTAATCCTAGCTACTCAGGAGGCTGAGATCTAAGGATCCCTGTTCAAAGCCATCTTGGGCACTAAAGTCTGTAATACTTTTTATGTCCTATTAGCCACTAGAAAACCAGAAGTAGGGCAGTAGCCTTGAGCTGAAGAGCTCAGGGATAGCACCTAGGC
The DNA here is from genome assembly GCF_031878675.1 of Megascapheus bottae. NCBI lineage: Eukaryota > Metazoa > Chordata > Mammalia > Rodentia > Geomyidae > Megascapheus > Megascapheus bottae. The sequence goes on from NC_143513.1 coordinate 42,088,234, forward strand.
CCAGAGCTCAAGCCCCACTACTGGGAGGAGATAAATGCCTGGTTTACCACTGCAGATAAATAGTGTCTGTAGATCTGAAACTTACCAAAACCAAAATTATCCAAGGAGCAGCTACCTGTACATTTCCAATAGCATGTGCTATACACTAGCCATTCTGAAAAATGTATGTCACCACACCATAGATCAAATCTCATTTTAACAAATCTCTACCAAGGGTAGAGATTCAGTATTATGAAGTGTTTCTAAAATCTCAGTTATTTAAAGTAATAGTAGATATTTTTTAAGTGGTAGTACTATAAGAGAAATGGAAGTCTCTTGGAATTAGTAATATATATATATATATATTGCTGTCAACATCTGAATTTTAGTCATTCTTGGGAACAGAAAGTTTAAAAGATACTAGTTTACAGAATAGCAAGAGGTGACAGTACCATGATATTGAGTCTTAGGTGTATAGTTAAGAAAATTTTTAAATGCTACAGTAATTTATAATGTGCTATTACTGTCCATTCATAAAATACCTTTAAACATGATTACTTCCCAGGTTCTAGAAAATAAAAGACAGAAGAAACCCCCTGCCTAAATTCTATTATTCACAAATTTAGTAAATACTTCTTAAATCTGCTTCTCATTATTAATAATTTTATATTCTTTTCTCTTTTTTTTGTGGCCAGTCCTGGGGCTTGAATTCAGGGTCTGGGCACTATATGCTTTCAAAAGACTAGTGCTCTACCACTTGAGCACAGCACCAAGGAATTGAACCCAGGGCTTTGTGCATGCTTAGCAAGCACTCTACCACTAGGCCACACTCCAGGCCCAATAATTTTATATTCTTAAAAACTAAAAGTAAGTCAGGTGCCAGTGGTTCACACCTATAATCCTAGCTCCTCAGAAAGCTGAGATCTGAGAATTGCAATCAAAGCCGGCCCAGGCACTAACGTGGGACTCATCTCTAACCACCAGAAAACCAAAAGTGACAATGTGGTGACTCAAGTGGTAGAGAGCTCTAGCCTTGAGTGTAGAGCTCAAAGACAATGTCGAGGCCAAGAGTTCAAGCCCCACAACCAACCAAAAATAATAATAAAAAGTAAGCCATGCACTAGTGGCTGATGCTTGTAATCCTAGCTGCTCAGGAGGCTGAGATCTGAGGATAGTGTTCAATGCCAGCCCAGGCAAAAAAAGAGTCTGCCTAATTAACCAACAAAAAATGTGGAAGTGGAGCTGTGGCTCAAGTGTTGAATGCTATCCTTGAGCAAAAAGTTCAGAGACAGTGCCCAGGCCCTGAGTTCACACTGCCAGACACACACCCACACATAAAAGTATAATGTTTTATATGTTTCTGTAATAGATGCTGTGAGAGAAGTAAGGAAATATTCCACTACTCATTCCTTGGAGAAAAGCGCAACCACCAGACCTGGTGCCTATGAACATTCACAGATGAAACTTTTTAGGTCCCAAAGAAATCTTTATATCTCTGGATTTTCATTATTTTTTTGGCTGTAAGTAAAAGAAAACAAGTAGATCAAAAATTTAAGATACTGTTTAGAATTACACTTTCTGTGTCTTAACATCTTTATCACTCAGATGGCTTACTCAAATAATAAATTTGTAGGTCTGCTAGGCCAGGCTAGAGCTTTTAATGCTCCTGTGTATATAATATATTCCACCCCCACTCAGTATGGCTATTCATATATTCATTCTTGTATTTATAGACTTTTATGCTATACTTCACTCCTCCCCACTTTGAGATCTTAAGTAGATATATCAATATATGTAGTTATATAAATGCATATTGAAAAAAAAATTTATTAACAGATATAACTATTCTATTGCTTCAACTACAAATGACCACAAATGACTGATTCAAATAATACAAATTTATTAACTTAAGTTTTGGTAGGTTCAGATGAGATCATTGTCATTAGAGATAGTTTTTCTATATAGCATCAAAACAATACTTCCTAAAAGACTACCCACATTCCCTAATTGTTCAGAATCATATTACATCAGTATAAGTTTCTATTACATTTCCTCAGCATTATTGTAGTTATGAATTATTATGAACCCTTTTTTTTTTTAGAGTGTTGAGACGTCTGGTTACACTTATTACTCGGCTGGCAAAAGAACTATCGAACAAAAGCGTGCTTAAAATTCAAGCAGAAAATACTAATAAGGCTGCCAAAAAGTTCATGGAAGAGAATGAAAAACTAAAATGGGTATCTAATTTTTTTAACTATGTAAATGTTATTGGTATCCCAAAGGAGTGGCATCATGGTTTTCAGCATCAGAATGTTTCACCTGTAACACTAGCATTTGGGAGATTGACAGTCAGATCCACAAGATCAAGACTAACTTAAACTGCATAATAGGTTTTCAGACTAGTCTAGGATACAGAGAGACCTTATCTCAATAAGTAAATACCAGCATTTTCATAATTTATTAGCATAAATTGGGTATACATAACAATGTTTTTCTATGAAATTACTGTTTCAAAAGTATATTTCCTGTTCTTTCTATACTTTTGTTTGTTTATTTTGGAGGGTTTTGGTTTTTTTTCTTTTTTTGGCCAGTCCTGGGCTTGAGCTCAGGGCTAAGCTCTTTTTTGGGGTTTTCTCAAGGCTAGAACCCTACCACTTGAGCCACAGGACCACTCCCAGCTTTTTTTCTATGTATGTGGTGCTGAAGAGTTGAGCCCCGGTCTTCATGCATGCCAGGCAAGCACTCTACCACTAGACTAAACTCCCAGCCCTTCTTTCCATGCTTTCTATCAGTAGTAATTTAATGCTATTTGTACCTATTCCCTGAGACTGAAGAAAAAAGTGTGGGAGAAATCTGAAGATCAATTCCTTCATTACCATTGTTTATCTCAGAACCAAAAGTAAATTTCTGTATTTCTCCATTTCTTTTTATGTAATGTATGATTGGTTTATATAGAAAATAAGGAGAATACTTTAATGGTATATTGGCAGTTATACATGTTTAAAGTCTTTACTTTGGTAATGCCGATGATCAGTTTTTAAGAATCCTATACTTCTCTTACCATTCAGGGAGAATGTGCATCCGGTATTGGCATTATTATTTAAAATTTAGGACTCAAATCTCATAGTTTCAGTGCTTTCCACTCATTTTAAGCCCTATAAGTTTCACTAATCTGCTTCAAGAAGTAAAATTTCTTGAAGAAAATGTCCTAAAATATTGCAATAACATTATTTCTTACTACATAAATGCTAATAGTCATCATACATTGGGATAAGAGAAAAACTATTTTGAGCCCAGCAACTGTATTGAAATGCTTATGTAAGACCTAAAGCCCAGCGTCTTATACAAAAAACTTAAAAGGTACCACCTTTCATTAATTAGGGATTTTCATTTATTTTTGTTTGTTTTTCTGGTACTCTGGTTTAAGCACACAGCTGTACATTTGCTAAATAAATGCCATACCATTTAAGTGATGCTTCCCAAACCTTTTTTTCTTGCTGATTTTTTGAGATAGTCTCATTTTTCACCCAGGTAACAGAACTACAATCCTATTTATACTTCCCACCCTAGCTGGGATTTGCAATGCCCAGGTTTTCCGTTGAGGTGAGGATCTCTCAAATACCCTCTTTCAAGCTGGCTTGGCTGGAACCATGATCTTCCCAGTCTCAGCTTCACATGTAGCTGGGATGCCGGGAACATGCTACCATGCCCCGTTTTTATTGGTTGCAGTAGGGTGGGAGTGAGGGGTGCCCCGTGAACTCTGCCTGAGGCTGGCCTCAAACTGATTTTTTCCTGTTCTCAGCCTCCCAAGAAGCTAGGATTACAGGTATGAACCATTGCACAAAGCTGGTTTTCTGTTTGTAGTTAAGTCTTTAACAAAAGTGATGGCTTTGGAACCCATAACCTGCATATGCTAAGAAAACACTCTGCCACTGAACTGCTCTCTTAGGCACCTTTCATCAATTATAAGTGAGGTGTCGAGTAAGTGTTCCAATAGAAGGCTTCTCAAACCTTTTAAATAAAGCAGAACTGATGGCAAAATGTGAATCATGCTATACTATCATCTACCAAGTCTAAGCCTGTATGTTACTTTTTTTTCTTTTTGCCAGTCCTGGGGCTTGAACTCAGGGCCTGGGCACTGTCTTTGGGCTTTCTCAAGGCTAGTGCTTGAGCCACAGCACCACTTCCAGCTTTTTCTGTGTATGGGTACCAAAGCATCAAACCCAGGGTGAGGCAAACATTCTACCACTAGGTCACACTCCCAGCCTCTGTATTTTACTTTTTATGATATTTCACTCATTTATACTATTAAAAAAAACATAAAAAACACTTTTTTCATAAAACAGAATCCTACTGTTTCTTTGAGTACATTTTTAACTGCATCTCTTATGGACACTTTCAGAATATGAAAACCAGTAAAAGTATTGATCATTGATATCTTCTAAGTATCCTTTATGGTAAATATAGTTCTTAGAAAACAAACTGATATCTGGGCATCAGTGGCTCACACCTGTAATCCTAGCTACTCACGATCCTGAGATCTGAAGATCAAAGTTCAAAGCCTGCCCAGGCACAAAAGTCCATGAGACTCTTATCTCCATTTAACCACCAGCTAGAAATGGGGCTGTGGCTGAAAGTGGTAGAGTGGTAGCCTTGAGCTGAAGAGCTCAGGGACAGCCCCCAGGTTCAGAGTTCAAGCCCTACAACTGAGAAAAAAAAAAAGAAAACAGAATAATAATATGTTCTGTATTCAAAAATAAATATGTCACTTTTGTTTTCTGAGGAATATCTCATCAAGACAGTCAACTTCAGCTTTTACCATAATGCTATTTGCTTTAGTTTCCATTCTTTGATCTCAGTCCACAAAAATAGAAATAAAACTGTAGTAGTCAAAGCTTAGACTACTGCATGATGATGAAATCAAAAGTACACAGCTTTGGGGGCCAGGAGTTGGCCTAGTGGTAGAGTGCTTGCCTAGCATGCATGAAGACCCAGGTTCAATTCCTCGGTACCACATACATAGAAAAAAGCCGGAAGTGGTGCTGAGGCTCAAGTAGTAGAGCTCTAGCCTTGAGAAAGTCCAAGGGCAGGGTTCATGCCCTGAGCTCAAGCCCAGGACTGGCAAAAAAAAAAAAAGTACACAGCTTTGGATTTATGGAAACATTTATATATCCAAATTGCCTTAAAATTATGCACATCATCTTAGAGTAATGAATTATAACTATTTTTAGGACACTGCTTCTTTCCTTTTTAGCTTTTTCCCTTTTGTTCAGCTATATGAAATTAGAGATTTTCAATTTTTGATACATCTTTTTCATATACACTATTATCAATGTAATTAAACCAGTCATGTCCTTTGAAAGAAAAAATCACCTTTAAAGCAGTTTTGAGACTTTTCTTTTGGAATAGTTTGCAGATATAGGTTATTCTTGCTAGGATTTATTTTACATTTACTGATTTCCTTGACCTCCCAGTTTTTTGGTTGTTTTCTTTTTTTTGGGGGGGGGGTTGTTTTGTTTTCCTTTGATTTAATACTGCCCTAGTTCCTTGCCTTTTGAATATATGTGACTTTGTCATTGGTCCTAAAACCATCAGATTAGGCACAGATATGCTGAGCTAAAGCCATTATGTATTGAAAAGAGTTTGTATGAACATCAGTACTGTCAGTGTTCAGAGTATATGTAGTTGACGAATAAACTGGTCAATAAAACCAAATGAGAATGTCAAGAATGACTTCCAGTCAAGCCTAATGAATACTCAATCTCTAGCACTTGTGAGTCAGAGGCAAGAGATCAGTAGTTTGAAATCGGTCTGGGCTAATGGGACTCTATGTCTAAACAACAAAAAAAAGAAAAAAGGAAAAAAATATATATGTATCATTTTCAAGCTACTCCATATGAGGGCTAAAAAGAATAAAATTGCCAAAATATCTATCTTCTTTAGCAGAGGTATATTATATAGTAGAAAGTACATTCATTGTTCTGCAATCCAGGAGATTTGGATGTCAGTTCCAAAGCCACCAGTAATTAGCAAAGTGACCTAGGTCATATGCTCCGAGTTTCAAGGTTCCTTAGTTATAAACAATAGTTAACATTATGCCAAGTACTGCTTCAAATGCTATACATTAAAGAAGGTATGAACTCCTAATTCTCATAAGAATCCCAAGAGGTTTGTATTTTATCTGCACTTTATAATGAGGAAACAGAGGCATACAATGGTCAATGACTTTAACAAACACAGTAACAGAAAATTCAAAACTCAGTAGCCTGACTCCAGAATCTGCATTTTGTCAAGCTGTCCAATAGAATGACTCATTTCTGTTCTAATATGTAAAATAGAGAAATAATTATAAAGGACTTTTTTTGTGCCTGTCTTGGGGCTTGAACTCAAGACTTAGGCACTGTCGTTGAACTTCTTTCAGCTCAAGGCTAATACTCTACCACTTGATCCATAACACCACTTCTGACTTTTTCTGTTTATGCAGTACTGAGGAATCGAATGCAGGGCTTCATGCATGCATGTTAAGCAAGCACTCTACCACTAAGCCACATTCCCAGCCCCTACAAAACACTTTTTAAAGACAAATTCTCAGTACATAGCCCAGGCTGGTCTTAAACTCATGCTCCTCCTGCCTCAGCCTCCCTTTCGTTGGGATGGCAGTTGTGTGCTACCATGACCATCCAATTAACTTTACCCTTAAAGTGAGTGTAGAACTTTACTTCTCACTGACTTTCCCATCACACCGAGATGAGATAGGATAGGTGAAACAGTAAGCCCTTGTGTACTAATAGCTGAAACCTAGTGAGTTTCAGACTCTAAGGCACTTAATCTTTCTCCAGCATGAAGTTACACATAATAAATTTGGACAAATTTACAGGTGCAATAATGAAAGCTTAGTCACAATACTGACACAAATCCAGCTTTTCCACGTCAATGGCACAATCATTCATGCAGTTGCTGTAAATAATCTGGCATCTCAGTAGTTCTCCAATTTGGGTAATCACTAGAGACTAAATGAACTGAACTCAGTGCAGCAACAGCTAGAATTATTTTGAACATAAAGTAAGCAACAAATTAAAAATGGCTTGGAAAAAAAATTTGTCCTGCTTTTTATATGCTCCTGTCTATTAGAACAAGATTGGTTACTTAAGAGCAAAAAAATATTTATATTTTTATCCTTTATTAGTACCTTGTACTATATTTATTACTACTTATTTTTGCTTTTTTTTTTTTTTAGATCCTGGGGCTTGAACTCGGCCTGGGCACTGTCCCTGAGCTCTTTCAGTTCAAGCCTACTACCTTACCCTTGAGCTAAGCCCCACTTCCCATTTTCTAGAGGTTAATTGGAGATAAAAGTCTCAGTTCCTTTTGTGTCTGGGCTGGCTTTGAACCTTGATCCTCAGATTTCAGCCTCCTGAGTAGCTAGGATTACAGGTGTGAGCCACTGCACCTAGCTTTATTTTTACTCTTGTACATCTTTTCACATTTGAAAATGAACCCCCTACTGTGAAATTCTTCTCTTGATGTCAGTCTGTTTAAATTTCTCTCCACTTGCTCTTTTGCCTGATGGGCAAGCTACCACTATCAAGTTGCTACCACTTTATTTAGTTTACTGACCCATGTCAGTGGGCACATATTTTTATTTTTGTTTTACTACTCAGATTTTAATTCTCGCTTAGAAAAGATAAACCGCAAGCATTTTTAGAACTAGAATATATTTTAAAAGAAAGTATTGTAAAGGATGATTTGTATTAAAATTAATTTTGCAGCTATTCAATGAAAATTAAATAGATTTTTCCAATCACTAAAGTGGCACTATCATTTTCCACTTACCCATATTGATTGTGATAGTCTTCCAAATTTGTCTCTATAAAAGCAGTCTGATACCAGGTGCTGGTGGCTCATCTCTGGAATCTCAGTAAAATTACAGAGAATTCTACTGAATTACAGAGATGAAATGACTGAGACCCTGAGTATCTCACACCCAGCTCAGACAGAAAACTCCTGTCTTCGGAATCAGCAACAAAAATTCAGGCTGGTCTCAACTGGCATAGTACCAGCTAAGCAATCAGGCTGAGTCCAAACCTCAGTGAAAAGAAAACAGGCTGAGGGGGGGAGGGAAACGGGTACCAAGACATGTGAAAGGGTATCAATGTATGTGAATTAATGCACCTTCTATCTGGCAAATATCATGTAACCCTTTTACTAATTACAATAAAAAAAAAAATAAATGAAAAAAAAAAAAGAAAACAGGCTGAGTAGACTACTCTACTTTCAGACAATGGTTTTCAATTAATACAAACCTCAAAACTACTTTCTTTAAATTTATATTACATAGGTAATTGATAAAATTGATCCACATTATTTACCTAAATAATTTTGAACATATAATTTTATTGCAATCTAGTCATAAATTATTTTTGTTGTAGAGATACCATTCATAATAGATCTTTTTGGATTTTTTTGCCAAGTTTCTGTTAGCAAAAGTACCATGTAGAAAATAGCAAAATATTGAAAAAAACAAAGCGATAAAGACCAATATCATTGAATAATATTAGTCAGGCTACTTCATGTAAGTACTGTTATCTAGGTACTATAATTTAAGCTTACTTCTTTCTATAACTTTCTTGTGATAGCTTTTGAAAAGCCAGGACAAGGATGGAGGACGCACTTTGGAAGCTGAAAATAAAAAACTAGCAGAAGATCAAGAAAAACTGAAATCTGAGTTAAAGAAGACCTGTGATGGTAAATTTGTGTGCATGAGACACAGTGGAAATACTAGCCTACTTTTCTGCTGTTACATTTCACTGTTTTACCTTAAACAAGACTAATGCCTGAATGTCCTTTTGGTCAGTGTACTCAGAATGACCTATTTATAAATACCTGCTCAAATGTGAAGATAAAATATTGTTCTGTTATACAGAAAAACATGTAGGTGTTTCAGATCTGTGTTGTAAACACAAATGTTCTTGCCTTAGCAAAAGAGCTATGTGCCTGAAAAGTGGCTTATAAACATATTTTTGTAAAATGAGTCACATTTTTCCATCCTATATTAACTTTTGTACATGCATTACAAGAGGACAAATTTGGTTATCAGAAAGAATATTGCTTACTCAAAGCTTCATTTTTCATACCCACTAGATAAAAAAGTAAGTTTTCCTTAAGGAACAGCACTCTAGAATATTAGTTGAGGATTCTAGATGGGTTCAAGTTGGAGTATCCAAATATGGATCTATTTTCATTGTATCCATAAATACGTATTTCTAAAAAATATTTCTTGACTATCTTCATAGTCAAAAAGTTTTATTGTTTTGCAGCTACATAACATAGTAGATACCTTGGATTTAGTCACTTGAAAAAAAACAAGTCTGCCTGGCTTGACCTCCACTAACATTTTTGCTTATAGAGACAAAAATGACTTCATGTCGGCCAGATACTACAGAATCTGTCAGCCAGTCAGGATTAGGGTAGTCAAAGTTAAAGTAATGATTGTTGTTAGACTTTCTCAAATTTTAAGTCTAACAATACAGAAAAGATTTTCAGGAGCAGATTTGGAAATTGAGTAAAAATTGAGAATAAGATGTATTTTTTTTTTTTGCCAGTCTTGAGGCTTGAAATCAGGGCCTGAGTACTGTTCTTGGGTTTTTCTCAAGGCTAGAGCTCTACTACTTGAGCCACAACACTAATACCAGCTTTTTTCTATGTATGTGGTATCGAGAAATCCCACCCGAATCTTCGTGCATGCTAGGCACTCTCCCACTAGGCCAAACTCCCAGCCCTAAGATTTATGTCTTCTACACGTAAAAATAATGTTTTCCATATGAATTTTTATCCTTGTTTTTCTCAATCTAATAAGTGAAATCTTTTTTGCCTAAAGTGTATTAGCAAATAAAAATGTAAATACAAAAGTTTGTTTAAGCTGATTAGGGCCAATTAATTTGAAAGTAAATGAGAAAAGTTCTAATTTTCTGAATCAAGGACACACAATATACCATTTGTAAGTCTAGGTCTCCTTAAAGTAGTTCTCAGTATAATAAAGCACCTTATAATAAAACTTGCTATTATTGACTACTCATTTACATTGTTTGGAGAGAATTTCCTTCATCATGATATATCTGAATCTGAAATTAATACTAATTCCTAAACAGAGATCTATATGAAGATGTGTCCCGTGATAGGAAATTATTTAGTCATTTTCTTATTTTTTCACTTAAAGCTAAAAGAAAAGATGCTAGTTAAGAGGCAGTAAAATAAGTTACTCTTCAAGAGAAAGTGGTATGTTGTATGATCAGTAAGCTATATTCCCAAATTCAGGAAATAATTGTCGTCACTACTTTTGAGTTTTCTGTAATTTCAAAAGATGTAGACATGATAAATAAATGTTAACATTTATGTGCAGATGAATTGAGTAATCCCCTATCTTCTACTTCCTTCTACTTTCTGAAGGGAAAGCATGGTTCTTTAAAAAAACAAACCTACATAAAACATTACTACTTTTAGTCAATGCAAGGAACTATTTCAAAAAGCTTTTAGTTAGTAATACCAAGGATCTTTTTTATATTTTAAACAATTGGTACAAAAATTAAAGACAGCAATAGCCTTTATGCCATGCTACAATTTTCCTAGCCAAAGTCAATTTAGATTCTTCTTTGTTTCCCTGAAGATTTCTAACTCTCAGACATTTTGAGCTTTAACTTCCTAAGTCTGACATACAAATAACCTTCGATATTACATGAAAATTTCTTTGAAGGACAAATTGAATGTTTGGAGAAAATAGACTCTTTGATGATATAGGCAATAGGCAAAGTGCTTATAATCTGATAACAAGAGATACCAGATCCAGTGTTTAAAATACAGACTGTGCAACTTCTTTGAGAGGGAATCATTGTTGAGGTAAAAGCAAACTACCTTTTTGGATATGTTTTGTTTGGTTCCTGCAAGATATAAAATAATTTATGAACACATTTCATTTAACTGAAGTTATTTTTAGATAAATTTTAATGACCTTGCAAAGCTCAAAGATTCTATTTCAAAAAAAAAAGATGACTCTTTAGCTATATCTTTTTGACTTTTACCAGAAAATTTTATGAAGACATAAACTAACAAATTATATCAACTAATTAGTATAAATCAACTAAAGCGTAGATCAACTAATAGTATAAATTTAGTAATACAATGCTTTGTACACAGTATCACTCAAAAAACTATTCACTGATTTCTAGAAATTGAATGTTCTAAGGCAACAATGCAAAAACAAAAAATTCAGAAAGGAACTGGGTACAGTGGCTCACGCACTACTAGGCATTCAGGAGGCTAAGATCTGAGGATCGGGGTTCAAAGCCAGCCTGGGCACTAAAGACCAAGACTCTTAACTCTAACCACTAGAAAACCAGAAGTAGCACTATGGCTCAAGGGGTAGGATGGTAGCCTTGAGCTGAAGAGCTCAGGGACATTTCCCAGACTCAGAGTCCAAGCCCCATAACCAACCAAAAAAAAAAAATTCAGGAAGGTATTTTAGACTTGAAAAGAGAGTAAAAACAGTTCAGTGTGATTCATATTTTATTCATGCAAAAATTATAACAATAATGTTCTAAAAGCAGTTATTAGCAGGACGCCATTGGCTTGTACCTGTAATCAACTCTGAGTACTCAAGAGGCTGAAATCTGAGGATCATGATTCAGAGCCAGCCCAGGTAGGAAAGTCCATGATATTCTCTTCTCACAATAAGCCAGAAGTGGAGCTGTGGTTCAAGTGGTACAGTGCTAGCCTTGAACACAAAAGCTCAAGTATAGTACCTAGTTCCTAAGTTCAAGCCTGGGACCAGCGCGCACGCACACACACACACACACACACACACACAGAGCAACTATTAAAAACACTATAATACAAATCCAAATAGTAACCAGTTTTTAACCACCAGCTCAGACCAGTTAAGTAAGCTATTCCTGTGTGCTGACATAGTAATTATCACCCAGAAGTCCAAAGCAGTATGTGCATACTCCAGCGTTCCTAAATTATACTCAGGACTAAGCAAGGTAGAAAGACCTTATCTGTCATTTTAATAATCCATTTAACAGTAAGTTTGATATCCCATTGTGTGGCATAATTGGAAAGGGCACTGCTATGAAAAATACCTTCCTAAGCTTGATGGAATTTATGAAGTTCCTTGGGTTTTATAAAAGAAATAAAACTTCTATGTTGTGGAAAACCTTTTATCCAAGGACATTGGCTTCAGATATCTCTTCCAGGATAAACTTGTACTTTGTTGTTCTAGCTAGATACTCTGCCAGTACTTATTCTCATAACTAGAGAAAATGTACACCATTCAAGCATTGCATACATATAGGCACTGATAAAACTAGGTAAAACAGTGATTGAACTGCATGTAGAAATGTCTGCTTCTTACTCCTATGTGAACAGGAACTTGCTAAGTTTAAAAGGGAATTTTTAGAACTGCCAAATCTCAAAATAAAGGTCTTATAAGTGTTATATGTTCTCTGAGGAAAAAGTGATCAAGGCAAACTCCGTGAACCCTGCCGTCTTCCACGTCACTGTCTTCCTTCTCTACCTACTTTTTCCCACCCTCCTTCCTTTCTTTTGTCAGCAATTTTTTTAGTTTTCAAATTGTTTATTCATTGAGTCAATCATCTAAAATTAAGCATAATTAACTTTACTTAAAATTTTATCTATATTGGCTGGGAGCATGGCCTAGTTAGTAGAGTGCACAGAAAAATCTAGAAGTGGTGCCATCGCTCAAGTGGTAGAGTGCTAGCCTGGAGAAAGCTTATGGACAGTGCCCAGACCCTGAGTTCAAGCCCCAGGACTAGCAAAAAAAAAAAAAAAAAAAAAAAAAAAACCTATCTGTATTAAGGAGAAAGTAAACCTTAATATTTCCCTAAATAAAGTATATGTAAACAACAGAAACTATGAAGATCTGTTATTATATGTATTAAACTGTTGACAGCATATAAAAGACATTTGAACCAGGAAGCAACATTATATTCCCCTATTTAAAATGCTGTTAGTCCAACTATCTTCATAGATAAATGTTTTATATCACCATGACTTACCTTGAAAAGAAATAGTTTGGTTTTTTTTTTACAGAGCATCTTAACTACCTTTGAAGGTGTTAGAGTTTATAAAAGACCATCCTTGATTGCCAGTAATAAACTAAAACCAAAGTAATTTTCAAGAGAAACTGAATATTATAATAAGATGGAAAATTACATAGGAATCACTACTCTGAGTCTTCGACTAAGCCATTAGCTTTGACATTAGATTTGTATGCAGATAAAAAACTAGTCTTTTTCATTTTCTTACATTTCCACAGTCTGTCTAAAAATAATTTCTGAAATATTTCTGAAAGGATGGTAGTAAATTCTTGTCAGTAATTGTTACCTGAAGGTACATCAAAGTCACTAGCTTATTTTAAAATTAATACTTGAAAACTGTTCATAAGTGCCAAATAGGTGGCTCAGCCCTGTAATTCTAGTTACTCAGGAGACTGAGATCTGAGGATCAAAGTTTGACATTACCCCAAGCAGAAAAGTTTTTATGATTTTCTCCCTTATTAGCCAGCTAAAAAATAGCTAGAAGAAGTGTGGCTCAAATGATGGAATGATAGATGGGCCAGTAGTGTGTCCTACTGGTAGAGTCTTTGCCTACCATGTGTGAAATCCTGGTTCGATTCCTTGGTACCACATACACAGTAAAAGCCAGAAGTGTCCCTGTGGCTCAAGTGGTAGAGGCCTAGCCTTGAGAAAGCTCAAGGACAATGTCCAGGCCCTGGACTGGCCAAAAAAAAGCAGAATGCAACAGAATTTTTTTTATTTTTTTATTTTAGTACAAATTACACTGAATAATTAGTTTAAAAACTATAGCTAAAGAAAAAGCTACAAGACTATTAATACATAGTTGTACCTTTAACATGTACAATATATTCGATGAATGACACTTTCTGATTCTTAATATTTTTTTTTTCCTTTCCGAAGTTTGAACTCAGGACATTGTATTTGCTACTGCTGAGCCATATACCCCCAGCTTCATTTGGGCTGATTATTTTTTTTCCTGCCTAGAAACATGCTTTTAGACCGTGATCCTTCAGTTTTTCATCTCCTGCTGTAGCCAGGTGACAAATGCATGCCACTGCACATGGCATGTTCCATGTCCATCATGGGACTTAAACTCTGGACCTGAGCCTCGTCCCTGAGCTCTACAGCTCAAGGCAGTCACCTTGAGCCACAGTTCCACTGCCACGTTTTGGGTGGTTATTAAGAGTCTCATGGACTTTAGTGCCTGGGCTGGGCTTGAACCATGATCCTCAGATCTCAGCCTCCTGAGTAGCTAGGATTACAGACATGAACCACCACTCCTGGCTAACTTTCATTGATCTTTTTTAGGCAGCAGTGTTCTCTCTTTCTCCTTTTTTTTTTTTTTTTTTTTTTTTTTTTTTTTTGCCAGTCCTAGGGTGTGAACTCAGGGCCTGAGTGCTGTCCTTGGGCTTTCTCAAGGCTAGAGTCACAGCCCCATTTCCAGCTTTTTTTTTTTCTATGTATGTGGCACCAAGGAATTGAACCCCAGTCTTCATGCATGCTAGGCAAGCACTCTACCACTAGACCAAACTCCCGGCCCCAGCAGTATTCTCTTCAATAAAATAAAGAAATAGATTGGTTAGCTTTTGTATCTTTTTTTTTTCTTTGTCTTATTGGATGGTTGGTTGTTTTTGTTTTGCTTTCCCTTTTTTGCAGAACTGTGTCTTGAACTCAGGACCTCATTCTTACTAGACATATACTTATTTATTTATTTATTTTGCCAGTCCTGAACTCAGGGTATGGGCACTGTCCTTGAACACTTTTTTTGTTCAAGGCTAGTGTTCTGCTACTTGAGCCACAGCGCCACTTCTAGCTTTTTCTGAGTATGTGAATCGAACCCAGGGCTACTTGTATGCTAGGCGAGCACTCTGCAACTAGGCTACGCTCCCAGCCCCACACCAGTTTATTTTATATGTCTGTTATGTGGCTCTAAAAATTGTAATTACACAAAAAGTGACCATGGAGAATTATTTTTATTGTTTACTTTTTGACCCTTAAATTGTATTTTTTATAAGAGAAAACTTTTCATAGTACCTTCCCATGGTTCTAAACTCAAGTTCAGCAGTTAACTCAAGTTCAGTTAATTAGATAATGTGCTTTGCTTCAGAAAAATATTTCATGTAGACATTAAGACAGGACCTGGCATGTTTTGTCCACTTGTGTGTGATTCTGTAATGTTTAATTCTCTTGTGGGACACATTAGGAAGATGAAGAACAGGTCAGTAAACCCAACTACTTCTCATTAGTGGTAGAGTGGGATTGTTTATTTAGAACATCTGTTGGATCCATTGTTATGGAATAATAAAACTTCACAGGAGAGGAGAAATTACTTCAGAATACAAATCAGTATATTCTTTTAATTATCAATCTTGTTAGGAAAACATGATGAAACTAGATCTCTGAAGCTCTTCCCCATGGTGAAAGCCTTTGTGAATGTATTAACACAAATAAGTCACTGTGGTGCTATATATATATTTTTAATCCATCTAGAGTATCTTAATTTTTTACTTTATGAAAGCTTTCTATCTACACATAAATTTAAAGGTCAAATAGTGATATAAAGTTTATAGTGAAAAACAGTCTGCTGGAGCTCCTCTCCCCAGAATTCATTACATGTAACTCCCTGAGCTACATTGATATTTTCCTCCAACTTTTTTTTTAAAGAATTTATTAGTTGATTTTTACATCATATTTTAAATGACAGGTTTAACAAACAAGTGTTCAAGGAGGGAATCTCTATTTCTTCCAACCTTTTTTTGATTGACTTTTGATAGTAGAACTCAGAGCATCATTCTTGCTTGACTTCAGCCATGCCTCCTTCCCTCTCCTCTTTTTTTTTGCCTCCAAATTATGAGTGTGTATCTATGTGTGTGTCTATATATATATACATATGTATCAACATGAACCATGTCAACATCATTCACTGTTACTCTTCTAAATTATGTCATGCATCTATAAATTTTCTCCTTAAATTTTATTTTTTATTATTATGATAAAGGTGATATACAGAAGGGTTACAGTTACATAAATTAGATAGTTATTTCTTAATCTTTTCATGTTTGGGATATTACCTTTGACTTTTACAAAGACAGGTCTCATATCTAGATGACTCATAAGTAACTTTTCTTCTGTGAAATAATTATGAAATTCTTCTGTGAAATTGTATTGTAGCTAGTGTATTATTCATCATCTGTGTGGAAGTTCCTGTGCTTCTTATTTTCTATTGTTGACTTACCGCTCTTATTCAGTAGCTCCCTGCAGGAGCTGTTGGTTAAAAATAGTTAAACTGGGATCCTGGAGTTTGGCCAAGTGGTAGAGTGCTTGCCTAGCATGCATGAAGACTCAGGTTCAATTCTTTGGTACCACATATGTAGAAAAATGTCGGAAGTATGGGCATCTGCCTGAGCATCATAACCCAGGATATGATAAGGACACCTGCTCAGCCATATTCATCTCTGCACTATTCACAATAGCCAGGTGATGGAAACAATCCAGATGCCCTACTGCAGATGAATGGATACAAAAAAAATGCGGTATATATATATATACAATGAAATTCTGCATAGCTAACAGACAAGATAAAATAATGAAATTCACTGGGAAGTGGATGAAACTAGTTTGAATCATGTTGAATGAGACAAGTCAAGACCAAAGGAACAAAAGGCACATGGTATCCTTAATATGTGGATATTAGATCCAAACTGTTCAAGGGCGAGGACTCAATATTTGGGTACCCAAGGTTATGGACATGGTGTTAGAGATATGAACATAACTGCATAAACAAAAATCTATGATAGGATATATACTCTATAAACATGTTTTATTATATAGATTAATATGTATCTATAACATACAAACCCTCAGCTTAATTTTAATTATAAATCTACGTGCCAGTGATTGTGTATAGAGATTCCCTCCTTGAATACTTGTTTGTTAAACCTGACATTTGAAATATGATGTAAAAATCAGTGTTAATAAAGTATTTAAAGAACAAAAAAGAAAAGAGGCTGAGGCTTAAGTGGAAGAGCGCTAGCCTTGAGAAAGTCCAAGGACAGTACTTAGGCCCTGAGCTCAAGCCTAGAACTGGCAAAAATAAATAAATAAACAAACTTTGGAAATTTAGAGATGATGCTTTATTATTTCTGATATCCACTATTTTTCTATTGAATAAGACCAGAGTGATTGTAGTTCCTTATACTTTTTTTTTAATTATTTGGTTGTTGATTGGTTGGTTTAGTTTTGGTTGTGACACTAGTGATCAAACCCAAGGTCTCTATCACTGAGTTATATCCCTGAAACCTGTTTTGTTTTCTTTTTCATGAAACTTGGAGAATCTTTTCCATATCACCAGGAATAGAAAATATCATGTTGAGAGATACGAGACAAAATAAACAAGATATGTTATACAAGGACTACCCTAAATTTCTATTTTGGCTAACCAGATAATGAATTCTTTTAAAAACTTAAGATAATGCGGAAAAGATTAGTGGATTGACTTATTTTTACATAGGGTGGAATGAGGCAAAATAATCAATTTGGTATAAATATGATATTTTCAAGAGTTATCAGGATATTCTAGTAAAAATACTCAAAAGAATTGGAAATAGGAATTTGAGAGCTCAGAAGAAACCCTAATCTCAAAGTAGAGTCTAAGCCATCATACTTCTTGGAGCTGATAGTTAAGTTAGCAATTGATAGGAATATCAAGACTACTAGTAGAACATGTCTTAAATTCAGAATTATTTTCATGTGTGCATGTCCTGGAGTTTAAACTCAGAGCCTAGGCATCTTTTTCATTGAAGGCTAGCACTCTACCACTTCAGCTACAGCTCTGTTTCTGAATTTTTGGTGATTAATTGGGGATAAGAGTCTCACTTGCTTCCTATCCTCACTGGGTTCAAACCACAATCTCAGATCTCCTGAGTAGCTAGGATTACAGATGTGAGCCACCACTGCCTGACTCAATGCAGAACCCTTGCATATAATTTTTGAGAATTAGACTGAGAAAAAAAGAGAGGATTAGCCAGATACTCAGTGGCTCACATCTATAATCCTAGCTACTCAGGAGGCTAAGATCTGTGGATCTTGGTTCGAAGCCAGCCTGGGGCACTAAAGTCTGTGAGACTCTTATCTCCAGTTAACCACTAGCAAACGAGAAGTGCACTGTAGCTCAAGTGGTAGAGCACCAGCCTTGAGCTGAAGAGCTCAGAGACCATGCTCAGGCCCAGAGTTCAAGCCCCAGCACCAGCCAAAATAAAAAGGTATAAGTTGTGAAGTACATTGCATTGCTCAGTCATGTTCATTTCCCTCTCGCAGACTACTTCCATATTTTTCAGAGCATGTTTAGAAGATTTGTATTTCATTTCAATAAATTTTTTCATGAAATGGAGAGAGAAAAAAGAGAGAGGCAGGGAGGGAGGGAGGGAGAGGATGGCGTCCTTCGGGTCCATTAGATATAAGACCCATGTCATCTGCAAATGGGGATAGTTTGAGTTCTTTTTCTATGTGAGTCCCTTTTGTGACCTTTTCTTGCCTTATTTCTCTGGCTAGAAATTCCAGAACTGTATTGAAGAGGAGTGGAGAGAGTGAACCTCGCCTTGTTCCTGATTTTAGGGAAATGGTTTTCATTTTTGACCATTCACTATGAACTCTGATGCCGTCATACATAGTTTTTATTGTTCCTTCTATTCCTAGCTTCTCCAGAACTTTTAACATGATTAGATGTTGGCTTTTGTCAAGTCTTTTTCTTCATCTATTTTAATGATCATGTGGTTCTTGTCTTTGGCTCTGTTGAGGTAGTGGATTGCATTTATTAATTTATGTATGTTAAACCAGTCTTGCATCTGTGGTTCAGTGAAACCTACTTAGTCATAATGTATGATTTTTTAAATAGTTTCTGGATTCTGTTGTCTCGTGTTTTATTGAAGAGCTTTGCTCATTAGAGAAATTGGCCAATAATTCTTTTTGTTGTTGTTGTTGGATCCTTGCCTGGTTTGGGGATGTGATATTGGCTTTATAGGATGAGTTTGGAATTGATCCTTCTGTTTCTGTTTCACAGAAATGTTTGAGGAGTATTGGTGATCATGTTTAAAAGTCTTATAGAATTCAGCTGTTTTTCCATTGGGGCCTGGGGTTTTCCTTGTTGAAAAACTTCTGATTGCATTCTTAAATTTGTTGCATGCTATGCTTTGTATATTTTTGGTTCAGCTTTTAGGTAGCTTTAATATCTCTAGAAATCTATCCATTTCTACTAGGTTTTCCTTATTTGAGTATATAGATGTTTTTGTTTTGGTTTGGGGTTTTTTTTTTGCCAATTCAGGGGCTTGAACTCAGGACCTGGGCACTGTCCTTGGGTTTTCTCAAAGCTACAGCTCTACCACTGGAGCCACAGCACAGCGTACAGCTTTTTCTATGTAGATGGGACCGAGGAATCGAATCCACGTCTTTGTGCATGCTAGACAAGCACTCTATCACTAGGCCAAACTCCCACTCCCTGAGTATAGGTTTTGAAAGTAGTCTCTTTGTACTGATTTTAATGAAAAAAAATCTATTTTATTTAATCAAATAAAATCTACATTGTCAGTTATCCATATGGATACCCCTGCCCTCTTGTAAGATATATTTGCATGAAAGATATTTTTCCATCCTTTCACTTGGAATTTATTTATTTATTTATTTATTGCCAGTCCTGGCTTCAACTCAGGGTCTGAGCACTACCCTTGGGCTTTCTCAAAGCTAGGGCTCTATTACTTGAGCCAAAGCACCACTTCCAGCTTTTTTCTATGTTTGTGGTACCAAGGATTCTAACCAGGGTTTCATGTATGCTAGGCAAGCATTCTACCACTACGCTAAACTCCTGATCCTGGCCCTAGAATTTACTTTTATCTTTGACTGTAAGGTGGATTTCTTGTGGATCTTCCCCTCCCCTCCCAATCTGCTGCTGTACATTTTTTGTTTGGGAAATCAAGTCTATTGATGTTTAAGAGTGTTACAGGGAGATGTGTCATGTTTCCTGCATTTTCTTTCTTTTTTTTTTCTTGTTGTTGTAGTTGTTGTTGTTGGTCATGGGACTTGAACTCTGGCCTGGGTGCTGTCCTGTGAGCTCTTCAGCTCAAGGCTACCACCCTACCCCTTGAGTCACAACACCACTTTTGGTTTTCTAGTGGTTAAGTGAAGATAAGAGTCTCAGAATTTAGTGTATGGGCTGGCTTTGAACCTCAATCCTCAGATCTCAGCCTCCTCAATAGCTAGGATTACAGGTATGAGCCATCCCTCCCAGCTCTCCTGCCATTTTCTTGACTTCCTGTAATTTGCTGTTTTCCTTTTCCTGTGCTTCTCATGATTTTGTCTAATGTGTCTTTATAGTATTCTTTTGCCTAATATTTTTATGTTTTCCAAATGGAGATTTTTTTAAATTCATATTCTATTTTCATTGATGATTTGCCATTCTATTGTAAAGACAGGTTTAACTTTCTCAGAGTTACTTGTTCAACATATTTAGTTATTATAAGTATAAAGTTGTATTGTTCAAGCTAACTTAAGATTTAGCCAACAGGAATCTATTTCAAGCTGGCCTCCCCTCACCCTCACCTTCTTTTTACAGATGCTCTTCTTCAGTAAACACATTGTAGTATAGCAAAATGTTTCAGATCACCTTGTGCCTTTCTTCCCCTAGTTTTGAGTTATCCATTTATCTGTTTGGCTTCTTTAAGTGAAAGTAACAAGTCTCCAAGCAGCCAAAATTGATATTAAATTTTACCTCTGTAGAGAGACTTCCTGACTACACAATTTAAAATAGTTGGAATAATTCTTTTTCTTTTTTTTTTTGTTGGTCATGGGACTTGAATTCTGGGCCTAGGCTCTGTCCCTGAGCTCTTCAGCTCAAGGCTTCCACACTACCCCTTGAGCCACAGTACCCCTTCCGGTTTTCTGGTGGTTAATTGGAGATAAGAGTCTCAGGGACTTTAGTGCCTGGGCAGGCTTTGAACTGTGATCCTCAGACCTCAGCCTCCTCAGTAGCTAGGATTATAGAATTACCGCCTGGAGTTATTCTTTTTTTTTTTTTTTTTTTTTTTTTGCCAGTCCTGAGCTTGAGCTCAGGGCCTGAGCACACTGTCCTTGGACTTTCTCAAGGCTATAGCTCTACCACTTGAGCCTCAGCACCACTTCCAGCTTTTTTTATATGTATGTAGTATGGAGGAATCGAACCCGGGTATTCATGCATGCTAGGCAAGCACTCTACCACTAGGCCAAACTCCCGGCCCCTGGAGTTATTCTTTACTTACCTATTTTACCTGCCTGCTTGGCACCTTTCATGTCATGCAAATAGTTAAAGTTGGTTGGTATATTATTTTTTGTCTTTTTCCTCCACTATAAAATGAGTTTAAAGAAAAAGCAATACTCTGTATTCCTAAGCACTTAAAAAAATGTCTGATGCATAGATTTTCTATAAATTGTTGAACAGATAGATGAATGGGTAACTCCCATGTCTTAAGGGCAATTCATTTTTCATAAACAAGAAAGATAGAAATCTTTTATATATTCAAGGGCAATTTTCATCTGTAACAACTCCATCTTTCATAAACAAGAAAAATAGAAATCTTGTATGTGTCCTCATGGATTCAGAATTTAAGAGTTCCGGGAAGAAGTTACCTGCCTTCATATTCTTGATGAAAATAGCCTTTACTGTTTTCAAGGAGCTTTATATTCTATCAGTATTTTACTTTTTGATGATAATAGGTGATTTCATTATAAAACTACATTTTTTCATATATTTTTATTGTAATTAATAGAATGATTACATTATATTCACCAGATATAAGGTGCATTGTTTCACAAACATTGATATCCTTTCTCATGTCTTGGTCCCCATTTCCCTCTCCCCACCCCAACCCTCATCTTGTTTTCCCCCCCTCCCTATCCCCACCCCAACCCTCATCTTGTTTTCCCCCACTCCCTATCCTATTTCAAATAACCAAATAAACATATATACAATATATCAGATAACAAGGTAAAATACTGTAACCACAAGAGATAACTAAGGGACAGCAAAAGAGATGAGAGATAACATAGTACATTAAAGGCAACAGTCACTCATTATATGGCTTTTGTTTCTTTTTTTTTTTTTTTGCCAATCCTGGGCTTCAGCTCAGGGCCTGAGCACTGTCCTTGGACTTTCTCAAGGTTAGAGCTCTACCACTTGAGCTTCAGCACCACTTCTGGCTTTTTTCTATGTATGTGGTACCGAGGAATCGAACCCGGGTCTTCGTGCATGCTAGGCAAGCACTTTAACCACTAGGCCAAACTCCCGGCCCCGATGGCTTTTGTTTCTATATCCTGGGGGTCCTTTCATTTAGCATCATCCTATATATGGCCTTATGTATCTAGGTTTTGCTCTATTGTAAATCTCTGCTAGGAGAGCCCAAGGTTTCTACTGATTATGACAAATGAGGGAAACCATTGAGCCTAAGTTCCTTTGAGTCTGGCTTACTTCACTTAATATGATTTTTTTCTAAGTCTTTCCATTTCCTTGCAAATGGGGGAATGTCGTTCTTTCTGACAGCAAAAACTACATTTTTTTTTTCCTTTTTGGTCAGTCCTGGAGCTTGAACTCAGGGCATGAGTGCTGTCCCTGAACTTTCTTTTTTTTCATTTTATTTTTTATTATCGAGGTAATGTATAGAGAAGTTACAGTTACATTCACCAGATAGTAGGTGCATTACTTCTCACACATTGATACCCCTTCTAATGTTTTTGTCCCCATTTCCCTCCCCTCCCTCCCAATCATTTTGTTTTCCCCCCTTCCCTTTCCTATTTCAAATAAATGTATATACAATGTACCAGGTAACAATGTCAGATACGGTAACAATTATGAGATTAACCAAAGGGCAACAAAAGAGAAGATAAACAACATAGTACATTAAGTACTATAGTACATTAAGTACAACATATCAGTCATGGAACTTGAACTCTGGGCCTGGGCTCTGTCCCTGAGCTCTTCAGCTCAAGGCTTCCACCCTACCCCTTGAGCCACAGCCCCACTTCTGGTTTTCTGGTGGTTAATTGGAGATAAGTCTCATGGACTTTAGTGCCTGGGCTGGCTTTGAACTGTGATCCTCAGATCTCAGCCTCCTGAGAACCCTCGGAGCCCAAGTCCTGCACTTTTATTCAAGGCTATTGCTTCTACCAGTTTGAACCATAACTCTACTTCCTGGTTGAGGGTAGTTAGTTGGAGATAAAAGAGTCTCAGACTTCCCTGCTCTGGCTGGCTTGGAACTATCATCCTCAGATCTCAGCCTCCTGAGTACCTAGATTACAGGCATGATCCACCAGCACCAGCTTAAAGCCTCTTTTAAGAACTCTAGTTAGAAATATCCTAAAATATTTAGATACATATTGTCTTTCAATCTTTAAGTAACTTAATCTGCCTTTTTGTTTAATGAAGTTTTGTTTAATGTAGATTAGGTTTGATTTTGTTTTGTTATTCTCTTTCTGCTACTTTCCAAGTGCTAGGATTATGGCATGCTCAACCACACCTAACACTTAAAACCCTTTCCATATAAAATGCATACACAAAAGTTGCTCCTACTTGGACATTTTTTCATATATTTTATTGTAATTAATAGAAGGGTTACATGATATTTGCCAGATAGAAGGTGCATTAATTCACATACATTGATACCCTTTCACATGTCTTGGTCCCCATTTCCCTCCCCCCACTCCCACCCCTCATTTCAAATAACCAAATACAAATATATTCGATATATCAGGTAACAAAGTGAGATACTGTAACAATATGAGATAACCAAGGGACAGCAAAAGAGATGAGAGATAACATAGTACCTTAAGAACAACAATCATTCATTATATGGCTTATGTTTCTATCTCCTAGAGATCCTTTCATTTAGCGTCATACTATATGGCCTTATGTAACAAGGTTTTGCTCTATTGTAAATCTCTGCTAGGAGAGCCCAAGATTTCTACTGATGAAAAATGAGGGAAACCATTGAGCCTAAGTTCCTTTGAGTCTGGCTTACTTCACTTAATATGATTTTTTCTAAGTCTTTCCATTTCCTAACAAATGGGGCAATGTTGTTCTTTCTGACAGCAGCATGGAATTCCATTGTGTACAAATACCACATCTTGTTGATCCATTCATCAACTGAGGGACATCTAGGTTGGTTCCATATCTTTGCTATGGTAAATAGTGCTACAGTGAACATTGTTGTGCTAGTGGATTTAGTACATCCTTGTTTCTGGATGATTGGGTAAATGCCAATACTTTGACATTTTTAAGTGCATTTTATCTGCTTTTGTCATGTATAACTTTCACTTCCCTTTTTATTTTAGTATACTTTTGTTCATTAATGCATACCTTAATACTATAACATAATTTTGAACATCAGAAAAAAATTTACAAAATGAGTTTTAATTAAAAATATTTCATGAACCAGAGCAAGGAACAGTGGCTCACGCCTATAATCCTAGCTACTCAGGAGGCTGAGATCTGAGAATCAATGTTCAAAGCCAGCCCTGGTACTAAAGCACCTGAGACTCTTAACCTCTAGAAAACGAGAAGTGGGGCTTGGCTTAGGGATAGGGCCAGTAGCCTTGTGCTGAGGATCTCAGGGACAATGCCCAGGCCAGAGTTCTAGCCCCATGACCCACAAAAGAAATAGATAGATAGATAGATAGATAGATAGATAGATAGATAGATAGATAGATAGATCGATAGATAGATCGATAGATAGATATAGATATAGATATATTTCATGGACCGGAAGTTTGGCCTAGTAGTAAAGTGCTTGCCTAGCATGCCCGAAGACTGGGGTTCGATTCCTTGTTACCACATACATACAAAAAGCCAGAAGTGGTGCTGTGGCTCAAGTGGTAAAGTTCTAGCCTTGAGAAAGCGCAAGGACAGTGTTCAAGCCCTGAGTTCAAGCCCCAGGACTAGCAAAGAAAAAAAAATTTTTTTCAGAAAAAGAAAATTAATGTCATCTTAGTTATATAAATAGTACTTACAGTCTAATGAATTTCATTAGTTCTAATCTTGTATATATAGTATTTTGTTTTGCTTCCCATTGTGGTTTTTTATGTTTTTTACATAAAGTGTAGATTTACAGAAATTTTGGCAAGGTGACATAGAGAATTTTCTGTATTCCCACACCCATTTTCCCTTTATTGATGTCTTATATAAATATGGCACAATTGTATAGTTGGAGAAACCAGTATTGACACATCATTATTTACTAATGTCTGTGACTTACTCAGATTACCTTGGTTTTCACCACATTTTTTTTCCTATTCCCATATTTCAATGAGGATACCATGTTATGTTTAGTAATATGTGTAGCTACAATAGTTCCTCAGATTTTCCTAATCTCAATGACTGTGATAATATGAAAAGCACTGATTATATATCTTGTACATTTCTTGGGACTTATCTCATATTTTTCTTTTATTATTAGATAGGTATTACATGGCTATTGAGAAGAAGGGCACCAGAGTAAAGGGCCATTGCATCACATTATTTCAAGTGTACATAGAATTAACATGATTTGTCACTGTTGATGGTGACCTTGATCACCAGGCCAAAATTGTGTTTGTTAGACTGCTCCCATGCTACCCCCACTCTCAAGTAGGAAGGTACTTGAAAAGATCCACGTTTAAGAAATGAAGACGTGTCTCTATTCCTACATGGATTTTTCCTCACCACTATTTTATTCCTTTATGTCAGTGTGAACGCGGGAATATTTTTCTGATACTTTGCATTCTAATTTAATACTACTTTAATTATTATGTTATATGTATCATTTTGGCCCCTGGGTATTCCTTTAATCCTCATTATACACTTTTGGTTGGTTGGGGTTTTATTTTTCTTTGTATTTAGAGTTCTTCCTTACTTTTTGCTACTACAAGATACTTCCTGTCCCATTTTTCAGTATTTTTCTGGCATAGCCTCAGCTATTTGTATACATTCATCAAAAATTTCAAGAATTGGGGCCGGGAGTTTGACCTAGTGGTAGCGTGCTTGCCTAGCATGCATGGAGACCCAGGTTCGATTCCACATACATAGAAAAAAGCCAGAAATGGTGCTGAGGCTCAAATGGTAGAGCTCTAGCCTTGAGGGGAAAAAAAAGAATGCAAGGGTAGTGCTCAGGCCCTGAGTCCAAGCCCAGGACTAGCAAAAAATTTTTAAAAATTTTTAAAAATTCAAGAATTATCTGTTTGCTTTGTGTTTTTCTCAGCTATTCTAAATATGTTGGGTTTTGATTAAAGATAGTTGTTTTTACCTTATTGTGACCAAGATTTCCATTGCCTGTGTGTCAGAGAAGAAGCATTTTGTTTTCTTGTGGTTCTGAGGATAAGACCTAGGCCCTATTTACACATCCAACTCTGTATACAAAGTGATTTTCTTCTTACAGGAGTGTATTGTTCCCTGTCAGTTAGCCAGAATGAAAAGAAAAATGTTTTATCAGTTTTTATTTCCAGAAGCACACCCTTCTGATAATTGTTCTTCAATGTCTGTGTCCCAGTTGACCCAGAGAATGTATAAAAACATCTTGAACCATCGTATCAGGAAACAAACAAACAAACAAAAAAATAGAAAAAAAAACCTAAGAAACAGCCTCAGGCCTGATTTCGAGTCCCAGTACTAGCGCACACACAAAATAAAAAGATAATAAGTACTGATAGTAAGTTTCCTAAATTCAATAACTAATTACATTCAAAAATATTTTGTTCTTAGGAAATGTACAATAGCATTCTGTCTGCAAATTTAGCTTCTCAAAACGATCAAACAAAATAATTGTATATGTAGACAGAGAATACAATGCTCTGAGTAGCACAGCAGTAACAGCAACTGAAGTAAAGACCACATAGCAAGTCTCTAAGTTTTGTAAATTTTCTGATATTTTAAAAATATTTGAAAACAACATTCTTTTTGATATTTTAGCTCTTTGTAAGGCACAAAATGATGTAATGAGTATGAAGATTCAATCAGAGAGACTATCAAAAGAATACGACCGACTCCTGAAAGAACACTCAGAACTTCAGGTGAGTGACATGAACTTTATGTACTTAAATTTTTGAAATAAACTATTAGGGTTATGTGCCCTTCCCATATCAAGTTGATGTATGAGGGTAAAGTTGATGTATGAGGTGAAGTGGTAAAACACCTGCCTGGCAAGCACCAGGTCCTGACTTCATATACCAGTACAACAGAAAAAAAGAGAAAGAGAAAGACTACTTCAACTTTGCTTTCTTAAATGATCTTTCCTGGATGATGAAGTTTGAAATACTGCAACTAAAAATAAGATAATTACAACATAAAGAATTGTTAATATAACTGGGTGCCAGTGACACATGCCTGTAATCCTAGTTACTCAGGAAGCTAAGATCTAAGGATCACAGTTGAAAACCAGCCCAGGCACGAAAGTCCATGAGACTGTTATCTCCAGTTAACCACCAGAAACAGTGTGTGGCTCAAGTGGTAGAGCACTGGCCTTGAGCTGAAGAGCCCAGGGACAGCACCCAGACCCAGAATTCAAGCCCCACAACTGACCCCCCCCCAAAAAAGAACATGCTAGCTTAGAAAATTACAGTTGGTCTGAGATCTCCACCCTTCCCCACCAAGAGACCAGAGTCCACAGCCACTAACCATGTCACTCCTGTCCAGAATTGGAGCTTCTCAGCTGGATGGTGTTTTTTGGTTTTGGTTTGACAGTCCTGGGCACTCAGGACCTGGGCACTGCCCTTGGGCTTTCTCAAGGCTAACACTCTACCACTGGAGCCACAGCACCACTTCTAGCTTTTTCTGGGTATGTAATACTGAGGAACCCAGGGCTTCGTGCATGCTAGGCAGACACTGTACCATTTGGCTATGCTCCTGGCCCCTCACTGAAGTTTTAAGGGGAAAAAAAATGAACCACAAAAAAATAACAGCAGTAAAAAAAAAAAAAAAAGATAAGTTCTGGAAATTTTTGAGTTTTATTATTCGCTACATTCATGTCTAAGATCAAAATTGAAGTTTCACACCACACTCTTGTTAGCTCAGATCTAAGCCATAGATTTGCTTTCTTTTTCTTTCCAATTCAACAGGAGTTAATATAAGCATTCATATTAGACTTTTTTTTTTCTCTTCGGGTGCCAGTTACTAACTGTTGATTTCCCAATAACATTTTTTAATAGTGTTAGATGTCAAATCCAAGGCCCCATTCTTGCATAGGAAAGTACCACTGAGCAAAACCATATCCCCTCCAAGCCATATTTGTATCTGGGGAAATTGTAGAAGAGACTATTCTATTTCATAGGCATCCTTGGCATGTGGCAAATAGGCACTGTGCCTGCTCATAGACTTTGAAATAGACAGACTGAAATACCTATACCGGGCCTCATACTAGGTTTTTTATATTAAGAAATTATATTCTCTGCCTGGAACTTATTGTCTTTGTGTATAAATCAAAACAATAATAGTACCTTGTTCACTAGATTGTTGGCAGAGCACCATAAAATATAAAGGGTACTTTAGAAGAATGTATAAGAGATTTTTCCAACCTATATCCCTACTTCTATCCCACCCCCTACACCCCACTACCTACCAAAAAGAAATTTGCCTTGGAAATTTTTTTTTCCAGTCCTGGGGCTTGAACTCTGGGCCTGAGTACTATCCCTGAGCTTCTTTTGTTCAAGGCTAGTACTCTGCCACTTGAGCCACAGCACCACTTCTGGCTTTTTCTCTTTATGTGGTACTGAGGAATTGAACTCAGGGCTTCCTGCATTCTAGGCAAGGACTCTACCACTAAGCCATATTCCCAGCGTGGAAATTCTACATTCTTGACAAAGAATGTGAAAGCTTTCTTGAATAATTGCTTCCCAAGAAAATAGTTGTTATGTAAAAGAAATTCTACCTGAGCATAACTGACACATTTGCATGTGTGTGTGTGTGTGTGTGTGTGTGTGTGTTTGTGATTTATAATTTCTTGTTTATGTAATGTTCAAGGTTCCTTTTCTTAAAGGAAGTTTGTGCCAAACTTAGTTGCATATATTTAGGAAAAATATAAGCTGGACATCTGAAAAAAAAAAAGAAAATAGTTGTCATGCCAATTCCTTTGAAAAACAACCCCATCCCAGATAAACCAAGTGCCATACTGAGAGCTGACTCAGGCCCTGTTTGGTAACATATGTAGTCTTCTATTCTTTTACTTGTATCTCATTTTTAAAATAATATCATTCATGCACATTTGTGTTCTGAACCTTGGCTAATGGTTTCTTAAAGGCTGCTATGTTTATTCCGCATGCCAACTCAAACTATTTTAATATTCCTTGTGAACAGAAAACAGACATTATATAATGTATCCAAAAATCACTGAACTAAAAAAAAAATGAGTGAACATTTAAAGCTGGGATTTAAAGTCAGAAATGATTCTCTGGATCCTTTGCTAATAACCAGGCTCTTTGGCCTATATAGGTTATTGGAATGTTTTCTTGGACCATCCTTCCTGTCTGAGTTCCAGGCAAAAGAGAGTCACTAGTAGAAGACTGAAAGCTGAAGGAAAGACTAAGCCAGGGATTTGTCCTCCGTTCCTTCACAACTCAATCTTTTCTCTGTGGTTTTGGTTCCTGCTGGATGAGTTCCATTTGCTGATCCTCCTGTGCTTCCTGGTGTTGATGTGTTTTCTCTCTCACCACTAGTAAAACTATAGCCTTGAGAGAAAAAAGCTCAGGTGTAGCACCCAGGCCTTGAGTTTAAGTCCTAGGAATCCAAACAAAACAAAAACAAATCTTACTTTATATCTCTTAAGTATATTTGGATTTCTCAATCTAATTCCCTCAATAGAAAGAAGTCTTTTCTAAGCATGTAATCTTTGCCTTTTATTTGCATTCTTCTACAAAATAAAGATAACTGACTCAGAGCTATTGATAGCACCTCACAGTTTTTTTTTTTGTTTTTTGTTTTTTTGCCAGTCCTGGGTTTGAGCTCAGGGCCTGAGCACTGTACTTGGACTTTCTCAAGGCTAGAGCTCTACCACTTTAGCCTCAGCACCACTTCTGGCTTTTTTCTATGTATGTGGTACCGAGGAATCGAACCTGGGTCTTCATGCATGCTAGGCAAGCACTTTAACCACTAGGCCAAACTCCCGGCCCATCAGCACCTCACAGTTTTAAAAATTTATTTTAGAAAACCACCCTCATTTAGAGACTTGACCTTACTAACATCCACCTCAAGTAGATTTTTTTCTTTTTGCTTCTCTTTGTTCTTTTCTTTGCCAAAAATCTTAATTGGGTTTGTAGTAGTGGAATTTTAAAAATTTTGTTTTCCTGTAGGTACTTGTGAAACAAAAGTAAAATTAGTTAAGACATGGAAATAATTTATTTGTCATGTTAATTTCCCCTTCTAAATATTTTCCAACCAAGACTCAAAACTCACAGTGTTTATATTTTGAGACTTTTATTATCAGTCTATATGTTCATATATGATTCTCAAACTTGATAACCAGAAACAGAAGAAAGGAAGATTTTCAAAAAAAAATGCTTGTACGCATGAATGTTTCTCACTCTTTGCTGTCATTTTTTTTTTCAGAATCGCTTAGATAAAGGCAATAAGAAAGGACAGTGAACTTCTCTGAAAGAAGACTGTGATACATCATCATATCAAGATAATAAATTTGTTATCATGTTAGCCAATAGAAAATTTTAAATTTAATTCTGAAAAATGTATGACTGGCCAGCATTTTTTAATGGTACACATAGGTCATGTAGTAGTGACATCAAAATGTTTGTTAATGTTTCAGATATAAAGTATATGTTCCAGCTCTTTAAAAATATATAAGCATGTTTAATATTGTAGTTATATATTGCTAGCAATATTGGTAAATGAAGGCTTTTTACCAATACAAAGAAAAATTAGCCATTTACTTCCAAACTTAGAATATTCTAAGTTGCATGAAACCATTAATAGTTTTGAATGCTTTGATGAATTTTCATGAAAACCTATTTCATCAGATGATTATGATGATTGATATGTTTGAAAATACTTTTCAGCTTCAGCAAATTTGCACATAGGGAAATTAAATAAGGATACATGATTAAATTCACCATAGAGTTTTCAAAGAGGAGTCGGAACAATGGAAACAATAACCTTAGTTGTTTGGGGGTTTTTTTAAGTCTGATGGTACTATAATATGATTTGCTAAGACAGCTATGTTAATTTTATTTTTGTTACTGTGGTTCTATGCTTATTGAACTATTTTATTGATATTGTTTTGGTAACAAATAGTAAGTATTCTACTGTTTCATGTTTACCTAGTAATAGAAAGTTTACATCTATTTGGACAAACTGTCATACACTGAAATGATTTTACAATGTGGAATTATTTACCTAAAATTTTAATGTATTACATCCAAAAAAGCAATGTTTTCTGTAGTTGCAAGGTACTGATTATGCAAATATTACCTCAAACATACATATACTGGTGTCACAGAGTTTCTCTGAAATATCATTGTATTTTGGAAACTAAGCACTAAATATTTTTCTACTCAAACAGATACAGTGATAGCAATAATAGGACTTAGATTGTTTCAATGTCTAGACATGAAAATCCATTTCCTTGTGTCATGAAGACCCTAAATATTAAAAAAAAATCAAAAATTACAACTGCAGTTTCTAATTCTCTGATCTTTTTTCACCTTCTGTTTGTTTTAATACCAACTTCATGTGCATTTAATGTTTTATTGTAAAGTGAAAGGAATAAGCAAGTACGCCATTTTGTTTCAGATAAAAGTCAGAAGTTACTGCTAGAAAACATATATGAAGGAGACATTTAACAGCAGTAAGAAATAGAAGTTTTACCATATGGGCTGACAACACCATAAATAACAAGAGAAGGGAATGCTGAGATAAAAGAGAACTGAACAAATAACAGCTACAAGTATATTCTTAGAAATGCCAAAGTGAGAGCTACATGGGTAAATACACAAATACTAAGTATTTGAGACCTTGGCCTACTCTACAAAAATCAAGCCTATTATCACAGAGAAAATGCTTTCTAATTGGCAGAACCAAGTTCAAAACCCAGCTTCACCACTTAAACATGTGATCATGAACAAGTTTTTGAGATTTACTAGGCCTCCATCTACAAAATGATGATAAAATTTAGATCCATGTTACAGTATGAATCAGGATAACATAGTAAATTTCAAAGTAGTTCTGACAGTGTAGCAAGAATAGGGTAGGTACTCTTAAAAAAAAAAAGAGTATTTAAAAGTGCTTTGGCAGAGATCTCAGACCTTAATTCTTTCAACCCTACAAATCTGTTACATAGAGGCCTCAAAACTTTAAATAGTTCCTTAAAAGAATTATCATTGGCACATAGCCAGTGTTTAACCAGGAAATTTGATTCCACAGTCTGCTTTACCTCTGTGCCAAACTATCTTATAAGTTGTAGTCTTCCTATTACTCTCATTTCCCGTGATGATGCTTAGCAAATCCTATTATATGAGGAAATATATATTCCAAGATGTAGTTATACTACATTCCTTCTCATTGTTACTAATGACTTCTTTGTTTTGGGCTATAATATAAATTCAAGCAAAAGACTTGTTATTTTTGCCCCTTTCTGTCAGAATTATGTAGGTTAGGCATACTTTCTTCCTACTTGTAAATGTGCTTAAAATTTTGGTCCCTGGGACCAAAAAGCATTCTAGAACTTGGCAGGAGTCATCCTTATTGCTTGTCCAGCTCCATCTTGGACCCAGGTAGGAGGAATATAACTAATGGTAGAGTGCTTGCCTAACATGCACAAAGACCTGGGTTCAGTTCCTCAGAACCACATACACAGAAAAAGCTGGAAGTGGAGCTATGCCTCATGTGGTAGAGCACTGGCCTTGAGCAAAAAAGCAGCTCAGGAACAGTGCCCAGAACTTTAGTTCAAACCCCAGGACTGGCAAAAAAAAAAAAAAAAAAAAAAAAAAGATTCCTGGTTCCTTAGGGCCTGCTTCTTTCATAATAATTGTTTTTCATCTCCACTTCCAGATGTGTTTTATTTGGTAGTTAATTGGCAATAAGAGTCTCACAAACTTTCCTGCCTGGGCAAGCTACAAACTGTGATTCTCAGATCTCATTCTCCTGGGTAGCCAGAATTACAGGCATGAACTGCCAGCAACCAGCTTCCAATTTCTTTATTCTGCTACTTTGGGGAACCTGGTTTCCCTTTTATTGACAGAGTCCTGCTTCTGACCTTTAAGCTAGCACTGAATTAAACCTGCCTGAATCTAAACATTACCCATCTGGGGAATTACTTCAATGCCATTCCCTCCTCATCGGAGCTTCCAGCTGTAGCTGCTTACATGTGCATATATATTTGTTTTCCCTTGTCTCTGGATTAGTTTACCTCTATGTTCTCATGCCAGTGTACACTGTCTTCTCACTGTCCCCAGCTGATGCCCATGCCCAACTCCCCTTTTATGCATTTGAGTGTCCATTCTCTAGTGTATGAATATAGCTTTACTTGTAAGCATTAATGTCTACTTCAGTTTCTTCAATGATTGGTCTAAAGCCCATGGAGCCCTCATGTATTTCCTTACCTTTTAGCTTTCCTTTGCCAAAAGTCCAGAAAATGCACTTCTATAAATGCATTTTTTTAACATTTCCTCATTTAGCGATGACATTCCACAGAGATCTCTAAGCAAGTAACTACTAGCCCCTTCTCTAGCCACAGTGATTTTCAGATAGATCAGGAATTTTGATAGATTGAAATTAGGCCTCCCAAATTACATAATACATTCCTCTTAATCCCTGAATAGCAGAAACGTTTTCTTCCATGGCAAAAGATTAAGGATTTTAACATGAAATGATTATTCTAAGTACTGAGTGAATCATAAATGCAGCCACCAGTGTCCTAATAAGACAGAAAGGGAGAGAGGGAGAGAGGGAGAGAGGGAGGGAGAGAGAGAGAGAGGGAGGGAGAGAGAGAGAGGGAGGGAGAGAGAGAGAGAGAGAAGAGAGAGAGAGAGAGAGAGAGAGAGAGAGAGAGAGAGAGAGAGAGAGAGCAAGCACACCCCAAGCTGAAAAAGGCAAGGAACAGATTCCTCCATGGCTTCTGAAAGGCATATGTTTCTGAAAATACCAGTGAAAGTAGTAACCCAACCTGAACCATGAGGAGTTAACACAAAATAAATACAGGAATATATAGGACAAGTGTATGAAGACCTGTACTAAATTGGAGGTGTGTGGAAAACATACACCCTTTTATAATACTTGATCTTCCCATCAGTCAAGTGGGTAAATCAAAGATTGTGTTAGCCATCTGCCTTCTTAGTTTTCATCTTTAATATTGTTTCTCCATTTCTACTACCACACTATTTGTGATCATCTCTCACTTTGTACTATTTTGATGAACTTGGTTTTGTATGTTAATTGCTCATGTGAACACATGCATTTTTTTCAGGGTAGGTCATGCTATTCTTGCTTTGTGTAAGTTTCCCAGTTATTTCCTGTTGCGCCTAACATCACATCCCCACGATCTTGCCAGGTCTGTTGATCTGCCACCTGATTCTTGGAATAAGCCATATTAAATCTCCCCCAGGGACTTTTACATATATATCAAATGCTTCATTTCAACCCTGTCTGGGTTTACTGTGTTTTATTTCCATCATAACACTTGTCAGTCTGAAGTCATCTCATGTTTTATTTTTTTCTCCTGTGGTTAATGGTGTTCATGTACGTAGTAAATCCGTGGCACTGAGCAGGGAGTGCATGCTGCACCCTCAAGGAATACTTGGTAATACCTAAAGGCATTTTTAGTTGTCACAACTAGGATAGCACTAACCTCACCCTTCAGTGTACTGAAGAGCCACCACAGCAGAAGAATCCAATTTAACATGTTCATATTGTCAAGGCTAACACCCTATGGTGTATGTTTGTGGCACCGAATATCATCATCTCCCATTATGTTCTTTAATTCACTTATTTTTACATTATAGGGTTTGAATTCAGGGTCTTATACTTGCAAGGCAGGCACTCCACTGCTGAATTTACACCCTTTGGTAGTACTGATTATTTTTTAGGTATTCACTTCCCACCTAAATGTGGGCCCAGCTGCTTCTAGCCAATGATAGGTTGTTCCCATTTAAAAAATAAAAGTTTATCTGACAGAATTCATGAGTAGGTCTTAGTGAGGAGAGTTCTAAGAATAAGGTGGTAATGATGGCTAGGTAACAATATGTGTAGATAATATCACTGAATTGGATGTATACTTAAAACTATTGGAATAGTAAAATCATAATGTTTTTAATCACAGCTTTTTTTGTTTTGTTTTGTTTTTAAGAACTGAGCATGCCTGTAATGCCTGTACATACTCAGCACTCATAAGCAAAAGGATCCCAAATTGGAGGCCAGCCTGGGCTATATATAGCAACGTCTTGAGCTGTGGCTCAAATTGTATAGCACTTGCCTTGAGAAAGCCCAAGGACAGGGCCCAGGCCCTGAATTCAAGCCCCAAAAAAGAAAAAGAAAAGACGAGGGAGTGGAGGAGGAAGAAGAGACAAGGTACATCCTTTGCTATATGTTATAGCAGTGTCCTGTAGAGTTTAAGATGACACTCAAAGGTACAAAGCCCAATGTGCTTCATACCAATAAATGTTTATTCAGATTAAACTCATTTCAATCTAGTGTTTTTTTCTATTTTAATCTTTTTTTAATTTTTATTGTAATTAATAGAAGGGTTACATTATATTCACCAGATATAGTGTCTGATTCTTCTAATGATACTTTGCCTATCTTTTAGCATGTGTCCTGTTGATGATCACATACAGTTTGACCAGATTTTTTTTTTTTAGCATAGTAATAAGTCCCTGTACTAGACACCAGAAAGTACCCTAGGAAGGACTTTTACCTAAAGAAAGCAGAATTACTGAAGGATGGCTAATTGAACACACATTTACTTTTAAATTGCACTGGTGCTGCACTGCAGTAAAGGGATATTTGAAGGCGTAATGGATAAAGAGAATATGCAAAAAATAACACCAACTTTCTCAAATTACAAAGCAGCTCAACAAATAGTGCTGCTGAAAAATGGAATGATCTTAGAGAAAACCAACAAGTATGCCCATTTAAATCACCAAAAAAAGCTCAAGCACTGGGCAGGCTGGTTGGTGAAAGCTTTTAGAGAAATAGTGCTCCTGGGTGCCGGCTCGTCTTCCTCCAAACTTCTCTGTCCAGCTCTAGCAGAAGATAGATTCTTCTCTTTGAAGAGTATAAAGCAAAGATCTGTTGTAATAAACAGAAAATAGGAGAGGTAAGTAAATTATGCATATGTACTAATCCGGAGCAATATTCTCCTCTAAGCAAAAGAGCAGATGTTTTCTGGCTGAGAATCTATGGGGATCATGAGGAAAGGCCTAAAGATACATGGATGTTGACATCAGGAGTTCCCAAAATAAAAGAGCCCCAGGCAGCTTACTCTACTGGAAATCTCACCAGGAACAAGCCTCGCCCAGTCATTCAGAGATTCCAGACAGCTCTTAAGCACTTCTAAATAGCAGGAATCAAGGAGGAAGAAATTTGAAAAAAGTCTAAACATTTTTTAATGTAAAAATAGAAAATGTACAGGAAGAAAACCTTCCATGTCTTCACAGGCTATGGGGTCTTATTTCAAACATTCATAAAGTCACCACTGCTAGGGTAGAGAAAAATGACCAATTTTATCTTGGCTAATCTGCTATCAATTGTTCTTTTGCTGTTGATTCTAAATATTTCTAAGGACTTCTTATATACTGACCATTATGAGAGTAACAGACAACTAAGTACTTAACCTCCTGTTATAACTGCTTTGTTTAAGTACTGTGGCAATACTTGTGTTATCCCTAATTTGCAGACAAGGGAAGAAGAGGTGGAGAGACTGTTTCTTAAATTCCTTATGGAATAACTAAAAAGAAGATCAAACCCAGAACCCCTACTCTATCATAGATCGATAACCATACCACTGGTCAGCAAGGAGCACTATGAAGGAAACACAAAACTAAAGGAGAGAGAAAATAATTTACTTTGTTGAACATTTTGTTATGCTTTAGGAAGCTGATTTGATGTTATAATGAATGATTACTCATTCTACTTGTGAGAGGGGATAAATCCTGTCAAGGGGCATAACCCTCAAATAACATTTCTCCTGGGCATTTACACAAAATACGGAACCGGCAAATCTAAAATGTGATGTCAAATCGGAGATAGAAATCAGAGTAAGATCTCCAAGGAAAGAGACTCAGTTCCAATAAGACATTAGAAAGATTTCCTGGAGGAAGAGGAGCTGCAATCTCAGAGGATTTGGATAAAGAGAGGAGGGCTGAACAAACAACATTCATTGTTGATCCGGGGCTGTGCTTAATTTACCTTCAGTTGTAAACATTTCATTGTGGCACAAGATATAAGCTTTAGGGTTAACATAAACATTTCTAGAGTCACTTCTTTTTTTAGAAGAATCTCAAAGGAGGGACAAATAGAAATTCCAAAGTAGGATAAATATGTGAAGACTGAAACAAGGGTGAATGAAAGAGTAGACTATAGAGCTGGGATCTGACTAAAGTAGTCAAGTACCTACTAAGCAAACATGAGGTTCTGAGTTCAAATTCCAGTATGGTGTAGAGAAGGAGGGAGAAAAGAAGCAGAATATGGGAAGGGAAAAAAGAAGGAGGAGGTTCTGTTAAAGTTAGAATACAGGGTTGTGCAATGAAGATAAACATGATTGGGCCAGGAGTTTGGCCTCGTGATAGAGTGCTTGCCTAGCATGCACGAGGACCCAGGTTCAATTCCTCGGTGCCACATACATAGAAAAAAGCCAGAAATGGTGGTGTGGCTCAAATTGTAGAGATCTAGCCTTGAGAAAGCCCAAGGGCAGTGCCCAGGCCCTGAATTCAAGACCCAGGACTGGCAAAAAAAGATAAACATGATTTATGAGAAGGGGAAATTCTCCAGATATTTATTTAGAACTGTGTCTTGGGATCAAAGATTTCATGGCCTATACTAAACTGTTTGCTGTTAGAGAAGCTTTCAAACATTCAGTGCTACCATTTGGTGTTTTTTGTTTTGTAAAATTTCAGAAGTGAGAAGAGAGATTTGCCCAGTCAAGACTTACATTGACATCTTGATTAGTGACATGTCTCAATCAAAATGTATTTCTACTGCTTAGTCCCTGGAATAAAGCCAAGAGTGACATTACTCAAGTATGGGCTCTATCTCTTTAACAATAATTGCCTTCCCATCTTGTGACATCTTCCATGGACTCTGAAATGAAAAATCAATTATAATCCCTTTGGGTGAGAGAAACTAAATTAGAAAGAAAATGATTAGAAACAGAAGGCAGCTTGCCGCTCGTACTGCCAGATTTGTTCAACATGTGATTCCAAAGCTGTGAAGAAGTTTTGCTGGCTGTGCTCCCAGTTATCAACCTTTAGCTTACTTAAAAGCCAAAATCTGTGACTCAAAAGAGCGTGCTAGCAAGAAATTTTTGACAGATAAAATTAGCTATTCCTGGCAACAGCAAATAACATATACATACTTGTGTACCTTTTTCTGGAATGAAGCTCAAAATATACCAAGATCTAACTTAAACAGCTCCCAAAGGCTCTCAAACTCAGTTATAATAGGTAATATCAAATGGTTACAGAGTGCCAGATATCGCATTTAATTCTCACATCAGCATTATGAAATAGGAACTATTCTTAATGAGTCCAGACGAAGCTAAATAACTTCCCCAATGTCATGTAAGTAAAAATTGATAGGAATGAAACTCAGTCTAATCTTACACCACTCAATGAAGTCCTTACCTAAAGTAGTTTGTAGCCTAGTATTGGATTCAGGAAAGAGTCATCTTCTATGCAGTAACTTTTATGCACTATAAAATGTGTAGTGCCTTACCTTAATTCTAAGAAAGCCACCATCAACAGACTAGGTAATGCAAGGTGGAGATAGAGAAAGGGGAAGAGGCTCCAGGCAAGAAAGAAACAGGTAATCAAATTCAGAGATAAAAGAACTTAGTATCAGCCATCCATAGAAAGGGCAAATGGCATTACAGAGCCATTTTGAAAGGTTTAAAACAAAGGATAAATCTGATAATATTCACATCTCTTTTGTTTGTGTTTCTTGATGTAGGCCAGATTCTTGACTCCAGAGTCAAGCCTTCTCCTCAGCCTCCCAAGTGCTAGGACTAGAGGCATTTGCATTCTATAATTTTTTGACCACTTGTGAGTAGAGCAGGAAGAGAGGCAAACAGGTCTGTTAGGAGATTATTGCCTTGTGTAATCCTGGCCTGAGCCCAGGCAGTAGCAAAGGAAATCCAGAGCTAAGGATCTAGATTCAGAAACAAACGAGTAGACACAGTGGTAGAATGCACAAGGCGCCTACATCCAGAATTGCTTATACTTGCTTATTATATATAGTAGATATTATTTCATTTTATAAGATTAACTTGTAGACAAACAGAACTGTTGAATAAGGTCTCTTCATTGGCATGATGCTATATTTAGCTTAATAAAGATACAGATGATTACATATAGGAACATGGTGATGGGTTTGTGTGTGTGTGTGTGTGTGTGTGTGTGTGTGTGTGTGTGTGTGTTGTTTTGCCAGTCCATGGTGATGGGTGTGTGTGTGTGTGTGTGTGTTGTTTTGCCAGTCCTGGGGCTGGAACTCAGGGCCCAGGCACTGTCCCTGAGCTTCTTTTGCTTAAGGCTAGCTCTCTACCACTTGAGCCACAGCACCATTTCTGGCTTTTTCTGTTTATGTGGTACTGAGGAATTGAATCCAGGGCTTCATGCATGCTAGGCAAGCACTCTACCACTAAGCCACATTCCCATTCCTGGGTGGTATTATATAGATAGATAGATAGATAGATAGATAGATAGATAGATAGATAGATAGATAGATAGATATAGCTAATGTATACACATTTCTTTGTTTTCTCAGTTGAAATGGCTTAGAGAAGCAACATCCTAGGAACACTGTGTATATCTCTCAGCCAAAACTTGGTTTCTAATTATATTCATCACACAAGGAATCAAAGTTCCTTGGGAAAATGACTGGTTGTAGAACTTGTGCAGGAAATATACAAAGTAAGTCTAGGATATTATGCAGTGCCAGAAAGCAAGGAAATGCCCCATAAACAAAAAACAAAAAATCTACCCTACTTTTTGGTAGAACTATGTCAAAGTTATATCAGAGTCAAGGAAAAGAGTGCCTACTTGCCAAACTGCAACAATCAGTTAAAGACAAAGAAAGGAAGGGTGGGAGGGAGCGAGGGATGAGGAGAGAGAGGGGGCAGGAAAAGGAAGGACTGAAAGAAGAAAGAAGGGAGGGAGGGAGGAAAAGAGAGGAAAGCACTAGTCAGGCACCTACTACTTGGCACTTAGAGATCAGCATGATGCAAATTTGAGGCTAGCCTGGGCAAACGATATTAAGACCCCATCTCAATCAAAAAGCTGGATGTATTAACACACTTCTCTTCCCACCTACTCCAAAGGCCATACATATGAGGACTGCTGTCCACACTGTCTGAGGCAAGACATGAGACCCTATTTGTAAAATAACTAAAGCAAGAAGGGCTGAGGACATGCATGGCTTAATCGATAGCATGCCTGCCAAAGAAGCACAAATCTCAGCACTTTCAGAAAAACTATTATTGGGCTAGAATGTAAATTATAAAGTAAATATTAATGATTCTATAAGGAAATTAATAAATGCTTAAATAGAGAGACAAGGCAAATCTTCAACATGAAAAAAGAAAAACACGTAATGTATGTAGATAATCTGTTCACAAATATGTGGACTATAACTCCCCACACTGAGCACCAGCTACATAGAATAACTTTCTTTCCTTTGTACAACTACTTAAGGATAAGAATTTTTTAAAAAGAAAAAAATAACTTCCTTCCACGGAGTACAGAATGAAAAGGGAGCTGGGCAGGTGAGAGTCACAGTGGAGGATCACCTAATTACCATGACCTAGACCAGGTCAAGTGCAGCAATGCAAGGTTCACTGTGTTCCCTTGATAAGAGGTGAGGAGAATGACACTTCACCTCTGTGATCTTCAACCTACAAAACCATAACATCAGTCTAATCATGAGAAATATCAGATTCTGAGAGAGTTGCAGCCTACATTTCTCAAAATCATCAGTGTCATCAAAAACAAGAGAAGCTTGAGAAGCTGGGACAGCTAAGAGATGTCTAAGGAGCACAACGACTGCATTGCATGTGTTGTCCAGAGTGGGTCATATGTGGGACACAGCCCCTTAAGTAGAAACTAAAGGAATCTAAATAAACTATGGACTTTAGTTAATAATGAATGAATACTAGGGTTTTAGCTGTGATGAATGTACCATGGAAATCTGTCATAGGTGGGGAAACTATATAGGATTTATAAAAATGCTGATCTTCTAGATCTATCAATCTCAAGTTGAATTTTTAATGAATATTTTAAAGTCTTGTAACCATCACACACTCATTTCCTATGAATCTTCCCAAGAATCCTCTATACTTATTTATATGAATATGTTGTCTAGCCCTTTCTTCTCTCCACCTTTCTCTCCACTCTGCTCTTGCCCAAGAGGCTGAATTATGGGCAGGAGCACTAGGCTCCTTCACCCTCCCATTTCTTCAGGAAAGGATGGGCAGGGGGGAATCAGGGGAGGAGGCAGCCCCATAGGAAGCCAGAGGTGGGAAGGGGAGACACTGGATATTCCTTCCCCTGTTTTATTAGTGAATGTGGAATTAGCCATGGTTCCTTTGTTGTTGTGTTTTGTTTTGTTTTGCCAGTCCCAGAGGTGGAACTCAGGGTCTAAGCACTGTCCTTGGTCTTTCTCAAGGCTAGAACGCTACCACTTGAGTCACAGCACCACTTGTGGCTTTTTCTATGTATGTGGTACTAAGGAATAGAACCTGAGTCTTCCTGCATGCTAGGCAAGTATTCCTCCACTAGGCTAAATTCCTGATCCCATGGTTCCTTTTCTCCACCATAGGCCCCAACTCTGCTGGGCCACCCTCCCTTATGACACTTGGGTGCTGACAGCATCTTGCTGGTCCTAACATCTCAGGCTAGTAATGCTGACAGCTCTGCTCACAGTTAGCATCCTGTGACAACTCCCTTTAGTGGCCCTGAAGTGCTTTATCTTGACTTGTTCTTTGTTTTTGTTTGTTTGTTTTTTGTCAGTCATGGGGCTTGAACTCTGGGCCTGGGTGCTATCCCTGACCTCTTCAGCTCAAGGCTACTGTTCTACCACTTGAGTCACAGTACCACTTTCTTTGTTTCATTTTTATCCTGCCAAACATTTTTGTAAACAAACTTCTCATTAACTATTGGTGTCTCACTTTTTTCTAGCTTGGAAACTGGTTAATGTAATATGCAAACATATATTCCCCTAGTTTATACAAATGTGAGTGTACATACATATTCTATGCATCTTGCCTTTTTTTATTCCAATAATTTGAATTGCACATCTATATGCAATGTGTAAACTTTATTAGTATTCCATTATCTGTGAATATCAGGTATTTAATTGGTGTATAAAGGCTGACACCAGTAGTTCTCACCTATTGTCCTAGCTAGGAGGCTGAGATCTGAGGATCATTGTTTGAAGCCAGCCAGGAAGGAAAGTCCATGAGATTCATATCCAGTTTAATCAACTAAAAAAGCTAGAAGTGGATATTTGGCTCAAGTGGTAGAATACCAGCTTTGAGCCAGGTAATTTAGTGCAAAGCCCTATGTTTAAACTAAATACCAGCACATAAATAAATACATACATAAGTAAATACATATTTATTTTTTTAAAAGATGAGATTCAAAAGCTGAAGGAGGAATGGGGAGTAACGCTGGAACTTGGATGAAATGATGGTGTTAGCAGGTGTCGCTAACACCCTAATTCTGCAATAGTTAAGAAAGTGAGCTATACAGTCAAATGACTTGAGTTCATAAGGAGTCCTGCCAAACTGTGTGGCGTTAAGCAGATTACTAAGCCTTTCTGGCTGTATTTCCTCAAATGTAAAATGTGCATAGCAGTGTCTACCTCAAGATAATATCTATGCTCAAAAGCAGTTTAATTTTCAAGTCAACTTTCAGGTCAGGCCTCATTGGGCAAGATGGTACATCATGGAAAGCCATGCCATGCCCCTCCTCTGTGTGGGCCTCTCCCTACTCCCACTCTTGAGCTTCCTGACTGCTCAGCCTCAGCTCTTCCTTCCTGCCTTTGCGTTGCTCACAGCATCCTCTGGCCCTTCAGGCATTTATTCATAGGCTTTCTCTCTGTTGAAACTTGAGGATCTTTTTATATGAAGAACTAGATAGTGGATTCAAGGATTGGGTTGCTACTCATTTATAATTCAATAGAAGATGTATGAATGAATTTTAAAAACCATTCTTTATTTTAAAAAAAGTGGTTGTCAGCCAGGAAAAGAAAGATACAGTGACTAAAATAATACATCGTTGTTTTTCCATGAAAGGTAATTGGTGTAGCTGGCTAGATGGATTTCTTCTCAGATCTGCATAAATGACCTCTACCAAGGAGAAAAAGATTAGTACATGTTAGATGCCATCATTGTCAAAAGAATAATGCTATTAACTATGCAATAATTGGAAATCACTGGACACAGTTTAAATTTTATATGTTTCTTTCCCCTTATTTGTAGCATGTATATGTATATGCCAGCTGGGCAGTGGTGATTCACACTTGAATAATTTCAGTTACTCAGGGGCTGAGATCTAGAAGATCCAGATTAGAAGCCAGCCTTGGGTCAAAAAGTCTATGACATATTGTCTCCAAAATAATTGCCACAGATACATTAAGGACTTCCTGATTGCTCTCTCCAGGTTTGGTGTTATGTGGAACTCAATCATACTGTCGCCTTTAGTTACGCTTACCAAGCCCTTACCTGATTCAGATCTTTTGCCTTTTCTCTTTCCCTTCCAGGAAGCCTAGTCCTTGTCATCCTTTAGATGTCTCTTCATATAACATCACCTCAGATGCTGCCAGGCCTTGGTGGCTCACACCTATAATCCTAGCTTCTCAGGAGGCTGAGCTCTGAAGATCACCTTTGGAAGCAAACCTGGGCAGGAAAGTCTATGAGACTCTTATCTTCAGTTAACTACCAGATAATGGGAAGTAGAACTGTAGCTCAAAGTGGTGGATTGCTAGCTTTGAGTAAAAGGTCAGTGCCCAGGCTCTGAGTTCATGACCAACCAAAAATAAATAAATAAATAAAATAAAAACAAATGCCCTTCTCTAGAGAGCAGTCCCTCTCTCTGTATACTGTGCATTGTCCACTGAAAATTCTGTAAGACGTTTCACTTCTCTCCTAGTTCCTTATCATAATAAAATATTACACATTTTTAAAGTAGCTAAATGTCATTGCTTCCCTTCTAGAGTGTAAGTTTTTGATGACAAGAGTTTCATCAAA
This sequence comes from Megascapheus bottae, assembly GCF_031878675.1. NCBI lineage: Eukaryota > Metazoa > Chordata > Mammalia > Rodentia > Geomyidae > Megascapheus > Megascapheus bottae. The sequence continues at coordinate 42,132,743 of NC_143513.1, forward strand.
CTTGTTCACTGCTGTCTCTTCACTGGTTAAAATCTTGTCTGATATAAGTAGTGGTCTTAATAATATCTTGTCTGATATAAGTAGTGGTATTCATTGAGTGAAGGAATCAATGAAGAATGAATGGATGAAATACTTAAACATCATTCACACACAACATAGTGTTTACTTCCAACCATTTTCATTCATTTTTTCTTCTTCTACTGTCAAACCATATAGTTTGCGGGATAAGGTCATGAACTCTGGGCCCAGGCACTGTCCCTGAGCTCTTCAGCTCAAAGCTACCTCCCTACCCCTTTAGCCACAGCACCCAGATGAAGCTTTAAAAGCCAAACATATTTTGCTAGTAAGAAACACAAAAGGATCTTCAAAGTATTCTTTGCTAAATAAATTATGCCATTATTTCATGGTAGTAGGGGACCAGTTTACTTAACACATGTCAAATTTAGACTCATAGTAAGAAAAACAAGATCTGTGTGACCTAAGAAAGTCATTGAATTTTATTGGCACAGAAAACTTTTTAATTGGATGGACTACCACATTGGCTTTACAAAGAAAAGTATTTTAACAGATGATTTCTTTTTCACCTTTTAGAATGAGTTCTGTTTGAAACCAGGCATGGTGGTATGTGCTGTAGTCCCAACTACCTGAAAGGAAAGAGGATTGCTGAGGAGAAAAGTTGAGATAAAGTTTATGGTCTTTCCATGTATTGAGAAAGTTAATAAGCATTGGAAAATAAAGGCTCAGGATTAGAGTTGAATTTTCCTGGGGAAGAATGTACTCTTCCCTGGTCATTATTTTGTTTTGTTTTTCAGAGTTTCTATTGATTATCAAAGCCAACCTGAAATGTTATTAGTGCCTCCATTTAAATGCAGATATCTGCTGGCCCCAAACACTACTTTCTAACAAATGATTCAATTCAATTTCACATTAACAAACAATAAATAATCTGCAGACAAATCAAAGATAGAAAATTACAAAATTCTGAAGCTAGATTTCTTTAAAAAATATTAAAGGGTAAACAAATGCAGCAGTGGCACTTACTAGACTTATGTTGAAAATGAACTATACAACTTGTGAGTGATGATGGGAGGGGAAAACTGGGAGAGTGTGAGAAAAGGGGTAACACTGTCCAAAAAAGAATGGCACGCTTAGAATTTGTAGAAATTTAAGCCAGATGCTGGTGGCTCAAACCTGTAGCTACTCAGGAGGCTGAGATCTGATGATTGTGGTTCAAAGCCAGCCCAGGCACAGAAGTCCCTGAGACTCTTCTCTCCAATTAACCACCAGAAAACCAGAAGTGACACTGTGGTTCAAGGGGTAGAGCGCCCAGAATTCAAGCTCCAAAAAAAAAGAATTTATAGAAATTTATATAAATGTAAGCTTAAAATATATCTAAATATACTCATATCTAAAATATGAGTATTTTATTAGGACACCTTTGACTATAAAACCCACCATTACTTTATGAATCACAAAGAAAGAAATATTTCCAGCTGGACTATTGTGCATCATCGATTATAAAACAAATCATTATGAAATGTAGAGTTTAAATATATATATATATATATATAGGTGGTACTAAGATTTGAACTCAATGCCTTACCATTGCTCGATTGACATTAAAGCCACACATCCAGTCCTGCTTTTTGCTGGTTACTTTGGAGATGGAATTTGGTGAACCATTCTGTCCAGTCTGGCTTCAATCTGTGATCCTCCAGATCTCAGCCTTTTGAGTAGTTGGGAGTACAGATGGAAATCATTGGTGCCTGATTGAAGAATAAAAAAAGGTCATTTAAATAAGCATTAAGTGCTAAATAAGTATGGCAAAGTGACAGTATTACTGTCTGACATTTACTTTGAAGTAAGATATCTCTTTGGAAAAGAGTCCTGGATGTGATTAAATTCTGATAAATAAGAACCACCCACCTCTATGGGAACAGGTGAAGCTAAGTGAGTAATGTGAGCTGTTTAATATAACAAGTAAATTGGGTGGGGAGAGCAAGCTGTTATCACCTCCTACTCACCTCTGATTTTAAAAGACAGCCAAATTCAGAGACACTTCTATCTCTGAGAAAAATAGTTTGATAGAGAATTCTGTAATGCAGATGCTATTCGGTCCATGTGCATTTATTTATGTATGTATTTATTTTTGCCAGTCCTGGGACTTGATCTCAGGGCCTGAACATTATCTCTGAGCTTTTTGCTCTAGGTTAGCACTCTACCACTTGAGTCACCGAGCCACTTTCAGCTTTTTCTGAGTTTATTGAAGATAAGAGTCTCACAGGCTTTCCTGCTCAGGCTTCCCTCAAACCACAATCCTCAGATCTCAGCCTCCTGAGTAGCTAGGATTGCAGTTGTGAACCATTGGCGCTCAATTGAGCATTTATTTTCTGATACAGAAAAAGCATTTAATAAGGAAAAACTCAGCAGCACCTTTATTCGGATACATGCAGGAGAGATTACAATGTGATTATCTAACCAAACTATTATGCATAGATATGTATTTCAGAGAACTCTGTTCTTTCTCTACAGGAAGTTACACTTCTTCTTTTACTCTTTCTTTCTTTTCCTTTCTTCTCTCTTTCTTTCTTCTTTCTTCCTTCCTTCCTTTCTTCCTTCCTTCTTTCCTTCCTTGAACTCAGTGACTGGGCATGCCCTTGAGCTTTTGTTAAAGGCTACCACTCTACTTCTTGAGCTAAAGTTCTATTTCTGGCTCTTTTTCAATATAAATTATTGGACATAAGTCCAATATAATTTATTTAATAATTTTATATAAGTCAATATAATTTATTGGACATTCCTGCCTGGGCTACTTTGAACCATAATCCTCAGATCTCAGCCTCCTGAGTAGTTAAGAGTTACAGGTGAGCACCAGCTCTCTGGCTGGACGTCACATCTTTGACTCATGGTGTTATTCAGTGTTCTGTTGCCTTAGCTGTCTGTGTGCCACCACTGCCCCACCTCTTAATTGTTGGAATCTCTCTTAGTATCACACCACTGCCAAGTTCCTACCCAAAGTGATTCACAAGGCTAGCCAAACCATGCTAGAAGTATACTCAAGAGCTGAAATTCATCTTAGAATGGGTTGTATTGCCTCAGAATTATTAAAGAGTGTGAGTCACTATGCAGCTATGCATTTTAGTTGATATTCTGGAATCTGAGACAATGTTGGCCAAGACTGAGAAAAGTTCACATGCACATACCTGCAAAAATATCCATGAAGTGACATTTTAAAAAATAAATGTGCAGGGAGGGTGAAGGGGAGGGTAATGGGGACCAAGACATGTGAAAGGGTATCAATGTATGTGAATTAATGCACCTTCTATCTGGCAAATATCATGTATCCCTTTTATTAATTACAATAAAAAATAAAAGACAAAAAAGTGCATCCATTTTATCCAAAAAGTGTTTTTCACTAGCATGCATTAATACCATAAGGCAGTTTCATTATGATCCTTCCATATATGTATATAGTGCACTTTGAACAAATTCATTCTTTCCATTCTCTTTTGTGTGTGAGTGTGTGGGGGGGGGGGCAGTCCTGGAGCTTGAACTCAGGACCAAGGCTCTGACCCTTGAGCTTTCTTGCTCAAGGTGAGTACGCTACCACCTGAGCCACACAGCTCCACTTCTGTACTATATGCTCTTAATAGCCTTACTTGAAGAAAAAGTACTAGGCCAATATTTAATGTAATTTTAGTCAAAAATATGTTTAGGCCATAGATATATCTTTTTAGAAAACAGGATTGAAGATAATCATGGTTTGAGGGAGATATGTTGCTTGCCATCAATAAATTCTTGTTGAGTGAAGGAAATGAGAATTGTTTGTAAATGAAATTATTATGCCATGATAGACAATGAAAGGTTCTGAAGAATGAATCAGGTAAGGTGCTAGGAAAATCTCCAAAGAGACTGGATTCATTCTGACAGAGCAACAAGGAGTGTCCATGGAAGAAATAGTATTTCATGGCCCTTAAAAGTATGTAAATAATCTATACAACCAACAATTGGTCATGGACTTGACATATAACCAACCACAATATGCAGCTTATAAGGTAAGCACATACCCGTGCATATGCACATATATACAGAAAGATGCATATGTTTAGTACAATATAATTTATTAATAAATGTTCATGTATAGTCACACAAAAACTTTAGTGGAATGAAGAGAACTCCTTTGTACAATGTTTAGTGGCAGCCTTGACTTCTGTCCACTAGATCTCAGGAACATCAATGTGGTTTGACAACAACAAAAAAATGTCAGTCAGATAACCTACACAAGACTCTCTTCTCCACAAGTGGACAAGACTCTCTTCTCCGCAAGTGGATAAGAATTCTAACTTATCTTTCCTTCCCAACACACACACACACACACACACCGGAGAGTCTGCTGTTCTTAAATTCATGAGTTCAAGTACTACTCTCATCTCAGCTTTCCAAGTAGCGCAAACTAGACATGTGCCACTATGCTTGGCTGGTTCTTGACCTCTTTGGGTCAAGTAAGCCTTTAAAAATCTGTTGAGAGATGTTGACTCATTCATTCCTCAGAAAAACACACATGCTTGCATCATTTTGACTAGGGGATTTACACTAGAGAGCTCCTGAAAGGAGTTTTGCTTCCGGGAATTTCTGGATCTTTGTCATGGTCTGTATTTTCCAAGTGAGTAATTGAAGATTGATGCGCAAAAGGGCTACAGTGTGGATTCTCTTTACGCTGGTTTATGAACAATACTGAGAGGTTGGGGATTCGAATGACAGAGTGTTTGCCTAGCAGTCATGAGGTCCTGAGTCCAATCCTTAGGACTGAAAAACAGCTGCCACAACAACTAAAACCACACAGGCATTGGTAACCCGATGAGAATGTTCTAGCTTACTGAACCCTTCGTCCTGCCCTGGTCGTCACCACGGTGTGAGTTTTTAGCAAAGGGCAATCCAAAAGAAATCAACTCTCTCCCTGATGAGTTCTATCTACTCCTGCTTCATCCCCTTTCCTTGTCCAGATGAAGCAGAAGACAGAAAACACCAGGGTCAGGTAAGAGAGGGGCCACCTGGTCACCTGTGGAAAAGAACACACCCGGGCACAAAATGCACAGAATGGCCATCTAAAACCTATGCATCCACCACCATCCAGCCCTGGCTGCGTGCTCCCTGAGACCTTGTAGAAATCCAAGGTCATCTTATCACATACTGCAGACACTCACTGTGGCTCTCTCTTCTCCTGCAGGAGCCCGGCTTCCAGACACACACACACACACTAAGCTTAGTGCCCACCTGGCTTCTCCCAAGCAAGGCAGAGCTGCAGTCCTAAGCCGAACCCCACAGGTGCTGGCGGGGCCCTGACCTCCCAGCTCCACTTAGCAGTTGCGGGGAGGGGCTGGGGAACGCTGAGTAAGATTCAAGTGGCCCCTGGCTGGGTAACTAGACGGTAAACTTCCCAGCCCTCCGGGTCAGGAAAGGGAAAGAATGAGGGAAGATGGCATTTCTTTCCAGGTAAGGATCGGTGGGGAAAGACCGCAGTGGCCACGTCCTTCCTGGGGACTAAGGTGTCTCTGTTGCTCCATAAATAAAACGCCTCAGTGCCCGGTGCGGCGCTATAAAGGCCGCGGGATCGCGGGCCCTGGGCATTCGGAGCGCGGCACGCGGCGAGCTCAGCAGGTGAGCCCCGGTGCACCCGCCGCCCGCGCCCCCGAGGGCTGGGACGCGCCTGGGGTGGTGGTGGGGGGCGTAACCCCGCTTCTCCCCGGGAGGCCGAGGAGGAGGGGGAGGGGGTGCGGAGGGGGAGGAGGCGAGGAGACAGGACGCGGGCCAGCTTCTCCACCCGTCCCCCGGGTCCCTCCGCAGTCGCTGTCTCCCCACCCCGGGGGCACGTCTCGGGGGTCCCGAGTCCCACCCCAGGACCACGACACCTCGCTGGGGTCCACGACGAGGAGGGGGCCCCTTCCCCCCCCCCTCCCCTGAGCTCTCTCCCAGGCCCCGGACCCAGCCCTGTTTCGGGGGAAGTTTCAGGACGCGGACAGCGCCCCGACTGCCCCGGGCGGCGCTTCCCGAACCCCCCACGCGAGGCTCGCACCCTCGAAAGCGGGGGAGTCCTGTGCAGCGGGCGCTGGCCACGGGACCCGAAAGTCCTCGGGTGTCACCCACCCCCACCCCGAAGGCTGGCGCGCGCGGACCCGGGGCGGCTGCAACAGGTGGCTCCGGGAGGCGGCTCCCAAGGCGGCCGGCGTGGGGTCCCCGCTCTTCCCAGCCCATGCTCTCCCCGGCTCTCACCTCCTCTCTGCCGGTGGTCCTGGGGGTTGGTAGGTCATGGCGGCTCCGGGCAGCGGGTCGGAGCCTCCGCAGCGCCCCGACTTCAGCTGCGGCTACGGGGTGTCCCGGCCGATCTACTGCGAACTCGCCCTGCAGCAAGAGCTGGAGCGGCGCCTGCGGGAGCGCAGGACGCTGCGGGATCGCCTGGCCTCGGGCTGCAGGTAGGGCGCGCGGCGGGCGCGCAGCGGGCGGGGAGACCCGGGCCCCGTCTCCCCGGGGCCAAGTGCAGGTGCGGATGCGGGATGCGGGGTGCGGGTGGCGGGGCCGGGGGCCAGGCCGCTGCTTCCCCGGAGGCTCTGATCACCGCTATCAGATCAGTGCATGGCCCTTGGCCATCCAGGAGTGGCTCCGACAGTCTCCTGCCCTGGCGGCTGTGAGCTCTTGGTCTGGGGGAACTTACCTTTGCGGAGAGAGTGGATTCCTGAAGAGTCACCCCATTCCCAGCTCATTCCTTTCTTGGTGAAAATTGGAGTCCAAGGGACCCTTTTTCCTTCTTGGAAAGGCCAGGGTAAGGAAAAGGGGTGAGAAAGGAGCTGTTTCAAAAGAGCCCATGGGTACTCACAGGGCCTGGACGGGAGTCTTGTAGGTCATAGCAAAAGTAAATACTTCTCATGACCTCGAGACCCAGGATGAGAGCTAGAGACAAGAGGAGAGGCGGTTTGTAGGGTTCACCCAGGGGACCCCTGGGGAAGATCAGCATGTCTTTAAACACAAATGTACCACCAGAATGGAGATGTCCACGAATTGCCAGATTTCCTTAAAAACAAACAAAAAACGTTTCTTATCGAACACCAAAAATACAAACACAGACGCGACAGTATAATATTCCTCCAACTATGATCAACTCAACATTCTTTCATCTACTGTCACCCTCTTGTCCCGTGGGTATTCTTTTGAAGCAAGTCCCGGGTAGATCTTCTGCCTGTCGTAGTTGGTATAGTGTAGTTACAGATCGTGTAGTGTTGTACAGTCAAGTTAGTGGAATATAGAAGAGCATGTTTTAGATAGGGTAGACCCTTGGTATCCATGAAGGGTTGGTTCCAGGACCACAAGTACCAAAAGGCAAGAATGCTCAAGGTCAAGTCCTTACAGAAAATGGCTTAGTAGCTGCTTATAACCTATGAACATATTCTTTCATAAATCAAATCATCTCCAGATTGCTAATTTAGCTCCTATGTGAATAAATGCAATACATTATTGTTTAGAAAAGAATCATGAGAAAAAAATCTGTACATGTTAAGTACAAACACAACGTTTATTTTCTGGTAATTTTTGCTCTGTAGTGGGTTAAATCCACAGATACAGAGCCTGTGGATAAGGAGAACCCACCACAAATGTGATATATCTCTAAGGACTCTTAAGAAAATACATGCACTTTGCTATCCACCTGAACATAATTTATTAATATTAAAAACTGAATCTTCGATATTTCCAATTTTCTCATGAATATCATGATTTTCATCTTTTACAAATTTCTTTTAAAATAGTTGTTTCAATTCAACGTGTCAATTTATACATAGAATGCATTCCAATTAGTGTCACTCCTTCCTTCATTCTCATCTCCCTCTGACATCTATCCTATCTACTCATTCCTCAAGTTTCCTGCTTTATTTTCACATGTGTACATTGAGTATTTAAATATCATAATTTTCAAAACTTTTTAAAAAATCCGCAGTCAAATATTATGCATCTACTGCTGATAATTTTCTTAAAATGATTAAGTAGCAAGGTCCAAAATATGTTCATCATGTTAAGATTTTTATAAAATATTAGCTCCAAGCCAGTCTTGCCAAAATTTATATAGTATATATGTTTTTCTTTGAAGAAAAGAAGGTTCTGGTGCCAGCGTTAGAAGTCTGAAAAATTAATCTCCTCTCAGAGACCCCAACATTTATCACTCTCTGGCTGGGTCCGAAAATGAGTTCTTGTATAGGGATATTTTTTTCAGAGGATTAAAAAGAGGGGAGGAGATACTTAATCCTATGTTCCCTGGTACAGGGCATTTAAAAAATTCTGGACAGAAGTATGGTAAGTTCTTTGGTATTAGTATTTGCCATGAAATATTATTTTTCTATGTAGCCCTAAAAATCAGTGGAGTTTGTTTAATAAGTTTGAGACCAACTTTGTCACCAATTGGTTACAAGGACCAAAACTGGACTGGGAACTCAGCTTACTTACTTCTTGACAGTTGTTCAAGAAAGAAGGTGCTGGGTGTTTTGAAGACCCTCCTGCCCATCCTGGACTGGCTCCCCAAATACAGAGTGAAGGAATGGCTGCTTAGTGACATCATTTCAGGAGTCAGTACAGGGCTAGTGGGTACACTGCAAGGTAAGATGGTGATGGGTTGGGTCTCAAATGATTGATAGTTTCTCCAGTGACAGTTCACAGCTCCCAACTCTTGATGTGAGATTGTACTCCTCACCCTTCAAGGCTTTCTCTTCTCTGGGATCCCTTGGAGTGAGCCACCTCTTCCACTGCAATCTTTTCCCTGGAAACATTGCTGCTACTTTAGCTATATGGCTGCAACTTAGAGGCATAGACTCAGAAGTAGCTTCTCAAACATAAGGACCACAATTCCCAATAAAAATATGCATTACAGCATGATATGTACACACAGAGCTAATGTTTTTATGGAAAAAATACTCTCACCACATGTTATACATTCTGATATTCTCTATTCTGTTCTATTATAGTTTGCTCATGTGTTTACTTGGCAGTTCTGGGGTTTGAACTCAGGGCTTTGTGCTTGCCAGGCAAAGAGTGCAACAGCTTAAATCACAGCTCTAGCCTCTATGGTGCTTACTTTTAGAATTATTTCAGCTTATTGAGTTATTTTACACTCCACACATGATCTTGACCTGAGGTGTGAAATAGTGCAAAAACAGTGATGTACTTTAACTTGGACTGTATATGACATTTTCCCCCCTCCCACCTTATTCATCTTTTTATTTTAATCTTCTGGGGATATGTCTCCCCACAGGTGAGGTTTCATTTTTGCTTCAGAAACTGGACTCCTTCCATAATATTTCGTTGAGCATCTTAGAAGTTGTTTGTGAGGGTGGTAGGCAGCAGAATGGGCCCTTCTGCTTTGCGCCTTCATCCTCACCTTTCTGTTTCCTGTGCTTTTGCTGCCCCACCCAAAGCTTCAAAGGCATGTAAACAAAACCTTTATTTATTTGTTATAATTTTAAGAAGTACCTAATGTGGTAGGCACTGGGTGTGCTAACAAGAATATGATGCACTGTGTGCCTTCTGAAGGCTCGTACACCAGCGAAGAAAGAGATGCTGGAAATGCAGTATGCTTAGCATCGTGGTAGAGGTAGGGTCCCTGTGAACTGAGGGCTCATGCAGTAGATATGTGCTAGCCAGTCTTATGAGTTGGGAATAATTTCCTGGAACTTGAGTTGTCAAAGCTGAGTTTTCCAAAAGTTAAGTCTGAGTTTTCCAAGTAATAGGAAGTGGTATAGAGTATGGCTAGACGTAGAAAGATGTTCTGTACATAGACTATTTCAGAAGCTAGTAACAAATGTTGAACAACATTGTGGGTTAAAATATGATTAATCTGACCAGGAAATATAGATTAACTTTAATCAATTAACTCATACTTAGATTCTTATCATTTGTTTTATTTGTTTATGGACACTGTTCAGCCAGGACATTCAATAACTCACTCACAGGCCAGGCAGGCACTGACCTCATGGAACCTATTTCCAGTGGCAGAGATGGGAATGCAGTAACACACATTTTTCATTATATACTTATTCAAACAGAAAAAGAATTCCAGATTGCAGTACTCTCTGTGGTGGTGACTTATGCTCTGGGTGTTAATTTGGGAAATGAGGTCTATTTTAGATACAATGGTCAGGAATGCTTTAGTGAAAAGATGACATTTAGACAGAGCCCACAGAATGAAAGGAGACAATTGTGGAATGAGCAGAAAAAAGAACACAGGAACATGTACAAACACCCTGAACATGAAAACTGCCTAGTATTCTTTGGGGACGAGCAGAAATAATTCTGGTGTAGGTAAAGTGATGTGGGGAAGGTAGCTAACAAGGAAATAGGAGATAAAGTTAGGAAAGGCCAGAATGAGGGCCAGTCAGGGAAATACTCACTGGAAGAGAGTGGGGGGTGGGAACTCTTTAAATATTGTACCCTTGATATCTCACCTGTCTTACCATAAACCCTAAACAGGTGTCTCAGCTTGAAGCAGACAGGTAGGTGACATCAAGATATCTCCAAGGCTGGATGCCAGTGGCTCATGCCTGTAATACTAGCTACACAGGAAGCTGAGATCGTAAGGATCATGGACTTTCTGAGCAAGAAATTCCAGAGAATCTTATTGCCAATAAAATACTCGGAGAAAGCTGGGAGTTGTGCTGTGGCTCAAGTGGTAGAGAGGTAGGCTCAGTGACAGTACTCAAGACCTTAGTTCAAGGCCCAGCATGAGAAAGATAAATAGAAAGAGAGAGAGAGAGTGCGAGAGGGAGAAAGAAAGATCCCCAAGGTCTTAAATATATTTTGTAGCAAGAATCACCAATATATACTGATGAGTGCAAATGAAATCTACAGACCAAGGTGTTGGCTTAGATCGCTGGGGAAATGACTATGTCACTGATTAAAATGACAGAGACCAGCTACAGAGCAGGTTTGGGATATTTTCTTTTGGGACATGTTAGATTTGAGATATACCAAGCCAAAAATACTACAATTATGAAGATTAAAGGTCTAATTGGATCTAATTGGATATGCCAAACCAAAGCTACTTCAAGTATGAAGGTTAGAGTAAAGGTCTGGGCCACACATAAAAATCAGGAAAGCAACATTTTAGAGGTGATTATTTTAGAGTGAAAGGTCGGCACCCATCTGTAATCCCAGCAAATAGGGTGGCTGAGAGAAGTAGAACCATTGCAGGTCAGCCTCAGTAGTATCTCAAGAATTACCTAGCCAAAAACCAGAAGTGAAGCTGTGGCTCAAGTGGTAGAGCACGAACCTTGAGTGAAAAAGCTAATGGATAGGGCCGGGAGTTTGGCCTAGTGGTTAAAGTGCTTGCCTAGCATGCATGAAGACCCGGATTCGATTCCTCGGTACCACATACATAGAAAAAAGCCAGAAGTGGAGCTGAGGCTCAAGTGGTAGAGCTCTAGCCTTGAGAAAGTCCAAGGACAGTGCTCAGGCCCTGAGCTCAAGCCCAGGACTGGCAAAAAAAAAAAAAAAAAAAAAAAAAAAGCTAATGGATAATACCCAGGTCTTGAGTTTAAGTCCCAATATTAGCACAAAAAAAGAAAAGAAAAAAGTCTGGGTTATTGTTCAATGGTAAAAACTCTTGCCTAGCATGTATAAGGACTTAGATTTGATCGCCAGCAAATAAATATATAGGTTTAAGTAAGAGTAAAAATGCCTGTGATCACTTAGGAAGAAAGGGCAGATAAGGGAAAGAAGAGAAGACCTTGGCATACATACGTAGAGGTCAAGAAGATCAGGACAGGCAATGAAGAACCTCAGAAATTCTGGAAGCCAAGAGAAGAAAGAAAGAAGAAAGAAGAGGGAAAGAAGAAAAGAAGAAAATTGAAAAGAAGAAAGGAACAAAGGAAGGAGTGAAAAAAGGGGAAGGAGAGGAGAGAGAGGAGTTAATAGAGGAGGGTAGGAGGTGGTGAAGATGCTTTTAAGAAGTTTGCCCTATGTTGAAGAGAGGTAAAGGTCAAAGCAGAGTAGAGGAGGACTGAATTTTCTTTGTCAGTTTCCTGGAATTCATTTTGATATGTTTTTTTTCTCAATATAGGAGCTATATTTGAGAACTGGTAGGGATAACTTAGTAGAAGGAAGAGATCTGTGATTTAAGAGGTAGAGGAGAAACTTCTAGAAGCCAACTCATGAAAAGGGGTGCATGGGTTTGGGACTGAAGGAGGAAGAATTATTCCTTAGAGAGAAGGAGGTTACCTCCATTTTCAGGGGAAGATAGCAGCTCAAAGCATGTGGTGCAGAGGGTTTGGAATTCGGATGGAAAGCACCCTGGAAGCATCTTCTGAATTCCTTCTTGTCGATGGAGTATAAGATATGCCTCTTAATTTGGAGCCTGGTGGGAGGGGGAAGGGCAGTCAGAGTACAGTAGAAGAAAGGCACATTCCTGGGGAAATGTTTCTTGGTTCACCAGGCAGTACTGTGTGTGCCTCACTGGCGCAGGTGACCACATGAAGCAGCTTGGGCCCAAGCGCAATGCCTCCAGTCCTGATTGTCTCACTGCTTCCTGGCTGCCACAGAAAAAGTGGATGCTTGGGTTCAACAGGACTGGATTGCTGGATAGAAAAGCAGAAGGTGTGCAACATTTCCCAGAGTGTGCAGATGAGAACAGGAGGGTGCCAACTGGGAGAGAGTGGATTAGAGTGGATTGATTAGATTAGAAGTGTGAGCAGAGATCCCACAGTGGGGCAGTGGGTAGCCTAGAGGCCTGGAAGCCACAGTTATACACACAAAGTCACACACACAGATACACACATGAACACAGACACACCACACACACACACACACACACACACAGACTCCATATTTAAGCCAGAGGGTTTCTTTACAGACTACATAGTTTCAAAATTGTTGTACCAATAAAGATCATGTACACTTGATACCAGTTGTCCCTCAACATTCAGAAGAAACTGAAAAAGCCCTCATTTTCCAGGCATAAGAAGAACTGCAGGAGGGACAGGATAAAAACAACAACAACAAAGCCCTACAAAGCAACAAAACTGCAGAACCCAGTTCAGGGAACTGGAAGTTTGAGAAGGTCTTGGAAAATGATCATAGGAAACACATTGTGCTTCCATTTCTGCTCCTTCTTCGCTTTATCTTTCTTTATGATTCTATTCTACTCCATATTCCTCAGGCTACTGATTATAATAATTTCTTGTTATAATTTGCATATTAAATTAATCACATCTGTAATAATGTGGTGTGCAAATTGTGTAAAGGCAGAGACTTGAACAGTTCCTGGCAGGGTAGGTGGGTACTTAATCAATAGTTACTAAGGCTAGGTATCAGTGGGCCTGTAATCCTAGCTACTCAGAAGGCTGAGATCTGAGGATCATTGTTCAAAGCCAGCCCAGGCAAGAAAATCGGCTATTACGTCCAATTAACCACCAAAAAGTCAGAAATGGAGCTGTGGTTCAAATGGTAAAGCACTAGCCTTGAGGGGGAAAATTCCTCAGGGATAGCACCTAGGTCCTGAATTCAAGTCCCAGAACCAGCACAGAAAAAGGAAAAGGAAAAAAAAAATGTTGCTGAGTGGATGCTCATTGGAGAAAGCTGGAAAAATACATATAAGGAACACGAAGACAATATGTTCTGTACCAACAAAACGTCTCCTTTGATCCTGTCATATAGATAACTCTTTCATAGCTTAGTAAATAATCCAACTAGATACATAAGTGTATGTCTATATAAGGGTTATACAATGTCTGGAACAATAAGCACCAAATTAAGATGGAGAAAGGAGATAAGTTGTGGTTAAAAGGATCCAGGGTTTCAACTGTATCTGCAATAAGTGATTTCCTGGAGGAAAAGGCAATGTTTTTTTTCTTTTAATGCTTGTATATGACCTGTACATGCTAGGCAAGCTCTGTACTACTGAGTTACAACCCTAACCTTAACAGTTTCCTCCTGCTACTGGATTGTGATACTTGGGGATTTACTGTATTACTCATTGTCTTTTTGCCTATCTGAAAACCTGAAAAAGATTTTTAAAAATCTGAGATTAGATAAGTATACAAAAATATTTCTAGATTTAAAATGTGTACAACATATATGTTTATTTTTAATAGAAGTATGAGTATGCATACTTATTAATTTTAATCTTTGTTTTCCCCATTTAAAGTTATTTTGTCCTCTGTCAGTAATGTACCTCTATACATCACATTAATTACATTTTAGAGAATTATACCCCCTCTAAAAAATAAATAAATGGGATAGCACAAAATTATAGTGTAATTAGCTAATCACTTCCCTACTCAAGGACATTTATTCTGTCAGTAACTTTGAGTGCCTGTGGGTCAGGTCATTTGATCACTTTTTAATATTTGTTACAAAAGGAGCCCTTTATTAATGAATTAGGATCAAAATGGCTAGATTGTTCTCTCAGAGTGAAGTGTGGGGAGATAGTATGGAATAATGTGTGTGGACCACATACATATTCAAGCATGCAAAAGAAAAAGTCTTAGTCTTCTTCCAACCCGTTACAATGGTGTAATGTTTATTTCTCTATAGCCTGACGTTTATAGGTCCAAGGCTGCTAGCACAGCCTGCTTGGAAGAGGTATCTTATTTACCAGAATAGTCTGGTGCTTAGCCTGCTGTGCTTGGGCTACTGCTAAGCACAATTGTTGCATTTCCCTCACTTGCTTTGTATTAAACTACTGTAAAATTCTGTCTCCCAAGCAGAAAGGAGAAAGTACAGCTGAATTTAAATAGACTTACCTGGGCCTGGGAGTTTGGCCTAGTGGTAGAGTGCTTGCCTAGCATGCACAAAGACCCAGGTTCCATTCCTTGGTACCGCATACATAGAAAAAAGCTGGAAGTGGTGCTGAGGGTCAAGTGGTAGAGCTCTAGACTTGAGAAAAGTCCAAGGACAGTGCTCAGGCCCTGAGCTCAAGCCCCACAACTGGCAAAACCAAACGACAATAACAACAACAACAACAACAAATAACCCAGACTGTCCACATGCAAAACTGGTGAAATACTTTGGGCTGAATAACTGAATTTCTAGTCACCAACTGACTCGATTGTTCTCCCCATCAATCTGATTAGTTGGTGAATTTACTGATCCATGGAGCCAGTTGGTTTGAGCAGATGACCCATGTAGAAGCAATGACTAGCCCAGCTGGTACAGTCATATTCTACCCTCAGCATAGCCCACGTGCATAGTCTACATGCAAATAAGAACACGGATGTCGTGTCCATAAATTAAGGGTATCTATGAAAAGGACTTTCTTAGTGTAGTATGAATATTACTAGTGTTTGTTTGTGAACTTATTATAACGGCTGTATTTTTAGGGATGGCGTATGCTCTACTAGCTGCGGTTCCTGTTGGATATGGCCTCTATTCTGCTTTTTTTCCTATCCTGACTTATTTTATCTTTGGAACATCAAGGCACATCTCTGTTGGTAATTATAAGCATACTTTCAATTATATTTGCTCATATTTCAAATGGTTCTTGAATGCCTCGAGACATCTGCTTTTCAAGATTATTTTCCATTGAGCACTAGTGGCTTGTGGCTCTCATCCTAGCTACTCAGGAGGCTGAGATCTAAGAACCACAGTTTAACGACAACCCAGGCAGGAAAGACTGTGAGACTCTTTATGTCCACTAAGCTACCAAAAAAGCTAGATGTGAGACTGTGGCTCCAGAGGTAGAGCAC
Source organism: Megascapheus bottae (assembly GCF_031878675.1). Lineage (NCBI taxonomy): Eukaryota > Metazoa > Chordata > Mammalia > Rodentia > Geomyidae > Megascapheus > Megascapheus bottae. Next base: position 42,148,456 of record NC_143513.1, read on the forward strand.
TAGCCTTGAGCAAAAGAAGCTCAGGGAAAGTTCCCAGGCCCTAAGTTCAAGACCCTGGACTAGGACAATAAATAAATAAATATATATGTATGCATATGTACATATATATATATATATTCCTAGTCACAGCTATGTTACTCTCTTCTAATCCTGAAGGCATGTTGTTAAGAGTTCTATATATTTGTGATGAATAACTGATTCACTGACAGAGTCTTCTTCTTCACCCTCTCAGGACCTTTCCCTGTGGTCAGTCTAATGGTGGGCTCTGTGGTTCTGAGTATGGCCCCTGATGAGCGCTTTCATGTGCAGAGCAGCAATGGAAGTGCATTAAACAGTACTGTGTTGGACACTGAAGCCAGAGATGCAGAAAGAGTACTGATTGCTAGCACCCTTACTCTTCTGGTTGGGATCATACAGGTAACACACTTACACAGAAAATATAGGTAGGTGTTGCTAGGTGCCTGTGACTCAAGCCTGTCATCCCAGCTATTTCAGGAGATCTGATCCTGAGATCTGAGGATCACAGCTTGAAGCCAGCCTGGGCAAGAAAGTTTTAGCAACTCTTATCTCCAGTTAACTCCTTCCCCACAAAAAAAGAAAAAGAAAAAAAAAAAAGAAAGAAAACAAGATTTTAGGTGGAGCTGTGGCTTATGTTATAGAACACTAGTCTTGGGCATAAAAGGTCAGGTGCAGCACTCAGGCCCTAAATCCAAGCCTCAGAACAGGTGTGGGTACATATAATATATATCATATGACATATATGTAGATGAATAATATACATATATATGGACATGACTCATTTGAAATCATTTAAAAACATGTGTACTTAGAGATTTATCTGGATGCAAAAACAAAACAATTTTCTGGAGCCCAATGTTATTTTCTAAACTATATCGTTTAAGGTAAGATGATAAAAATAATCTTCAGGACTTACTAAGGCACACTTACAGTCAGAGTCAGAGACAGGAAAAGAAAAGCAGAACATGTACTAATGAGAGGGGAGAGGAAAGAAAATGTCCCAATGTAGAGTCATGTGGCCTGAAAGTCACAGCAATAAGCAACATGGTTTCTACTCATCTTATAATGTATGCAGAACTATTTTAAAGTTTAAATCGTACATTAGCTTAGAGTTTTAAAGTGGTGAAGGGGAGGGGAGACACAGTCCATGAAAAATCCAGGTTTGTTTCTTCTAAGTGTTTTTTTGTGCCACAGGAAGACTACTGTTTTAATTAGTCCTAAGCTGGATTTGTTTCTATTTTGACAGTTGGTTTTTATCCTAGGCAAACACTTAAGTGTTGTTTTTTTTTAACTTGCTCTTCTCATCCTAGCTGATATTTGGAGGACTGCAGATTGGATTCATAGTGAGGTATTTGGCAGATCCTTTGGTTGGAGGATTCACAACAGCTGCTGCTTTTCAAGTGCTGGTTTCACAACTGAAGATTGTGCTCAACGTTTCAACCAAAAACTATAATGGTGTCCTCTCTATAATCTATGTAAGTGCTGCTTGTACACAGAAAGTGGGTCTCTTTCTTTACCCTAATTTGAGCCTGGGAAATTGGTGTTTCACTATGCGGATTTGGGGAGCTGCTGAAAACATTCTTCTCCCAAAGGAGCCCAAGAATCAATAATAACATAAAGAAGGCAGATTTGACTAATCATTGTTCTTAGCTGCTTTACATGTTTTCACAAAGGTTACTAATGTAGAACACAAAGTGGTCTAATGAAGCAAAAGCAGGTCTGAAATGCACTGAATTTGCATTCTGGTCTCAGGCTTGCTTCTGACAAGCTTAATGATCTTTGACACATCTTGCCATTTAATCATTGAAAGTTCAAGCTTAGAAGTGGTTTGAGTTGGATTCAGATTCTAACTCTACATCTTATTAGTCATGGGAGCAAAGCACCATACCTCAGTTTCCTTCATGCAGAGGAGTATAACTAATATCAAATAAAAATCATTGAGGAAAATGTGATCTATAGACTGGCATGTAGCACAGAATAAAATAGTCATTAGTTTGAAAGCCAAGCATGGTGGGGTATGCTCACTTCTGCATTTGGGGGGCTGAAGCAGAAAGATCATGAGCTGGAGGCCAGCCTGGGCTATAGAACAAGGCTTGGTCTAAATTACAACAGCAGCAAGAAGAACTTACTATTTTTGAAATTTTATTTCAAGTCTTTCTTTTCTTTAAAATGAAATGATTAGAGACATGTTTCTGGAGCCATTTCTAATTATGGGAGTCCATAAAATGCAGAAAGTAAATGTCCCAGCAATTATAAATGAAAAGGAACATTAGATCCAGAGATGATTCAACATGCAAAGGGAGGCTCTAGATTACTCTAATTAGATTTGTAAAAGTTCTTGGACCTAAATATATGTTCTATATAAAGCATGTGCCCGAGACTTGGAGAAGGGTAATAATAAATAACATGATGTCACTCTAGCTTGCAGAAATAATGCTGTGTAAAAATAGTGTGCTAACATTTTTCTACCAGAGACCATACCTATTAGACAACACTAGCCTAGGCTGTTTAAGATTCAACATGATTTTGTCTGTTCTTGCTATTTTTCCCTGATGAAATGATCACTTCTCCCCGAGGCCTTCAGATTTCCTTATTTTAACAAGCTCTGCCATTTTTCTACCCTCTGACATACCTTGATACCTTGCTTTTAAACTCTTCATCAGCCATTCATTTTTGACTCATTTCCTTCATTTCACCTATTTAGTAAATACTGACTGAATATCCAGTAAAAGCACCAGTTATTGTTCACCCCTAGACAAGCCTACTGATGAGACCAGCCAGCCTGTCTTGGTGAGTGTGTTCACCTCCTTGTGCCAACATTGCTAGGCCTACACCAACTCAGTTCACAGGAGGTTAAGGCTAACACTTGACCTTCGCAAAACAGGGCAAAGGCTCCCAGCCCTTTAACTTTGATTTTTCAGCTAGGATCCCATTTCTTTTGGGGGGGAGAGGAAAGGAGGGTGGAGGGGCATGCCACAAGACTCAGACAGCAGTCCTATGTACAGACTACTGTATAGCTGGGATTGCAATGTGCATCACCACACACAGTATATATGTTTGTTTGTTTAAGTAGTGGGGCCTGAACTTGGATCCTAATGTTTGCTAAGGAGGAACTCTTACTATTTCTAAAAATAGGGTCTTGCTTCATGCTGGAATGTGTGCCTGGGTGAAATCCACCGATGGCAAACTTCCTGGTAACTAAGGTAACAGGCACACATCATCCAGCTTAACTCTTCATTGAGGAGTCTCAAGAACGTTTTTGCCTGGGCCAGCTTTGAGCTATGATCCTAACAATCTTAGCCTCACAAGTAGTTAGGGTTACAGATGAGAGCCATCGGTACCCAACACACTTAACTTACTGTTGGTGCTAGGAGATTTCCTAACATTTTCCCCAGACTGCCTTTCAATCTTCTCTCCTGAGTAGCTGGAGATTATAGGTGTGAGCCACCGTACCCATCGTGAATATTATTTATTACCAGTCCTGGGGCTTGAACTGAGGGCCTGGGCTCTGTCCCTGAGCCTCTCTGTGCTCAAGGCTAGCATTCTAACACTTGAGCCACAGTGCCACTTCTGGCTATTTCTGAATAGTTTATTAGAGATAAGAGTCTCATAGACTTTTCTGCCTGGGCTTGCTTCAAACCATGATCCTCAGATCTTAGCCTCCTGAGTAGCTAGGATTATAGATGTGAGCTACTAGCATCCAGCTGAAAGTTTTCTTTTTAATTCTCAAGTTAGCATATGCCATAGAATTTTTAAATGTAATTTTACTGTATGTATGTAAGTATATGTATGTATGTATGTATATATGTATGTATATATGTATTTTTGTGCTAGATCTGGGCCTTCAACCTGGCCTAGGCACTATCTCAGCTCTTGTGCTCAAGCCTGGCACTCTACCTCTTAGCCACAACTTCACTTTTGGCTTTTTGAGTGATTAATTGGAGATAAGAGTCCCAAGGACTTTCCTGCTTCAGTTGGCTTTGAACCAGATCCTCAGATCTTAGCATCCTGAGTAGCTAGTATTACAGGAGTGAACCAGCAGCATCCAGCTCTATTTTCTTAAAGAGAAGTTTTAGACTCATGGGAAAATTGAGCAAAAAGGATAGAATTTCCCCCAAACTCTTTTCCCCACCTCAGCTTTCCTCACCAATAGCATCCAAATGGTTACTATAACTGGTAGACATACTGTCATAAAATTTCACAAGAAATTAATTGCTCACAGGCCAGACAATTTGCATGAAGTATTTCAATTATTCCTGTGTTTGGTAAATACAAGCTCTGTATTTTGAAAAGAAAGAATGAGCAAATCTGGAAATTATTGCTCAGGGGTTGAAAAAGCTACAGTTTTGTTTGTGACATTACAGTAATTGTTTGTGAAGGAATTCTCCAATGAATCAGAGTAGTAGTGGATTCTTCCAAGAAAGATTTGTAAGACTGTGAAATGTGGTAATTTGTTGCAATGTTATTTATAGCTTGCAGCAGCATTTTTGTTATTAGGTTGTACTTTAGTTTATCCACTCCAAGAACACACTGACAACTGGAAGTATGAGGTACAAAGAATGGGAGAATTGTTAGGATAGTGAGAAAACTTCAATTCACACATGCCAAATGGTGGGGATTGGCAGCGATTTAGTAACTTAGCAATTAGTAACATCCTTGTAGCTACTCAAGTGTTTAAGATCATATGAGCGCTTTTTAAGAAAACATTATTGAATCTTTTGGAAGATTCAGGGCCTCATACTTAATAGGCAGGTGCTCTACTACTTGAGCCAGCCTAATCTTGAGTGATTGTTTACCACCAATTCCTTTCAATAGTTTGTCTTGAAAGATCAGGGAGACAATGCTTGCTCACTAAATGGTACTGCTTAGTCTACTTCTTTGCCCTAATGTGACGGAAGATGAACTGAAACATTCAGCCCAAAGATGAGGGTTTTTTTTGGTTTTGTTTTGGTTTTTGTTTTTGCCAGTCCTGGACTTGAGCTCAGGGCCTGAGCACTGTCCTTGGACCTTCTCAAGGCTAGAGCTCTACCACTTGAGCCTCAGCACCACTTCTGGCTTTTTTTTTTTTCTATATAGGTGGTACAGAGGAATCAAACCTGGGTCTTTGTGCATGCTAGGCAAGCACTCTACCACTAGGCTAAACTCCGGGACCCTGCAATGCTCTTTAAGATTCTCATATCTTTAAGAATAATTTACATCAATTATTTATGTGGTTGAGATTTATTTTGACATACATTAAATTTCCGTTGTATAGATTTTCATAAGAAATCCTGAATGGTTACTCAGTATATAATCAACAAGTCCATATACCTCATAATATTCTTGATGCAATTATGAAACAAGGTGACTTTAGTTTTTGTAGCTTATAGTCTTGTCTATAATACACCTTTTTTATTCAAAGATCTAAATGACTTTCCGGGATGTAATAAGATTTAATTTAATGAGAATTCTGCAGTGCTTTTTATAAGGTGAAAATGTTTCTGTGAACAAATGTTTTCAGGTTTGAATGTTTCCATCTTGAGTTGGAAAGTAAGCCTGAATTATATAGACAATTAGTGAACACAGTATACCTAAAAGTTCACAAAAAAACGAAAGGTCCTTGTTAGAAATTTGATTATGTGAAGAACCAAAGAGCAACAAGAACTTTCAAGCGCCTGAGATCAGTGATTAAGTTTGCTTGTGCCTGTGTTAGATGCTCTGGGTTTTTGTTGCTGTGTCTGCTGTGGTACTTTTCTCCTGTTTCATCCTGTTGCTATCAGTATATCTGTCTTAAAAATTTCAGAGATTCTGGAAAGCAGACTGAGTTGACTTGTTAGTATTGGGTTTAAAGTAAGAGCAAACATGTGGCCTGGGAGAAAGCTTAAGAGGCTTTCTCTGGCTAAACGCCAGACAAGCGTTGTGGCCATGTACTCATCCCATAGAGCACGCCCTCTGTCCCGACTTTTGGATGTCTTCCAGACTCTTAAGCCTGGGTGCAGGGTGACTCCTATATTACTTAATGTTCATTTTACAATAAATTGCTACCAGACAAGACTTATAATTATTTCAAAGATTTTACTTTCTGTCTAAATAAATAAGATGCGTGTTCAAAGTACCAACATGTTCCATCCCTTTAGCTCACATAAAAACATAACTATAAAATCACTCAAAGAAAAGGAACTGCTTGGGAAATGAGCTGCCTCAGAGAGTTGGGTCTGACTTTCACAGGACAGGAATTGGTGTAACAAAGATACTAGTGTTCTCCCTTGAATCTCCCTCCCTAATTCCCTTAAAGAACACTTTTGACTCCTAAGAAACCTCATGTTTACAAAACAAAACTAGTTTTCCTTCAGCTAGCTTCTCTGCTCACTTAGAAAGAATTACTTTCAGTTAGTGTCAAAGTATTTTCTAGTAATACTAAGCTTATATATCAATCCAATAACTGATTTGCTTTATCTAAAGCATGAATCAGTGTTACTTGTATCTATGTATGAAGTATTTTAGGAGGCTTTGGTTGTTTTGATTTGTTTTTGGTTTGTAATTGCCAGTGTCATTCAGATTTAGGAAAGAATATTACAGTGCTAGCTAATTGAGATAAAAAAGTAACTAGGACTTTTTAATCTGAGTAGCACTCTATCCACATGGAGAGAAACAGGCCACTTAATAATACCCAGGAAAACACCTTAGGATTTTTTTAAATAAGATTTTTAAGACCTTTTCTGCAAGGAAAAGACAGTATACAATGACATTTTTTCTTTGAGAAGTTCCTCATTTTTATTATTAAACAAATACAGAGAAACAAATTTAAGAATACAAAAATCACTTGCAGTTTTATACTTCTCTGTATGCTGTGTATGTGGTGTAGATTGCAGAGACTGGATGTTCTTCATGGGCCCTGAGTTACCTGCCATGTTTTCATGGTTTTTGTGTCATGATTTCTCTTTACAGACTCTCATTGAGATTTTCCAAAATATTGCTGACACCAATCTTGCTGATTTCATTGCTGGACTCCTCACCATCATCATGTGCATGGCTGTTAAGGAATTAAATGATCGATTCAAACACAGAATCCCAGTTCCTATCCCTATAGAAGTAATTGTGGTAAGGGGAAGGTATTTTGCGGCAACTGGCTTGGCAAGCAAGGAATGATGAAAACCAGTGGGGCTTGTTTTTCTTTTTGTTTCTCATCTTTTATTTTATTTCAGACTGTAATTGCCACTGCCATTTCATATGGAGCCAACTTGGAAAAAAATTACAATGCTGGCATTGTGAAGTCCATCCCAAGGGGGTAAGCATGGCATTCCTCTTAAGAATGCTAACATAGTAAGCTAGTACTTTCTATTCAAATGAAGCCTTTTATTACAAGCTCACTTTTCCTGGTGCTCCTCCAGGGGTTCTATGTGCCTATGATTTGAAGAAACGCCCATTTCTGCAAAGCATCAAATAGTACATATGCAGATAAGGTTCAAGCCAATTGTTTAAAAATGTTTTATTTTTCTTAAAATGTGCTAGAATACATTCATGTCACATGAGACTCCTGATTTAAACTCATATGTATAATTTCAACAGAATAGAAACTCAATCATAATGAGCATTTCTTGCACGTTAGCAGCCTGCTTAAGGAACCAGGACTATCTGGCCTAAATTCTTTATCATTCAATTTAGTCAGTTATCACTGACATAATAAAAAGCATATACTTTGTACCCATAGATAAATTGCATTATCTTCCAGGGGAATTTGTTATCTGTTTGGTAGTCTGGTGAATTAGACTGAAGTTCTAAGCGAGGCACCTTGGCTCATACCGGTAGCGCTAGCTATTTGGAAGGTAGTGATCAGCTTGATCTCAGTTTAAGGCCAGCCAGGGCAAAAAGCTAGTGAGACGCCTTCTCCCCCAATCTCCATCAATGAGCTGGATGTGCTGTTGTTTGCTGATGGTCGCAGCTGTTCTGGGGGCATAGTCATAGATTGGGATCTCAGACTGGCCTCAAGTGAAAGTGTGAGACTCTTCCTGAAAAACAACTAGAGCAACCAGGCACAGTGGCTCACGCCTGTCATCCCGTAATCCTAGCTACTCAGGAGGCTGAGATCTGAGGAGCAAGGTTCAAAGCCAGCCTGGGCACAAAAGGTCCTGAGACTCTTATCTCCAGTTAACCTCTAGCAAATGGGAAATGGGGCTTGGCTCAAGGGTAGGGCAGTAGCCTTGAGCTGAAGAGCTCAGGGACAGCGCCCAGGCCAAGTTCAAGCCCCCATAACCCACAGAAAACAACAGCAACAACAAAACAGAAACAACTATAGCAAAATGATTTCTGGAGGTGTGGCTCAAGTGGTAGAACACCCTCTTAGCAAGTGTCAGACCCTGACTACAAACACCAGTACAAGTTAACAAACAAAAAACCCCAGGACTCCTTCATCTCTGTGACCTAGTAGTGTATTGTTAGAGAAATTCGCTTTTATGACAAGAGTTGTTGCAATAGCCAAAGTCTTACCTCAATCTTAAATCATAAAATGCCAGTGAGAGGAGTTTTTGTTGTTGTTGTTGTTTTCAAAATTCACAGTGTGAACCGGGTGTGGTAGCACACACCTAAAATCCCAACTGTTCAAGAGGTAGTAGCAGGAAGGATTATTAGTTGAGGTCAACCCAGGGAAAGTTAGCAAGACTGTGTCTCAAACAGAATATAAACCAAAAGTGTTGGGGCTGTGGCTCAAACCACAAAGTACTTGTGACAGGCCCTGGCTTCAATCCTTAGTCCCATTAAGGAAAATTAAATATGCAGACTAGACAAAATGCCTCATACTATAATTTTATCCCAGAAGCCCAGATATTTATTATAAATGTAACAGTAACTTACAACACTCATGACTAGACTTGGCTGTTAACCAGTAAGTGGCTGTGTCCTTCCCCTGTACCTAATGTAGGGACCTTGCATTTGATCTTTGTTTTCTAGCTGGTAACAGAAACTCCTCAGGATACCTGATTTGGTACTTCTTCCACAAAAAGAAGGAAGAAAGGAAGGAAAGAAAGAAGGGGAAGGGAAGGGAAAGGAAAGGAAAGGAAGGAAGGAAGAAGGAAAGAAAGAAAACTACCACCTTCTGGATTGAATATTTTATACTTTCTTCTAATATAATAATAATAATTATAATTATAATTGGAGATAAGTCTCATGGAATTTTCTGCCTGGTATGTCTTTGACTGAGATCCACCGGTGCCTGGATCTAATATCAGTTTTCAGAAATATTTAAAAATAATGACATCTGGACAGTAGCTAACATCTATCATCCTAACTACTCACAAGGCTGAGATCTGAGGATCTCAGTTCAAAGCCAGCCCAGTCAGGAAAGTTTGGAGACTCTTATCTACACTTAACCAACAAAAACCCAGAAGTAGAAGTATAGCTCAGGTGATAGAACACCAGCCTTGAGGGAAAATGCTAAGGGACAATCCAAGGCTCAAAGTTCAGGCACTAGTACTTGCAAGCACACGAAATATGACAACGGGCTACATGACATTCAGTCTCGCACCCATCAGGGTATTTCTCAAATGTACCTTTCTGCAAGAATTTCAAGAAATCCATTTAAACAGATTCCTGGTTCCTACCTCAAACTCACTGAGTCCCACTTTCCAGAGGATGAGCCTAGAGAATTTTTGTTTTGCAATAAAAGCCTCAGGTGATTCTTTTTTATTAGGTAAATTTGGGAACCTTTATATCAGGAAAAAAAAATCAAGATTTTGACAGTGAATTCTAAAAGTGAAAATAATTTAATGGTAAAAGATACAAGGTGACTTCTTGAGTTTGGCGTGCTCATTCTAACAATTAGATTATTTGAAGTCAAAAACTATTATAGAAAACATTTTCCATAGATCCCTTCTATCTGGCTTCCTAACATGTAGCAGTCTTCTGTGGCCCCGGCACATGCCCTATCCCATGGATTCATGGGGAACTCTGAGGAACTCACTGTTGCTGGTCTACATCCTTCCTGGCATGTGGCAGAACTTTTCTGGCTACTCCCCTCCTCTTCTGAACCATGGGTTTTCAACCTCCTATCCTATGGTTTAATGAAGCTGAATTATCTGACAGACTGGTCAGCTAATTTACCTCACCTGAACCCCAAGATTATGAACTCCCTCCAGTCTCCAATTAGGGCAGTCTGCCCTTTTTGTGAACAGCTCTGTCTTCCTCACATAGCACCCTCCCTCACAGAAGATGGTCAGCAAAGATCGTTTTTTTTGCATACCTATGTTTGGAAAGTGTGGGCACTTTTAGGAAAAAAGAAAAAAAGATGGCTGGGAGTTTGGCCTAGTGGTTAAAGTGCTTGCCTAGCATGCATGAAGACCCGGGTTCGATTCCTCAGTACCACATACATAGAAAAAAGCCGAAAGTGGTGCTGAGGCTCAAGTGGTAGAGCTCTAGCCTTGAGAAAGTCCAAGGACAGTGCTCAGGCCATGAGCTCAAGCCCAGGACTGGAAAAAAAAAAGAAAGGAAGAAAAACACATACAAGAAAGGCCTTTGTTAGCTGATCTCACTGGGTAACACTGAAGCAATTCCAATGATAATTAGAATTATCCATCTGAGGAAAATAATTGAGAGGGAAAAGGGTAGGATAAATAAATTAGAAATCAATGAGGAAAGGAAAATGCTCAAGTAGCTGAAGTAAGTAAGTACTGCAGAAGAGGAATGGAGAGACTGTGATTTCCCATCCTCTGTGGCTCTGTGTATGTGTATATCTTCCTGGTACTGAGGCTTTAACTTAGGGCCCCAAGCTTGCTAGGCTAGCAAGCTTGAGCCATATCCCAGCCTTTTTGGCTTTAAATTGGTTCTCAAATAGGATCTCACACTTGCATGGTTTAGCCTTGGATTTCAGTCCTCCTATCTCCACCTCTTGAGCGACTGCCATTGCACTACTTCCATTGATGTTCTTGCTACTACCTTTTCCTAATTCAACTGCTACTGGCAGCTTCTTCTTCTATTGAGGTCTAGGAGCACATGTGAGGATCAGTTAGTCCTCCAAAGCAATGTTCCTCAAAATTGTAACTGTCCACCCTACCCCCTTCCTGGTAAAAACACAGCCTCTCTACGTCTGGGAGGGTCTGAGTATCTCATTGAGATTCACTCAAACTGAAAGCCAAGGCTTTGCATCAGCAGCAGGACACTAAAAGAGCCAGTCACAACCTGTCTTTCTCTTCATGCAGCTGATTCATAGTCCACATCTCTTAATGAGTCCAGTCCCCCACTCTGTTCCACCGTGCAGGATGCTTGAAAGTGACAAACATCACACTAGAGTGGGAGGGTCAACAAGATCACAGGAATTCTTTCCTACCTCTCTGCTTCTAAGTCCCTGACCCACTTTACCTGCTAAACATTCATGGCTAACCTAAAGTAAAGTGAGTTAGGTTACGATTTTCTTGGCTCCTTTGTCAGGACCCATTCCTCCCTGTCCACATCTTTCCAGATCAGTGGGTATTCATCCACTCCCACCCCTATGGGCTTCTGGAAATGTTCCCTTACGATCAGGTTAAGCAAGGTTGCCTGTGGCCAAATAGGTCCTCTGACTGCACAGCATTCAACACGTTGGCAAGAGTTAGTTATATCAGACAACCTTACTCAGAGGTCATTACAAGATGTCCAGTTAGGATCTTACTGAGCTTGGGTCAAAACTGACACATGGTGCAGAAAGACAGTACAAATAGTCACAGGAGTGTAGCACGTTTGAGTCCTCCCAGGGTAGACTGAGCACCTACTATGTGTCCAAACACTAATTATCATAATGCTTAGTTGAATTCAAGAGAAGAGCACAGCGTCTCCATTTAACAGCTGAGAAACAGAATTGATAGATTCCAGTATCGTGCCAAAGTTACTCACAGACTGATTAGATGTCCTTTGTTTTCAATTCTTTGCATCTTCCACTTTGTTTAACCCTCATTATTAAGGATCAGGTACTATTTGGAGAAATACAAAGCCAGGTAGGCAGTGGGCATTAAGCTACTAGTAAAGCTAAGTTTTTTGTAGAACTGGAAGGTTATCATGATAAACCCCAGTTACCGGAACTAAAGGTACCATCTTATCTTTTTCCCCTCCTTTTCTCCTCTCCCCCTCCCTTCCCTTCCCCATCCTTCCAGGACTGGGTTTAAACTCAGTGCTTGCTAGGCACGCTCTCTATGACTGAGCCATGTCCCCAACCCTGTGACTTGTCTTCGTGTACTATCAATCTATCACAACTAGAATATCTTTCTATATGCCATATTGAATCTTTCTGTATTTCTATAATATATCCAAAGACCTTTAAAGTACAATTGTAATAGAACTACTATGTGTGAAGTGGTAGGGAAGGAGTTACAGGGTACTGAAGAATCAGTAATAGATTCATTCCTGGCAGAGAGATAGAAGAGACTTCTAATAGAGTAACAAAGAAATTGGCCCGCGAGCTGGTGCTCACTTCTTATTTCAAAATGTGAAAGCAGGTGCTGCTATTTATGTCTTCAGCCTCGTGGGCCATGTCCTTTCATGTAAGGAGTGGGTGTAGCTTTTGATAAGGTGCAGAAAAACTGTTGATCATCTCAGCATTTTTCACTCCCTAGGTTTTTGCCTCCTGTGCTCCCACCCGTGAGCTTGTTTTCAGATATGTTGACGGCATCCTTTTCCATCGCGGTGGTGGCTTATGCTATCGCCGTGTCTGTCGGGAAAGTGTATGCCACCAAGCATGACTATGCTATTGATGGGAATCAGGTAGGTCCCTTCTTTTGCTGGGCTGGTTTCGTAGGGCTACAAACAAGAGAAGTCTGTAAATGGGAACCGTTTCTGATGTAGCTAAGAAAGAGATGATTTCTTCTACTGGTCCTTATTGGGTTGCTTTCACTCTCAGGCTTGCTAATTAGAAATCCTTTTAAAATATGCATATATCATTTAGCTTTCTAAGAAATAAGATGATGTAACCTCAATTTAAAAGAACTTGTCAGGTCATAACTAATTTCCCAACTAATTTACATCAGATTAAGAGTTCTTTACCTAGCTTGAGATCTAGAAATGGCAATTTTAATTCCCTTGTTTCTTCTTTCCCTCCCTTCCTCCCTTTCCCTCCCCCCTTTCTTTCTTTCTTTTTCTTTCGTTCTTTGGTTAGAGATAAGAATCTCATGGACTTAACTGCTCAGGCTGGTTTTGCACCATGGTCCTCAGTTCTCACTCAGCATCTTAAGAACTGAAGGTTAAAAAGAAAAAAGAAGTGAAGGTAACAGTCGTGAGTCACCACTAACACCTAGCTTGATAATTGGCTTTCTAAACACAGCTGTACTGTGATTTTTTTTAAAAAAGTGACAAAAAATCATCCATAAACGTTATGATGACTTTACACTGATGCAGTTCACTGTGCAGTTAACATAAACAGGACAATCTTGATCAGTGCAGACACATTGCCAGCTGAGCTAGCTTTACCCTGCTTACAGATCTGAGCACAGCAGGGCCAATATAGCAGAACAATAGCTCTGCCAGTTATAGTAGGCTTTATTGCAACTGTCCAACTACAGAAAAAAATTGTGATGGATATAACAGTGGGAAAAAATTGAATACAGGATCTTGTTATTTCTTCTTATCCTTAAAATTAACTGACAGCAGGCCAGGCACTGGTGGTTCACACCTGTAAATCCTAGTTGCTCAGGAGGCTGAAATATGAGGATCCAGGTTCAAAGCCAGCCTGGGAAGGAAAGTCCCGAAACTCTTATCTGTCATTAAGCAACAGAAAACTGGAAATGGCACTGTGACTCAAGTGGTAGAGCTCAGGGACAGCACCCAGGCCTAGAGTTCAAGCCCCATGACTGAAAAAAGTAAAATAAAATAATCGACAGTAGTTGGCTTCTGTTAAGGTCTAAAGAGGCCAAAACTTCTCTACTATAGATCTCTAAATACTTGTGCGTTTGTGTGTGTGTGTGTGTGTGTGTGTGTGTGTGTGTGTGTGTGTGTGTGTGTGTGAGAGAGAGAGAGAGAGAGAGAGAGAGAGAGAGAGAGAGAGAGAGAGAGAGAGAGAGAGAGAGAGATGGGAGAAGAGAGAGAATATGCAGGTGCTTGAACTCAGGGCCTGGGTCTGAACCTTAAATTCTTTTTGCTCAAGGTTGGTGCCCTGCCCCTTGAGCCACAGCTCTATTTCTGGCTCTCTGCTGGTTAATCGGAGATGAGAGTCTCATGGACTTTCTTGCCTGGGCTGGCTTCCAACCACAAGGCTTAGATCTTAAGTCTCCTGAGGAGCTAGGACTTCAGACAGATGTGAGCCACAGGGGTGCTCAGTTCCTTAGTAGTACTTGTATTACTTTTTTTTTTTTTGGCCAGTCCCAGGCTTGAACTTAGGGCCTGAGCACTGTCCTTGGGCTTTCTTAAGGCTAGAACTCTACCACTTGAGCCTCAACACCATTTCCAAGTTTTTTCTATGTATGTGGTACTGAGGAATCGAATCCAGGTCTTCATGCATGCTAGGCAAGCACTTTATCACTACGCCAAACTCCTGGCCTTGTACTACTTTTTAAAGGGTCAGTTTGGAAGGTTCCTTTAACACACTTCCTCAAACCCTCCTCAGAGATCTGGAGAAGATTCTGTTTGCTTCCTTATTGCCATCTTGTCTCTCCTGTAGGAATTCATTGCCTTTGGGATCAGCAACATCTTCTCAGGATTCTTCTCTTGTTTCGTGGCCACCACAGCGCTGTCCCGCACGGCTGTCCAGGAGAGCACTGGGGGAAAGACTCAGGTAGGGATCCACCACCCAGGGTTGCTGATCTCAGGGAACAGAGCAGGGAACAGAGCTGGGGAGACTGCCACTGCTAAGCAGAACAATTAGCCTTTGAGAGGAGCGGGACTGTTTCCTCATGTGAGCCAGCTTGGGGCCTATTCATCTATGTCTCATCCCTCATCAAAAACCTCTTAAAAAGTAACACCTGCGTTTTCTCAAGACCGTAATTACCAAGTTGCCCAGTGCCAGAACTCACCTGAGGAGAATCATGCTTACCCATCTCCCTTGTGCAGCCAAGCCAACACAGTGTCAGAAATGTACGAGGCAGTGGGAGGGAGGACTGAGGCAAAGCCTGCCATGGTCTTGTGAGTATTTTTAGGAAAGTAAAAAGCATTCTTCACATTTCCTTTGCTAGGACCAGGAACGTCCTCCAGAGGCCTTTGGTCCACAGAAAGATCATTTGGGAGCCCAAAGTATGTTTTCTTACAGTGTTTTGGCACTTCTTCCTGAGGAAGATTTTTGTTTTTGCCTTTTAAAAGTGATTTTGGGGGGACGGGAGTTTGGCCTAGTGGCAGAGTGCTTGCCTAGCATGCACAAAGACCTGGGTTTGATTCCTCAGTACCACATACATAGAAAAAAGCCGGAGTGGTGCTGAGGCTCAAGTGGTAGAGCACTAGCCTTGAGTAAGTCCAAGGACAGTGCTCCGGCCTTTTTGTTTTATTTATTTTTGAAATAAGGTTTCCTATTTGTCTTCTGGGGTTGACTTAGACCCTTCAGTTCATGATTCTCAGGTCTTGAACCTGTGATCCTCCTAATCTTTACTTCCTTCCTATCTCTGCCTCCTGAGTAGCTGGGATTAAAGGAGTGAGTGAGCTACTATGCCCAACTTTTTAAAGGATTTTATTTGTTACACACTATTACTGACTGAGAAAACAAATGACTTCAGTAATAGCTGCATAGGAAGAACTACAGCTGTTGCCACAGTATGCATGATATGCCTCTGCTATTTGCAATAGCTCTTTCCAAAGCTGTAGCTCCTTTGAAACAAAGATTTTTTTTTTGAAGAGAGGAACATTTATTTATCATACCCACACAGTAACGGTTAAGCATCCTGAAGTGTACCCAGGTAGCTTAAAAATATAAAATATTCATTCCCACAGAACTATCTTAACTTTAAATCCTATTCAGAGGATGAGAGAAATTCCCTGGAAGTTGAGCCACTCACACTTCAAGTACCACTTTTGTCTTGAGACAATACACTAAGCCATGATCCAACAAGTTTTCTATTTGATTTCATTAATTACCACTTAAAGAACTTAACAGAGACTAGTGCTTTAACAGCTTTCTTACTGAGATACATTTAACTCTAAAATCAATTCTCAACAAATAATGTACGAATATTTGTTAAGAGCTTACCAATGTGTCCTTCATTTTAAAGAATTCATGTCACATACATAGCAATACATTTTCTCATATATTTTATTGTAATTAATAGAAGGGTTACATTATATTCAGCAGATAGAAGGCGCATTACTTCACATTGATACCCTTTCTCATGTCTTGGTCCACCCACCCCCACCCCTCACCTATATAGCAATACATTTTTTTTTTTTGGTTTTCTATTACACTTTATTAAGTACACTTACAAGTGTAACAAAGTATTTCTGGAAGGTTTTTATCAAAGTCTGGAAGGTTCCTCAATCTACATAACAATACATTCATAACCAGAAACTACTAAGTAGACTTATCATTTGTCAAGCACTACCTGAAACATGCCATTTTTAACAGAACCCTAAAATCTTAATTTACAAGTCATATGGTTTAACATTAAGTCTTACTGAGGCAGCAGAAATTTCCTTTCTTACAAAGAGCATACCACCAATCTCACAAATCATATTATGCTTTAACACAAGTAAACCTTCAGGGTCTTCTGTAGAATACCAGAGATCATGAAATGGCTCTGATATTTGTTTTTCTTTACCTAGAATTCTACAAATTCTGCATTTATCAGTTGACTTTTTTCACTAAATAGCACCAGTCTTGCCCACTGATACAATTAAAATTTGATTTTCTCAGTTCTTAGTTCACAAGTTTATTATTAAAAATACTGCAGTGCTCTATGCAGTGACATCTTCCAGGAGGGGGAAACAGCTGTTCAAAACAACTCACCAGGGTCTGACAGTAACAAAGAACAAGGGACTGAGATTTGAGAAGGGAATAAACTTGAATGCAGACAAATCACACAATTAAATTAAACAGTATCCCTGAAAATAAACAATTCCAAAACTCAAAAGTAAAGGGGAGGCCTTGGTACTTAGTTTTTAAAATGTTCATTAAACACCATTGATTGTTTGCTGCTATCCTTATCTACAGTCATGCTGAGTAAAGCTATAGCTAAATGGAAGTTAAACTGTATTCACGAGGTGTTAATGTTTACATCTTATTATCTGCAGTCTCTCAGAGAAAACAAAAATAACTACAAATAGTGCTATGCCAGAAACTGGTTTCTCACTTCAGCATGCAATGAACTGGTTCATTCTAAGGTAGTCATGGCTGTTGATGACAAGAAGCTTTGTATTTTTATATGGCACATCTTTTGGTCCGGGTGAAAACAAGTGTTTTGAATGTTAGCTATGTTCGGACACTTTGGAGTTGTCGTTGCTCTTCCCAAAAGATTTAATTTTAATTCTCTGCATTGTGCGTAACTTTTTTTTTTTGGAAACCTATCAGGTCTTGAGGGAGCAGGTAAAAGAACTCAGCCACATGCTAGGGGCTGGTGGCTCACTCTTATAATCTTCGCAACTCAGGAGGCTGAGATCTGAAGAATGCAGTTCAAAGCCAGCCCTGGCAAGAAAATCTGAGAGGGGATCAGGAGTTTGGCCTAGCCGTAGAGCGCTTGTCTACCAGGCATGAAGACCTGGTTTGATTCCTTGGTACCACATACATAGAAAAAGCCAGAAGTGGTGCTGTGGTTCAAGTGCTAGGGTTCTAACCTTGAAAAAACCTAAGGAGAGTGCTCAGGCCCTGAGCTCAAGCCCCAGGACTGGCAAAGAAAGAAAGAAAGGGGGGGGGGGGGAGGGACGGAGGGAAGAGAAGAGAAGAGAAGAGAAGAGTCCGTGAGACTCATCTCCAATTAACCACCAGAAAACCCAAGGTGGCATTGTGGCATAAAGTAGTAGAGGCTAGCCTTGAGCAAAATGATCCCAAGGACAGTGCCCAAGCGCTCAGGTTCAGCCTCACAACTGGGGGGAGGGGCGGAGGCGGAAGCAGCCTCAGCCAGGAACCATAACAAAAGGTTTGATGCCAAGGGAAACAGCCAGGGTCAGGTTCATTTTAGAGCTGCCCATTTTATGGCACAATTGCCAGCAGCAAGAGGACTTGCTTCTTACTTTGGAGATGAAGCATTCAAAAGCTCTCCAGAGCACACAGTCCTGAGTGGGTGTAGGCAAATCTCTTCCCTTGCACTGGTAGACTCAAATGGAGGCCTGGACCGGCAGCCCCAGGGAAAAATGCTCATGTAAAGTGACCTTCTTGGCAGAGGGCTTGGGGATAATGGTGTTCTGGTAAGCTAATAGCCTCTGCCACACACTGGCATGTATTATATTTAGGAATGAAGGATGTCAGGATTTCAGCACTGAAGAAGGAAACAAGTACAGAAATGGCTTGATACTTAATTACTGAAATGTATACTAAGTTCTAGGGTTAAGAGTCCAAGTTCCTGGACTAGAATCCAAGTGCCTGTGACCAAATAAACTGGCAGTTCTCCTCTCAGGCTGGTTTTCTTGTATTCTGAACTTTGGTTTTACATGGATAAAATGGGAGTAATAACTGTACCCATCGTACAATGGCATTGTAAGTATTAAATTTAAAAAGGATTGTAATATTAATAAACTCTGATATTATGCCATTCCTCAAGGTAATAATCGCATCTTGGTATTGATGATACATTATTGTGCCAGGTACATAGAAACATTTGGAATATATTTTCTGAGGGAATGCATAGAAAAAATGAACGTTGGTAAAGAGCAACTGCTCTCAGCATATTCTTAGAAGAGCTAAACACTGTCACTGCTCTTTCTTTCAATCTTTCCTGACATCATGAAAAAGTCATTTGGATTGCAAACTATTCTGTAGCTCTGACAACCCCTTCACCTAACGATAATTTGTTCAAAATTGAGTTTGCTCATAGATATTGAATCTCCAGAATTTCCCAGAAACCAGCCTTATAGAGTCAATACAAGTGATTGATTCCTCACTGATTTTTAGCTCAGAATTGGAGACTAATGCAAGTCTCGATGACTTGAGGAATAGGGAGTTAGCTGGTTGTGTTCTCTATCTTTTCATCTTATCTTTCATTTGTTCAGAGAGCCTTTTTTATCCACGGTGAAATGTAAGTGGCTCAGTAAAATTTGGTTAAGTATTTGGAAGGAAAGAAAGAGGAAAAGAAGAAGTCAGAAGGAGAGAAGGAAGCAAGTGATTCTTTTCTCTGCTTCAACTGGAGAAGCAAAGCTGGCTGAGGTGCTAGGAACTTGAAAGTGTGGTGCAGGAAGAACACAGAGAAAGGAGCTAGACAGACATACATCCTGGGTGCTTCAAAATCACTTACACACACAATGTGCTCTAGGCTGAGCCAAATATAATCTGAGCATAAATAATCACTTTGCCAGATAGACTGAATGTTTCCTAATTAAGTTTCTGAATTTCCTTTTCACATTTGCTGTGTCTGCCTCCTGTAACTCGTGTAACATCTTGTACTAGGCAGTACTTGTGTTCTCTCCTGTTGCTCCCTCTCTGATGCCTTTGCTTCTGGTCCCCTATCTCCTTTTCTCCTGTGTTTCAGAGCTTCTAGTCTTCACCTCTGCCATGCCCCAGCTCTCTCAGCCGAGAAAAGTCATCTGACCAAATCAGAGAATAGTCCCTGTCCCCTCAGCCTCTCCCTAACTATCTATGGATCTTAGCAGAGCTTTTGCCAGCAAAGGTAAAGTTTCTGAGCTTCCTTTACACCTGCTACTACTGCCTTGTCACTGCAGCTGCCTTGGGGAAAAAGTTGAGAGCCTATGTCTCTGTGGAAGGAGGAAGGAGACACAACTTCCCTGCATAGTGCATGTGTGTGTGTGTGTGTGTGTGTGTGTGTACATACATACATGTGTGTGAGTGTATGCACACATACGGCCTTTGTTTTTGTTTAGTTCTGTGTGGTCTTGACAAATCACGCTCATTTCTCTCAGTGTGGAGCAGCAGGAGAGCGTCAGGGGAGCTCAGGTGTGTCTCAGGTCTGTGCACACCTTGTTCTAAGCTAGACAGCGCAGGGAGGAGGATGAACCTTCCTCATGAAAGTGTGTGTCTTTCAGATTGCTGGAATCATATCTGCAGGGATTGTGATGATTGCCATCGTGGCTCTGGGGAAGCTTCTGGAACCCCTGCAGAAGGTACAACCCTCCTTTCCTGTATGCAGAGTGCATCATTTTTTTCTTCACTCTCTTACCAGAGAGATAACAGGAGACTTAAAAATCATCATAGGGAAGCCTGAATAACAGCGTTCTCTGTCTCTCTTGGCAGTCGGTCTTGGCAGCTGTTGTGATTGCCAACCTGAAAGGCATGTTTATGCAGGTGTGTGACATCCCTCACCTGTGGAGGCAGAATAAAATTGATGCTGTAAGTTGTCCTCCATGCATTTTTCTTTTCTTTTTGTTGGTTGTGGGACTAGAACTCAGGGTCTAGGCACTGTCCCTGAGCATGCTACCAGTTTGAGCCACAGTGATGCTTTGGTTTTCTGGTAGTCAATTAGAGAAAAGAGTCTCTTGGATTTTCTTGCCTGTACTGGGTTTGAAGCAAGATCCTTAGATCTCAGCCTTCTGAGTAGCCAGGATTATGGGCATGAGTCACGAACACATAGCCCATTTTTCTTACACAAGGTTTGGTTCTTTTTTTTTTTTTTTTTTTGCCAGTCCTGGGGCTTGAACTCAGGGCCTGAGCATCATCCTTGGACTTTATTTTGCTCAAGGCCAGGGCTTTGCCACTTGAGACACAGCACTACTTCCAGCTATGTCTATGTATGTGGTCCTGGGAATTGAATCCAGGGCTTCATGCACGCTAGGTAAGCACTCTTATTAGTAGGCCAAAATCCCAGCTAAAGTTTGGTTCCTTAGTCTCACTTGAATGTTGGGAACCCCAGAGCAGAGATGAGAATAGTAGGAATGAACCAAAGTCTTCATGTTTTCTAAGTGAAGATCCTGTATCTGAGAAGACTGTGGAAATTCATTTCCAGTAAGAATTATTTTCCAAAAATTGCTGATATCACTCAGTTGGGAGAGCGTTAGACTGAAGAATTATTTATCCAGAAGGAAAAATTTCTTCTTTAAATCTTACTTTAAAAGGACACACATGTAAAACTCAAAACAATACACACAATATTGTATATCCATTTATTTGTTTATTTGAAATAGGGAAGGGAAGGGGGTAAACAAGATGATGGGGAGGGGGTGGAGAGAGGGAAAGTGGGACAAAAACATGAGAAGGGGTGTCAATGTTCAAGAAGTAATGCACTCACTACCTGTTGAATGTAACTGTAACCCCTCTGTACATCACTCTGACAATAAAATACAATAAAAAAAAAGAAAACTCCCTATCGATTTTGTAAGTAAAGCAGCCTTCTGTAGGATTTTAACAACCAGAAGCTAAAAAATTTTCAAAGTTCTATTCTAATGTAGATGCACAAAAAGGATTTAAAAAAAACCTTCTACATGTTAATATTAAAAGATTTCCAAGACAAATTATTAAGTGCAAAAGAGATGAGAATAGAAATGTTGGAGCATATATACTTACCAAAGAAATAAAAAAGGAACAGAGAAGGAGGCTGTGAAGGAGTAAGAGGATAAAAGATTGTGAGTTTTTTCACTGTATGTTTTTAAACTATTAATTCCCCTTTGAACCACGTAAATGTGTTACCTATTAACATTTTTGAAAAATAAATGCAGTGAGCTAGGTGTGGTGGCTCATGCCTTTAATCCTAGCTACTCAGGAGGCTGAGATCTTAGGATCAAGGTTCAAAGCGAGCACGTCACTAAAGTCCACGAGACTCTTATCTCCAGTTAACCACCAGGAAACCGAAAGTAGTGCTATGGCTCGAGTGGTAGGGCACTAGCCTAGAGCTGAAGAGCTCAGGTACAGTGCCCAGGTTCAGAGTTTAAGCCCCACGACTAACCAAAAATAAATAAATAAATAAATGCAGTCAGTCAGTCGATCTTCATAGGGCAGGCCAATTCTCACGTTAACCTAAATGTAAAATGAAGCCAGGGTATTTTTAAAAGCTATAATTTGTGGATCATCAATCTTATTTCTATAGGTAGTTACCACTTGATATCTGACACAATTCTTTTGTTCCCATTTCTCCTCTAGGTGATCTGGGTGTTTACATGTGTAATGTCCATCATTCTGGGGCTGGACCTGGGTTTATTAGCTGGCCTTTTATTTGGACTCTTGACTGTGGTCCTGAGAGTTCAGTTGTAAGTACTATAAATCCCACATTTCCTATGATTGGATAAAATATCCATAACTTTTCTATGCTGTTCTGATAAATGTAGTAAGCCTACATTCTCTCATGATATATTGTATAGTTTTATGAATTAACCACATCATGCTTTCTTAATGTTATGAAATGTAATCATCAAAAATTCCTATGATTAGGTTTGAGTCATCTCATTCTACAGATAAGAAAATTTAAAATCAGAAAGGCTTAGTAGGCTCTTTCCTAAGCTCACACAGTTACTGATTGAGAGAGCTGAGGCTTAGGATAACTGCTAAAGATATTGAGGCTTGTTTACCTCCTTAGGAGCTAATCACCTATTAGATTTACAACCAAGAACAGAATTCAAAGAGTTGATGATAACCAAAATTCATTCAAATCTGCCAAATACGGCATGATCCAATAAGCCATCCAATTTTGTGAGGTTAATATTGTTAGTTTCTGTGCAGAGTATGAACAGCAAAGATGTGGGTTAAATAAAGGGCACCTAGAGGCAGATTTCTGAAAGAGTTAGGTTTGCTTAACTTCAGACAGGCTT
Source organism: Megascapheus bottae (assembly GCF_031878675.1). Taxonomy (NCBI): domain Eukaryota; kingdom Metazoa; phylum Chordata; class Mammalia; order Rodentia; family Geomyidae; genus Megascapheus; species Megascapheus bottae. The sequence continues at coordinate 42,171,223 of NC_143513.1, forward strand.
TGGTCAAGTGCCCTTCTGAGCCCTCCCTCTCCTCAATTCTTTTGTCTTTGTAGACCTTCCTCTCCACCCTGTTCTTGAGGCATAAAGGAAGGAGAAGCCTGGAAAACCATACATGTCTTCCACTTAGCGTAGACTTACTTCTCTCATTCTACCAGCAAGCTCTCTTTGCAGTCCCTCCCTACTCTAACATGGTGGTGACTGCTCAAGAGAGATGTGGCTTTCTGCCTCAGCATCTCAGGTGCCTAGGGTTTGGAAAGTGCTCAGGAGCATCCAAAGTTTGCTGTTAGAGAAATGACACCGAAACTGACTTAAGAGAAGTGCTGATATGCCTCTATCTCCATGTTTTCTTAGGTGAGTCTGGTTGAGAGGGAAGGATAATTACCATCTAGTAATCACCAACGATGCAACCATCTGGACAGGTTGGATTGCTTGTCTCAATCTGACAAATCCAAGGAAAGGACACAAGCAGATAGGATAAGAAGTTATGAGCCTGGGCCGAGAGTTTGGCCTAGTGGTTGAAGTGCTTGCCTAGCATGCATGAAGACCCGGGTTCGATTCCTCGGCACCATATACATAGAAAAAAGCCAGAAGTGGTGCTGAGGCTCAAGTGGTAGAGCTCTAGCCTTGAGAAAGTCCAAGGACAGTGCTCAGGCCCTGAGCTCAAGCCCAGGACTGGCAAAAAAAAAAAAAAAAAAAGTTATGAGCCTTTTTACAGGAGTCAAACAGGTTGAAAAGGAAAGCAACAGACCCCTCAGAAGAGGAGCTGGACTCCATAGAAAATGATGAGGCAGGAAAAGTGTGAGTAGAGGCAAAGTTTTATTTGAAAGTGAGATATGATGCCAGAGGAAACTGAAGAAAAGCCTCTTAGCTATTGGCAGGTTGATATATACTCCTAACCTAGATTCCTGCCTTATGCTGTCTATGATGATGTAGCCATCTCTTTCTTGGGAGAGAAAGATGAGCTTATGGATTTTAAGTGAAAAATCAGCACAATACAGTAAGCCAAGGAAAACTTGGTGGCACATTTTAGCTACTAGTTTGGTAACCAGGCTTTTAGCCAGCAAAAATCAATATCCTCCACAGTATTTAATTTCCAGTAATTATAATGCTGATCCAGAGAGTACAATGCTCAAATGACCCCAAACAGATAGTCTTTCTTTAGGAGCTGCAGTTAGCATATGTCCCTTGTCACACTTGAAGAAACATGGAATTTATCTGATTGCATCAGGAACAGGAAATCAACAGTCTGGTTGACAGGAAGGGCTTATTTCTGGTCCTCCAGGCTGCTATTTCTATAAAAAGAGGCTAATGTGATCACTCTCAGATTCCCCGTGCTTCGTCAGGAAGTTGCCATAAGTCACAAATAACTTCCAGGTGCCAAAGACTTGTAGGTTAAAGACAGATTGTACTGTGTTGTACCCCAGCCTTCTAACTGCTCTAAACCTCGGTTTACTCACTAATAAAAACAGGGTTATGGTAAGGCTTTGATAAGATTTAACATGTGAGAAAGCTCTTTGCTTATCCCACAAATTGCTATGCACGTGAAAATATGACGCTCATTATTTCTCTCAGCCATCAAAAGAGAGTCACAGTTAGTTCTTCCTGCTCCTCCAGTTCTGCACAAACACCAGCTGTTCATTTTGGAGTTAGCTACAGGAAAATGTCATCTGCAATGAGCCAGAGTCCAAACACCAGAATGATGGGCTCTTTAGTTGTTATTTCTTTTTTAACTTTTTAGCCCAAAATGTGGTTGTTCCCCTGAAGAATCCTGATGTTAATTTTTCTTCTTTTAGTCCTTCATGGAGTAGCCTTGGAAGCATCCCTAGCACAGACATCTACAAAAGTACCAAGATTTACAAAAATGTAAGTGATTTTGTTTAGACATCTGTTGGACTAGGGCTTGCTAGCCTGGAATTTGAGCGGTCATGGATTTTTCTTTTAGCCACTTAGATAGAAAGTAGACAAGACTTCTGTTGGGAGAGTCCAGGAGTCCACTCTAAGTGTCATGAGAACTTTTGGAGATAAGAAGGAAAATTATAAATGGATTCTATGACTTTTTGCATGCTAGTTGAATGCCATTTTCATATAAAGTCATTAGAATGGGGGATTTAAAAATAATTGGCAACTAGATTACTTCCAGATATTCTATCAAAAGCTGCTTTCTCTGCTATGGAAACTAACTTCTATGAGGTTAAGGAAATAAGTGGAAGATTTTCTTCACTCAGTTCTAATAAGAAATTTTCAAGTTTTCTGTCACCTAAGCCTGATGTGATATTTTACTTTATTTTTTGAATTGAGAGAAATAATATCTGATACAGAAAATTAGAAGAAGAAAAAACAAATTTACTATCCCTCGGATAGCTTTATGTTCATTGGTCACAAGTAAAATTGATTAGTGACCCTGAAGGGAAATAAAGATGAAAGCAAAGAAAGTCAAACGTAACAACAAAAAAGAAATAAAAATTTATCTACCACATATAATAAACTAAAAATAAACATATACAAATATATTTTAATGTGAACCTTAGGAAACTGTGGTTTGATTTTACCTTAATTTAAAAATTACTGGACTCTGAGCTTGGAATTCCAGGAGTTGCTTCTTAAATTTAATTTCCACAATCTTTCTATTATGTTGATCTCAGTGCTATCAAGAGCTCAAAATGGTTAGGTATGGTGGCTCAAGCCTACAATCTTAGCTACAAAGGTGGCAGAGATGGGGGATTGTGGTCCCAAGCCAGCAGGGCAAACCAATTTACAAGACTCCATCTCAACCAATGGCTGGCCAGGGCAGCAGGTACCTGTTATTCCAGATACAGGGGAAGCACAATGGCTTGGTAGAGTGGTGCACACCTATCATACCTAGAGACACAAGGGACCAAAAATAGGAGGACTGAAACCCAAAACAGCCCAGGCATAAAGTGGGGCGTTACCTTGATAATAACCACACAAACAGATATCATGGGCCTTAGGTCCTAAAATCTTACTTGGTCCCCTTGCATTATTTCTCCCCTACTTTTTAGCAAAATAATGGAGGGAGTCCATAGTGTGAACTGGCGGCAAATGATAAAAATCATGGCACCATTCTGAGTCTTGCTTATTTTGGAAATCAGGGAGTTGAATAACTGCATTCTAAGGGCCTCTAATTAGATTTTCTATGGAACTGTGAAACTCTGAGGCTTGGTGACTCCTCGCCCTCCACCTGCATGAAGTCCCAGGAAAGCTGCGCTGCCCAGCTGCTCTGCTGCTGTGGCCCAACTCCTTGCAGAACAGCAAGAAATTTAAATGAATATCTGAGACCTGAAATTGTTTGATCTTTTTTTTTATATCAGGTCATAGAACCAGAAGGAGTAAAGATTCTTAGGTTTTCCAGCCCAATTTTTTATGGCAATGTGGATGGTTTCAAAAAATGTGTCAAGTCTACAGTAAGTATTTTATCCCAAGAAATTTTGTATCTATATTTTGGTGTTTCATTCATTTACTTGTTGGACTTTTAAGTGGGAATAAGATCTATCCTCATCTTCCTTTGTGGAAGGCATTAAAGAACTATCTGCTAATATCTCTGCCTTCAGATAATTAGGGATAGAAAAACAGAGACAGTTGACTGGTAATTTAACCCACATAATTAATTCTAAGTGGCATTAACTGCTAGTTAAAAATATTAGAGATGGGGGCTGGGAGTTTGGCCTAGTGGTAGAGTGCTTGCCTAGCATGCACGAAGACCCAGGTTCGATTCCTTGGTACCACATACTTAAAAAAAGCCAGAAGTGGTGCTGAGGCTCAAGTGGTAGAGTTCTAGCCTTGGGCAAAAGAAGCTCAAGGATAGTGCACAGGCCCTGAGCTTAAGCCCAGGACTGGCAAAAAAAAACAAAACAAAACAAAACAAAAATATTAGAGATGATCTTGTGTGATTGTTGTTCTTAATGTACTTCTCTTTTTTGGCCCTTTGGTTAATCTCATATTGTTACTGTATCTAACTTTGTCATCTGGGATATTGTATATATATTTATTTGTTTATTTGAAATAGGAAAGGGAAGGGGGCGAAAACAAGATGATTGGGAGGGGGTGGGGGAAGGGAAATGGGGACAAAAAACATGAGAAGGGCTGGGCACAGTGGCTCTCACCTGAGATCTGAGGATCAAGGTTCAAAGCCAGTAGGGCACAAAAGGACCTGAGACTCTTATCTCCAATTAACCTCTAGAAAAGGGAAGTGGGGTTTGGCTCAAGGGTAGAGCAGTAGTCTTGAGCTGAAGAGCTCAGGGACAGCACCCAGGCCCAGAGTTCAAGCCCCATGACAAAACAAAACAAAACAAAAAACCATGCGAAGGGGTATCAGTGTGTGAGAAGTAATACACCTACTACCTGGTGAATGTAACTGTAACCTCTATACATTATCCCAATAATAAAAAAAAGTGTTAGAGATGAATTTCAGTTCCAAAAACGTTGCATGAACTGCATGTGTTGAGCATTTCTGTGGTGGCTGGGCCCAGATAGTGAGCAGTAGGGAGAGGGCTGGAGCCAGGGCCAAGAAACCTCCCAAACGAGAGGTAGACAGGAGGCAGCTTTGGGTTGGCAGGTCTTGCAGAGTCCTCAGGAAGCATATGGTGACCACAGGTCACCTGCAGGGGCAGATAGGAGAACCTGCTGCTGCCTTTGGTAAGCCAGACGTGGAAGCTACAAGTGCAAAGGAAGAGAGAGTGACCCATATTAACTGGACAAACAGGATGTAAGGAAACAGAACAGGTCAGGAGCTTATGAGCTACCTGAGAGGAGAGAAGAGGGGACACAGTTCTCTCTTGCAGGAAGGGTACTTGCTCAGATTAAAGTGGAAGGAATTCTGTTTTTCTGTGTTGGAGCTTTAATTTGCTTCCATCTTCCTTGATCTAGTATCAGAACTCACAATGTCTCTCTTGGCAGGCTGTCTCAAGGACTAGAATCTTGGGGAAACAGCCATTCAGATAACATTAGCCATTAATGAACATGAGGAATCAGACATTTAAAGTAACTTGACATTTATTTTCAAAGGTTGGATTTGATGCCATTAGAGTATATAATAAGAGGCTGAAAGCCTTGAGGAGAATACAGAAACTCATCAAAAAAGGACAATTAAGGGCCACAAAGGTGAGATGACATCTTCCTTTCCTCTCCATTTTCTTTTCTCAAATGAAAGCAGTTTGATGGTCTAAAATTAAACCTGTCCCTTTTACTATCCAGATGTGTACAGGAAGATGACATATGTTCATCAGAGAGCAGCTGAGCCGTTCTTGTAGGCAAGAGGGAATGGATGGGAATCAGCAGAGCTCCCTGGAAACAGGGTGTGATTTTTTTTCTTCATGAACAGCATCTGCATTATCTTTTGAAACCTTATTTTTACTGAAGGGAACAAAATAAGTACAAATTCAGTGCCAGGAAACTAAAACAGAAGGCAGTGAGTTCATAAACTTTTAGAGATAATAACTTTTGCTCAGGTTCTCCTGCCAATATATTTCATGGCAAAGTTCCACAATCGTCTAGAAATTGAGTTTCTTGGCTCCCTGTTCTTCCATTTTTCCTTCCTAGAAAACATCAAAGATTGGGCTGAGGTAAAACTCGTTCATTAAAAGTTCATCCCCTTGACATATTTGCTCAGAAAAAAAAAAAAGAAGCATAGATAGGCCTTTTAAATAGTTTGGACAGAATGCTTGAATGACATTTTGAATCATTGGCATTGAGGGTTGGCAGTCTTTTCTTTGTTTAGAATGGCATCATAAGTGATGTTGGGTCAACAAACGATGCTTTTGAACCCGATGAAGATATTGAAGATCCAGAAGAACTTGATATCCCTACCAAGGAAATTGAGATCCAAGTGGATTGGAACTCTGAGCTTCCGGTGAAAGTGAACGTCCCCAAAGTGCCCATCCATAGCCTCGTGCTTGACTGTGGAGCTATATCTTTCCTGGATGTGGTCGGAGTGAAGTCATTGAGAAGGGTGAGGTCCTGGGTTTTGGGGCAGAGGGGGAGACATGGATTTGGGGTTTTGGCAGCAGTAAAAGTACAGGAGGCACTGATTTGCAAAAGGACCAATGCACAGCTAGAGGTGAATGCTATGCAGTAGTGTGTGCTATATATTAAGCTTTGGAGCAAGACTCTGTTATATAAACTCTGGCTCTACTACTTTCTAGCAATGAGATTACACTGTGCTATCTTGCCTCTGTTTTTTCATTTGCAATAGAGGAGTGATTTACTCTACAGAGGAGTCCAAAGATTAAAGAAGCTAATAAGTATAAACTTAGAATAGTCTCCGATACATAGACATCCTTCAGCAACAATTGACACTATGTTTTATTTGTTTTCTGAGAATGTAAATGGAATGTGTAAAAAATGAAAGTGGGCAAATGAAGTATTGTATTCTATCAGGTATATGAAACCATAGGAGATAGGACCAGAAGGTACTTGGTAGGCCTAGAAAACCTGAGTGTTGTTAGGAGGTTAGGTAGAACAAGAAGCAGGTTGGGTATGTAAAAGTCAGGGTAAGAGTTTAGGGCATGCAGGATGAAACACTGATGGCATCAGAAGGAAGGTCAGTAGGCACAAGTTCATTTTTCCAATGCCTCTACCAGGCACAAGACACCAGAGGAAAGTGCCATAACTCCTACTTCTCAGGACTAAGCAGTCTAGGAAGAAAGGCAAACATTAATTTTATGAATAAAAACTTAAGTGGGTGCTTCCAAGTAGACCTAAAATAGGTCTAAATAATGCCCTGAAATAGGGTCAAGTGTCAAGTTTAGGTAACGCTTTAGGAATGTATTAAGAGGGTCTGACAGAAAGGTAAGTCAGTCAGCTAAGGCATGGAGAATCTGATATAGTAATTTGAAATCAACTCCCGACTATGATTTAGTGCACTGGGGGCTCAGCTATCTCCGCAAGGGTAGAAAATGACACTGGGGTGTGGGTGGCAGGTAGGTTTGCTGGGTGGGGGGGAAGTGCTTGCATTGGGAATAGTGTAAGAACACACTGAAAGCTTCCATTCTCTTAAAAGATCTTGGTATTTGCTCATTGAAGAACACAGTTGTCTTTGTTCATTTTACTCCAGGCATTGCTCAAATCTGCTGTGTATTGTTTATTAGACAGTGTTTAATGAATTACTTCTGGGAGGGAGTTCCAACAAATTTAACGCCAGCATATTTCCCACACTTACATGGTTGCTTTCAATTACTATATTGACTAGTATTGTCCCTAGGTCCAGTGCCGTGACTGTTTTAAGTTAAACTTTCAATGATCATTGTAAATGCACTCAGAGTTGTAAAGAATATTAGAGAAAACCTATACACCCCTTTCCCAGTGTCTCCCAATAGTAGCATCTTATAAAACTATAGCACAAATTATAATTAGAATACTGCCATTGATATATTAAAAATAGGTATCTTCCTTGATGTTTAAGTCCTTTTTTGGTCTGTTGTGGAACTTGAACTCTGGGCCTGGGTGCTGTCTCTGAGCTCTTCAGCTCAAGGCTACTCGCCCTACCCCTTGAGCCACAGTACCATTTCTGGTTTTCTGGTGATTAATTGGAGATAAGAGTCTCATGGACTTTTTAGTTCCTGGCTTGCTTTGAACCACATTCTTTACATCTCAGCCTCCTCAGTAGCTAGGATTACAGGTGTGAGCCACCACGCCCGGCTTAAGTCCATTTTTACATTTTAAATGTCATTTCAGCTACAAAGTCATATCTTTTGTTCTAATCATTGGGAACTGTTTGGAAGCTCTGTACCCCCTTTTTTCCTTCCACAAAGATTTAGAGTGCTGTGCTATTGAACATTGGATCTATCTTTCCCTGCCCTTCTCCTCCACATACAAGTATGAGGTGCCATGTTTGGCTGCCACCTCCGGAGATAATCCTTTCATCTTTATTTACACTGTCTTTATGGGTTGAAAACCTCTGGTTCTTTCCAATAACACACTTTCCACAAAGTTATAGTTATCCATGGAAGTGTTGATATTCCTCCTGAGCAAGCAATAGAATACAACTAAATTATGGGCAGATAAAGATAGTCCATGTTATTAATTGTGCTTTGTTAATTTTCAGATTGTTAAAGAGTTTCAAAGAATTGATGTGAACGTGTATTTTGCATTGCTTCAAGGTAAATGCATGTCTGTACCTGTCTATTTATAAGACTGTCCCCTGAGCCTCTGTTCCAATGTTGGAATGTGGGTACATGACATCTGAAGGCCTTATGAAAATTATTTTGTAGTATGATAAGCAATGTATAGCCAGATGATGATGGCTCGTGCTTGTAATTCTAACTCCTCAGGAGGCTGAGATCAGAGGATCTTGCTTCAAAGCCAGACCAGGCAGTAAAGCCTGTGAGAGTCTTATCTCCAATTAACAACCAAGAAAAAAGAAGCCAGAAGTAGAGCTGTGGCTCAAATAATTGAGCACCAACCTTCAGCACAAAACTCAGGGACAGAACCTAGGCTTAGAGTTCAAGCCCTAGGATCAGTACACAAAAAAGAATGTATAAGAAAAGTTGCCACTTTAGCCAGTTTTAAATGTATTTTTAATCAAGTAGCATGAATCAATCTGGTACAATTATCACTATTTTCATTTTTTTTTGCCAGTTGTGGGGCTTGAACTCAGGGCCTGAGCACTGTCCTTGGACTTTTCTCAAGGCTAGAGCTCTACCACTTGAGCCACAGCACCACTTCCAGCTTTTTTCTATGTATGTGGTACCAAGGAATTGAATCCGGGTCTTCATGCATGCTAGGCAAGCACTTTAACCACTAGGCCAAACTCCCAACCCCTATTTTCAGTTTTTTTCCTCACCATAAAGGGCATTCTACCAAGTAAATAATAATTTCTGAGGAAGTCTTTTTGGGAGTATTGAGATTTGTCCTTGCTAGGCAAGCACTCTATCACTTGAGCTAGATCTTCAACCCTTTTCGTTATAATTATTTCAACTAGGTGTTCATGCTTTTGCCTGAACAACTTTTAGCTTCAATCTCCCAATTTACAACTTTCATGTAGCTTGGAGAATAGTTATGAAACATCATGCCCAGTTTGTCTGTTCAGGTGAAGCTCAGTCTTCTCAATCACTGCTTCTCAAGTACCTGGGGCTACAGACATGAGCCACTGTACCTTGAACTGAGAGGATTTTTGAAATCAAAATGAATTTACCTTTCAATTTGTGCCACAGAGCTGGTAATGTCTGTGTAGTGGTGCAGAATCACTGGGGAAGAGGAGATTGTGATGGGGAATGCAGAACTGGAGATGAATTAGATTACTGGAATAGGAGAGTCCTCTGTGTGTGGAGGAAAGTGCTGGTGCTCAGGCTAACTTCTCTAGAAGCAGAACCCGAGACAAGGATTCTTGCACAAGTGACTGAAGGTGTGAGCATACAACAAATGAAGTTGGCTAAACACAAGTTTCAGAGATCTAGTTTTCTATTCCTGACTGCACAGTGAGGTCACAGCAGGAAGAACACCAAGGATTACATCATGTCAAACAAGGAGCCCCACCTTGGTGGCCATTATAGTGTGCCAATGAATTTATGTGGAACAGCAGGGATGGGCATGGGGAGGGACGGCAGGGGAACCTGTGGCCTCTTCAGGCAGTGTAACTCCACAGGCCAAGGAAAATCCTTCAGAAAAGAGCACAGCTATGACCACTGGCAGCCAGGCTCCCAGCGTTGGGGCAGGTACACTGGTTTGGCCATCTGGGAGTCATCATGAGAAAACCATCCCATGTGCTACTGGAAAAGAAACCCAGTCAGTTTAGAGTGGGGTCATTTAGAAATGAGAAAAAGGAGAGAAGGAACTACAAAAACTTCATATTGCTTGATGTTAGAGAAATAGCCTCTCCTAACCTTATCTCTTTCTTTTGCAGATCATGTGATAGAAAAGATGGAGCAATGTGGTTTCTTTGATGATAACATTAGAAAGGATTCGTTCTTTTTGACGGTTCATGATGCTATTCTCTATCTACAGAATCAGGTTAAATCCCAGGAGGGTCAAGATCCCCTTTTAGAAACGGTAAATCATTCTGAAATGGCAAAAGTTACACAACTTGAACATGAAACTTAGTCTGTTGGATTTCAGGCCATCTGCAAAACTTCTCAGAGTTTGTTGTCCAAGTGGGAGTAAAACCCACTCTATGGGGAACAAATAGGGACTCAGTAAGACAGCGCCAGGAAGACACATAACAGTTCTGCATGTTTGAGATTATCGATTTTTTTAAAAGGCCATAATGCCTTCTTAGAAGACAGCAATGAATCTTAGATTCATTGAGCTGTGGTTCAAAATGGTAAAGCATGAGCCTTGAGCAAAGGATCTCAGCCCCACAAGTGACAAAATAAGTAAGTAAATAAATAAATACTTGGGCCATGAATGTTGCAAAACCCCTTTAAACAAGAGTGTACCTGCTGTGTTAGACTCAACTGTATCTGCAATCAGGGTGGCATTATGAATAATTGGGATTTTGTTTTACCCTGAATATGTTAGCTAGACTATAACTAAGTGCTTCCATTGTATACTTTTGGGCTTATTGCAGAGTGAAATTGGTATTGTTAGTGACCTATGATAACAGGAACTATATACTTCCATATCTCTTCAGGGTCTAAAACAAAGGCCTGTGCATTGTAGAAGAGTGCTTATGGATGGTCCACCTTGCCTGTAGCACTTCCTTTTCTTCAGAAAGAGTTACTGTGTTTGAAAGATAGTGAGATACATCTCACCATCTCTTTATTACACTATCCCAAGTACTATCCCAAGATTGTCCCAACCTAAAGTTATACATAACTCCTATCCTTATGAGATATAATAAGAAATTATGTAACTTAATCCTTTACATAATTTTCACAGTAGAACTGCGAGATGAAAAACTAGGGGGAAAAAATGTGATTGGTAGCCAGGCATGTTGGCTCACTCCTGTAATCCCAGCTACTCAGGAGGCTAAGATCTGAGGATCAAGGTTCAAAGCCAGCCTGGGCACAAAAGGACCTGAGACTCTTATCTCCAATTAACGGGAAGTGGGGCTTGGCTCAAGGGTAGGGCAGTAGCATTGAGCTGAAGAATTCAGGGACAGCACCCAGACCAAGTTCAAGCCCCATGATCTACAAAAAAAAAAAAAAAAATGTCATTTAGTATACATTGGACTTGATTTGCCAATGTCCTTTCTCATGTATAGAGTATGACCAAATAGTTGTTGATCTACTCTGTGTGGAAGATTTAATTATAGATTATCCATAAAAATCATAACCTTTTGTTGGGGTCCTTCTTGGACATCTACCAGGGGAGTAAGATGGCGACGGAGCCCACGAATAATCCTGGGAACACAGACTCCGGAGACCAGACTCTCGGTGCAGATCTAACTTTATTTTAGAAAATGTGCTCGCTAAATACAGATCAATCAGTGGTCCCCATGTCAGCAAATAGGGACCTCCCTGAATGTGACAGTCAGCCAATGGTGTCCTGAGACACGCCCCACTCTCCAGGCAGGAGGGACTAGGCGCCCTCTGGCTCCTCTGGCGCCCTCTGACTGCTTGTGTCACTGAGTGTGTACGTGCTGAAGCACAGGTGGCAAGCAGCTGGGCTCCTGCACCACTAGCTAGGAGTCCCCACAACTTTTGCCAGGTGCCAGTAGCTCACACCTAGCAATTCAGGAGCCTGAGATCTGAAGATATTGCTCTGAAGCCAGCCTGGGCAAGAAACTCATAAGACTCTTATCTCCAATTAACCACCAAAAAAGCCAGAAGTAGGGCTGTGGCTCAAGTAGTAGAGCACTAGCTCTACCCAGGACAATGCCTGCACCATGAGTTAAAACTCAAGGAGTGGCACATTAAAAAAACAAAAAAACAAACCAAGAACTTTCCCAAACAGCCAACCTGGTTTCTAGACGTTGGTTTCTACCTCCAATAAAATTCATTTCCATCCAATTCAAGTTGGGACTCTGTACTGTCCTCAGGCCCAAGCCCTTCTCTGTGCAATCACTGCATGATCAATGCTGTACTAAGTGCTGTCAAAGAAGAAGCAGTGTTGACTGCTCAATTATTTAGGCAGATTGGGGGTGCCTTCTTAAGAGGTACACACTTCAGAGGTTGGGGAAAGAAGCTGTGAAGGAGTTTAGGTAGTAGAGAACTCTACCAGTTCACACTTGTATGTGAAAAATGGCACAGGAAAGGAAAAAGAATGAGAAATCTAGAGGGTTCTAAAATCTATAGATTATAAATGAGAAGCACCCATGAAGTGTCAAATCATTTTCAGGTGGATTGGTGCTATTATATATCTAACAAATGCTGTGTGTTTTCTTTGTCAAGATCACGCTCATTCAAGACTGTAAGGATCCTCTTGAATTAATGGAAACGGGGCTGGCAGAGGAAGAACTTGACGTCCAGGATGAGGTAGGATCATTATTTTCTTGGAAGAAGTAATTTGAACTAAATCTTGAGTAAATTGATAAATAAAGTGAATATGTCTGATTAAGGGCCATTCAGGGAAAATACAAAAACTCCTGAAAGGATGTCTTCCTAGAAAGCAAAAACAGAAAATAAGTCTCCCTTGAAAGCATTGAAGTCTTGGGCTTACAAAGATCAGTGCCTGGCAGCAAACAACACATTGGCCCTGATTTTATAACTAACTCAATGCATCGTTTCTTTTTCTAGAGACCAAGGCAATGGGATCAGGAAAAGGTGAATTTCTAGCTCAGGAATTCCAGATGGTTTAGGAATAGTATATCAGGACTGGGAACGGTATAACTTCTGTTCCTGTGACTGAGAATGGCTTAAAACAATATGCTTTCCATGAAAGGCCACTAGCTTAATGCCTAGGAAAGATAAGACCTTTCTAAGATGTCCTTCAATATCAGTCATTCTGACTCTGTGGACAGAGAACAACCTTCATTTGAATAGAAACTCAAATATAATCAAAATTAGAATGTTAGAAGCTGCTACATCCAGGGCATTTATTGATTGTCACCAAAAGGAGTCATTAGGTAGGGCTGCTATAGACAGTGAAGTGACTTAGCTTAGCACAGTGGTCTCAAGGTGAGCTTTGAAATCACATAGACTTGGGACCAAGTCCTCATTCTGCTACTACTGGCTATAGCCCAGGGCAAATACTATATCCTGTCTTCATTCTATTATCTGCATATTATATATATACATATAGTACCATAGAATTGTGAAAATTAAATAATGTGAAGTAACAAGTATAGTATGTTGAATATAGTAATGTTCAACTAATAGTAATTATAACTTGTATATAAATCTATTTTCAGTTTGATAAAGATCAAAATTAAATCCTTCCTTTTACCCTGCTAATATATACTTAAGATGAGTACAACTGAGTAACCAATACTATAAAGACTTATTTGTAAAAAGTATAACATAGCCGGTGCTGGGGTCATGCCTATAACCTGAGCTCTTCAGAAGCCTGAGCTCTGAGGATCATGGTTTGAAACCATCCCAAGAGACTCTTATCTCTAATTAACCACCAAAACAAACCAACCAAACAAACAAACAAAAAAAAACAAACAAACCAAAACAAAATGCCAGAAATGGAGTTTGTGGCTCAACTGATAAAGATCAGACCCTGAATTCAAGTCTCAGGGCCGGGGTGAGGCAGGGGGGAGGGGAGTTAATATAAACCTAAGAAGACTTAAGGAGAATTGACTGTAGTAACATTTTCTTTGTCCTTTGCCTCCACAGGCTATGCGCAGACTGGCCTCCTAAGAGTGGGCTCAGAAGGTCACTGTCAGCAAGGATTATAACACAAAACTTCCCATCTATGTCATTCTACTCAAAGAATTTCTGCAACACTATTTCTTTGGAATTCAATGCCCATTCTTTTTCTGATACATTTAAGAAATATTTGAGGTTTTTGAGCCTATTAGCCATTAAATGAGGATTAAGATGGTTTCTATGCTTTATTTATAAAACAAAAGCTTACCTCTGTGTGCATGTTGGTGAGAATGAGCCAGATGAATCACCACATCCAGAATCTGCTGATTGTTAGCATTCTGTCCAGTCCTCTGCAAAATTGGATCCTAGCTCACAGAGAGCTGGTCTGACCAGGTCAGCAGGCTCTGACCAGGTGGTGTAAATGTTCACCTAACAGCCTCTGTAGCCAGGTGAGCTAGGAAGTACCAACTATAAAGAAAAAGTTGGTTTCTATCTGACCTTGTTACCCATAAGCTGCATTGACCACAGCGTGATTAGTGAAATACAATGATTACTGCACTTACCAGTGAAAGCCTTAAAAGACACTTTAGTAGATAGCTGGGAGTATAGCTTAGTGGTAGAGTGCTTGCCTCACATGCGCAAGGCCCTGGGTTCAATTCTTTGGTACCATATACACAGAAAAAGGTGTAAGTGGTGCTGTAGCTCAAGTGAAAAAGTGCTAGTCTTAGGCTGGGAGTTTGGCCTAGTGGTTAAAGTGCTTGCCTAGCATGCACGAAGACCCGGGTTCGATTCCTCGGTACCACATACATAGAATAAAAGCCAGAAGTGGTGCTGTGGCTCCAGTGGTAGAGCTCTAGCCTTGAGAAAGTCCAAGGACAGTGCTCAGGCAAAAAAAAAAAAAAAGTGCTAGTCTTGAGCAAAAAGTGGCTAAGAACAGTGCCTAGTCTGAGTTCAAGCCCCAGGACTGGCAAGAAAAAAAAAGCCACTTTAGTAAAGAAGCCTAAGGTTTTCAAAATTATGTTTTTATTATCCATAAGTAGTTATACAAAGAAATTGCCATGTCAAGAAGCCTAAGTTTTAAAAATTATTTTAATAGTATTTAATACTGAAGTATTGCTAAATGTGACCAGATAAAACCAGAATTCAGGATCTTTTTTGAGGGAGTGGGGTAGGGGAAGATTCTGAAAACAGTTTTCCTTGAAAACTGTAAAATGGCATGATGTATTTTTTTAATTGTCATACAGAGAAATGATGAGATTTTTACAGTTTATGGAAATCAGTTTTGATAGGATAATAACCACAGATCACAATGAGAAGAAAATAAAGAAAATATACGACAATCTCTATTTTCAAATGCTGGTATTGGATGTTGTTGCCCTTATTGGGCTTGAACTCAGATCCTGGATGCTGTCCCTCAGCTGTCACTGAAGGTTGGTGTATTATCATTTGAGCCACAGTTCCACTTGCAGCTTGTGTGATGTGTGTGTGTGTGCATGCGCGCATGCGCGTGCACACACAAGAGAGATTGGTTAGAAGTGAGTGTCATGGATTTCCCCACCTGGCAGGCTTTAAACTGCTATCCTTAGATATGAGCCCTCTGGGTAGCGAGGATTACAAGTATGAGCCACCAGTACCAAAGTCAAATACAGTTTTAATTTATCTTCATCTATAGGGCTGATTATTTTGTGGAGGTTTATACAGATCTCATCTATTTAAAATCTAACAAGGAAGTCAGTGTGTGGTAATACATGAGTATAACCCCAACAATGAGAGGCTGAGGCAAGAGACAGCTGTTTTTGTTTTTGTAAAAAAAAACATGAAAATTATTATTTTAAGCAAAAACAATTCTGATTTATATTTTTCATAAATATGTAGCAGTTTGTAAAGTAAGTATTCTTTAACTGAGTTCTCATTATTTTCAAAAAAATCTAAAAGATGAGTTACATAGTCTAGAATTTTTTTAAGACAAAGCTTTCTAAAATAAACGTAGCATGAAAATTGTCCTGAAATTTCTTGTTTATTTTGTCAGTTGTGGGACTTGAACTCTGGGTCTGGGCACTGTCCCTGAGCTCTTCAACTCAAAGCTGATGCTTTGCCACTTTGAGGCACAGTGCCACTTCCAATTTTCTGGTAGCTAGTGTGAGGTAAGAGTCTCACAGACATTTGTGCCCAGTCTGGCTTTGAACTGTGATCCTTAGATCACAGCCTCCTGAGTAGCTAGGTGCCGGGGCCTCCCGGCAGCAAATTGGGGTTCCTGAAATAAGGGGCAGGGACTGGAAAAATTAGAAGAGAGACAAACACATCGGGTCCTGGAGGTCTGCAGTGCACGCAAAAACTGCCGCCTCGTTTATTTTTCACTCAAAGTTTTTATCCCTCCCTGAGACCAGGGCACTCCCAGGTGTTACATCCAGATGGTTAATCAGGGAACTGTTGGGGGTTACATTCATATGGTAAATCTCAGATCAATTGAACAGGAGAAGGCCAAAAAGCAATAAGACAATCAAGCAATTATCTGATGCAAATCAAAGTACAGTTTGATTCCACTCTTGCTCCCGACATATCCCCCATCTTTATTTTAAAAGAAGCACAAGTGCAATTTCTATTCTTTTCACTATCTCTAATTATCTCATTATCCTGTCTCGCTTTCCAAAAATGACTGGTCCCTTCATCTAAAGGGGATAGATGGGCGGAGATTCGGCTTCTGTGACTTCTTCAAGCTGACTCAGGGGCGTTGTCTCTGTGCTTGACCAGGGACCTTAAGAAGCCTAGCCTGTTTTATTAGGGATTGCAAGGATTAGATATCAGGAATAATAATTTGCTCCAAACTGGAGATCATATTTAACATTTAACAACTGCACGAACCATCTTTGGCTACAATAGTGTAGTTACATAGCACCCATTTGCAAAGGCCTTTTCTTGATTGTCTGGGGAACTAAATTTCTGCAACCTTAACAATGCTTCAGTTGTCAGATCTAAACAGATTAATAGAGACACAAGTCTCAGATCCACAAACTTTTCCTGAATTTGTGGCTGGTGTCAAAAATAAATAAATAAATAAATAAATAAATAAAAATTTCGCTCAATTAGGGCTTTAAACTACCCACTATCACAGAAGATTGACAAGTTCCTGCCCAGTTATGAAAGGCACGGGCATTAGTAAGGCATGCTTACAAACTATTCTATGACCTCCCGGCTCTGATTAATTTGATCGGCCAAGCACAAGTGACTAAGATCTGACACCATCTCTGCCGTCCAAGCAGAGGCTTTCTGCATCGTGTCCCAGTAGAGTTTCTCCACACAGGGATAAATGTCCCATTGGCAATTCACTTGCTTAGTTGCTGGACTTGAACTCAGGGCCTGGGCACTGTCCCTCAGCTCTCCAGCTCAAGGCTAGCACCCTGCCACTGTGAGTCCCGAGCTTGGTGCTTGAGTGCTGTCCCCCAGCTGTTCAGCTCAGAGCTAGCACTCTGCGGCTTCGAGCTCCCAAGCAACTCTGCCTTAATAGCACTCTGCTGCCAGATTAGACACCACAATCACACAGGGACTTTGCTTTGCCCGGGGTTGGCTCAAAACTGCAGTTTTCAGATCAGTGAGTCCTACAAAAGGCCACGTTTCTCCAATTAGAGCAACAAGGTGGTCGACACAGAAATAGTCTCTAAGCATGAGCTTACCTAGAACCTGGAAAAGGCCAAAGTTACATCTGAATAAGGATTGCTGTTCTTCTCCAATGGGCTAGCTGGAAGTTACAAGAGCAAGCTGAAATAGCAATTAAGCAATTACTTTGGTAGTCCTGATTTTCCTTTTCTCTCTTTCTTTAAACATTTAAGACAACTTCACTTTCAAATATTGTTTAGAAACCCATTTCCAATGTTCTTAATAACTTTTACTGATACTGGCTTAAACAATTAACACCTTAGCCTTTATTTACAATTGAAAAACCTTTAAGGGCACAAAGAACTCCTGCCCTCAGGCCCCCTAGGGCCCAAGGCACTCCTCTTGCCTTTTAGAAAAAAGGGGCTCTTATGCAGTTTAGATTACTGTCTAAAACTCCAACAACAGTTTAAACTCAAATAACAGTTTTTCCCTAATGCAAGAACTATAGACATCAGTGCACCAAAAGTCTAAGTCTGGACTTAGTTTCCTTCCCCTTTTTTTTTTTTTTTAAACATTCCTTTAAAATACTAATCACATTATCCACATTTTACCATCAGATTTCTAGTGTCAGTTTGCAAGAAAGGACAGGCAAAGTTTCTGACGTTAATGAACAATTTTACATTTAAATCTCTAATACATGTTTCCAAACTTTAACTTAAAATAATATATCCCAAATTCCCTAATACCTCTGTGCTGAACAGGATACAATGTTTACAATGTAAACAGTTGTATGCCCTGCAATAAAATGCAGATTTCAGGATCTAGAAAAATATTTACCAGTTTTTCTTTAAGACAACACAATAATTCTTTGAGACATTGTAAAACATCCAAACCTAATATTTTTCTTGAAGTTTAGACTCAGATTTACCCAATTGCTTTTGTGTTTCAAATGAGCTCAACCATTGTTTTATACAGCATGCTGACAGTTTAACCTTGAACATGTTCACTCACACCCATTCGCACACACATTCATACTCAAAGATCTTAAAGCGCGCAAAATTAATATCGGCCGTTCATTTTCCAGAAATTTTAGTATCATGAGGGTTTTTTGCTAATCTTATTCTTGTGGGTGACAACCAAGTTTTAAAACAAAGCTTTTTAACAAAGCGACTAGCTAAAATTTAAGACTGAAGTTTGTGTCCTGCCACCAACTGTCTCCAGACTGTCACTTCGGCAGGTAGTAGGAAAAAGGAAACTAGAAGGAAGACTGCAGCTGCTTTGTCTGGCCTCTGCTCACCTCAGCTGCAGCCGATTGGGAGGGGCCATACTAGGCCGTAGTGGAGTCAAAACTTTTTACTTCCCAGAAATATTCAAATAGATAACAAGGATGTGCTTGAGTACGCACAGAAAAACCATAAGGATCCATATTTAGAACTGGTACCAATTTTAAAGACAAAACTGGACAAAACAACAACAACAGAAAATACCCAAGGAAAACTATAACACAAACAAGACAGAGAAGCGGAGACTTTTAAACAGAATCAGACATTGACATATAACAAGAAAATTGGACTCAATCAGATACACTTAACACAAAAACATGAGCTCAGCTGTTTTTAGATTTAGACATGTCTTGCTGGTGGGACTCTCAGGTATGCCTTGATATTGACAAGAAACTCAGAAGGGGAAGGGGGGTCAAGGCGTCCCTTGACCACCCAGGCCTCTATTTTAGGCCCACAGTGCACCCCCCCTTTTTTTTTTTAATTAAATAAAATAAAATAAAATAAAAAAAAAATAAAACAAAACACAGACATACAGGGGGTCGGCCGACTTCTACTTACCTCTGGAGGCCTTTGCTTTTCACCTGGGCATCTTTTACAAAAAAGGTTATTAAGAAGAGGGATGGTAAAGACAAAATAATGTCACATATTAAATTGTGTAGAGTCAATGAATATGTTAAAAGGTCCCTACATAATAGTAAAAGGAGGAGAAACACAGCTCATATGAATGTGTGGAACAAGTGGATCAGTAGCAGTCCCAATTGACATGCACAAATAACTCAGGTCCTTTCCACGTCGCAGGATGCACCACTGGAGGGTTGGGGGTGTAGGTCCAGTGAGTCCCTGCTTGGATGGCCACTGTCACTCTCCACGATCCGAACGCAGCGTTCAGGCAGCCAGCGGGCGTCATTTTCTCCTTGTGAAAAAACACATACATGCCCTCGACCCCAGGTTAGAACAGGATCGGGTCCATGCCAAGCACCAGTTAGGGGATCCTTCCACTTTACTAAGGCAAAAGCACGCTGCTCTCTTTTTTCCCAGAATCGCTGAGCAGCAGATAAATTATTTGAATCCAGATTCAAAAAATTTAAAACAAATAAAGCATGATTAAGTATATTCACAGGGGTAGCGGGATACGACTCTCCTTTCTGTATTTTAGCAATTTGATGTTTTAATAATCCATTAGCTCTCTCCACGATGCCTTGACCTTGAGGATTGTAAGGAATGCCTGTAATATGAGTGATATTATAGGAACGGCAGAAGGATTGAAATGCTCGGCTTGCATACCCAGGGCCATTATCTGTTTTTATTTGCGAAGGAATCCCCATCACAGCAAAGCATCGAATGCAGTGAGAAATACAATGTTTAGTGGCTTCCCCAGCAAGGGGGGTGGCCAAGATGAAATTAGAATAAGTATCTACAGTAACATGAACATATTTTAATCGGCCAAATGATGGAACATGCGTGACATCCATCTGCCAAATGTGATTAGAAAGCAGTCCTCGTGGATTTATACCTAAATGGGGGGCTGGTGAAAAAGGGACACAGTTGGAGCAAGTTTTAACTATTTGACGTGCCGCTTCCCTAGATAATTTGAACTGTCGGCGCAAGGCTCGACTGTTTTGATGGTGGATGGCATGTGACTGCTTAGCAAGTTCAACCTGAGTTAAGTAAACTCTGGTGGCAGAGTCAGTGACCGCATTGCCCTCACTTAAAGGGCCAGGAAGATTAGTGTGAGCTCGAACAAAGCCAAAAAAACAGGGGTGGTTGCGAGAACAAAGCAAAGTTTGTATTTGGCGAAATTGGGTCTGAATATTGGAGTTAGTAGTTCCAATAAAAGGAACAGTTTCTATGACTTGAAGAGCACGAATTACATACTGACTGTCTGAGTATAAGTTAAAGGGCTCGTCTTGTAACAGGACGAGTGCTTGTAAAACAGCCTCTAATTCCACCTCTTGGGCGGAGGAAAAACCTGTAACCCAGGATTGAGTTTTCCCATTAATGGTCAAAGCAGCCGTTCCATTTGAGGATCCATCTGTAAATACCAAAGCAGCAGAAGATAAAGGCGAGGCCTGTACTATGGAAGGAAATAGAAACGTATGACACGCAGCAAATTGGAGAAGTTTGTTAGACGGGTAGTGATGCAAAATTTTTCCCGTATAATTGGCCCAAGCAATGGCCCAAGGATCGCAATGGGCGAATAGCCAATCTTGTTGTTGTAAATTATATGGGACACAGATAAAATGAGGTTCCTGACCTAAATATTTACGGGAATCCACTCGGCACATGTGTATCAGATTAGCTACCAATTCGTAGTAGGGGGTCAGCACTTTGCCGGGTGTTGATGGTAGATAAAGCCATAAAAGTGGGCCATCCTGCCACAATACAGCAGTTGGGGAGTGAGAAGTAGCTAAAATGTAAACTCCCCAGGGTTTAGAATAGTCACAATAGGTCATTTGTTGCTGGGAAATTGCCTTTTCTACAATTTGGATGGCCCTCCTGGCGTCAGGATTTAATTCGCGCAAGGATGTAGGGTTGGTATCTCCTTTTAAGAGATCAAAGAGGGGTTTTAACTCTCCTGTGGAGAGCTTTAGATAAGGCCGAAGCCAATTTATATCTCCTAAGAATTGCTGAAAATCATGAAGAGTTCTTAAGTGTGAAGTTTTTAATTGTATTTTTTGGCTTTTAAAATAGTGTGGGCCTAATATATGGCCTAGATATGTAAAAGGGGGGTGTTCCTGAACCTTTTCAGCTGCTATTATAAGGCCAAAGAGGCTCAGATCTTGCTTTAGTTGTCCAAAGGCTTGTCGTACGATGATAGGGTCAGAACAAGCCAACAAGATGTCATCCATATAATGAACAATATAAACAGAAGAAAATTTTTCACGAGTGGAAGAAATGGCTCTAGCTACAAAACTTTGACATAAAGTTGGGCTATTTGCCATGCCCTGTGGAAGCACAAGCCAGTGATATCGCTTCATGGGTTCTTTAAAATTAACAGAGGGGACGCTGAAGGCAAAGCGCTTACAGTCTTGAGGCGCCAGGGGTATAGTATAGAAACAATCCTTCAAATCTATAATAATCTTATAAGTATCCTTTGGGATTGCCATGGGTGAAGGCATGCCAGGCTGTAGGGCCCCCATCAGTTCCATTGTGGCATTTATTTTTCTCAAATCCTGTAACAGCCTCCATTTACCTGACTTTTTCTTTATAACAAAAATTGGAGAATTCCATGGAGAGTTAGAAGGGGCCACATGCCCCAAATCCAGCTGTTCCTGTACCAGCTGCTGTACTGCAATGATCTTTTCTAGTGAAAGAGGCCACTGTTCGACCCATACCGGTTCTTCAGAGAGCCAATTTATGGGATCAGCATGAGGGGCAGGACAAACGACAGCTCCCATTAAGGAATACCCTAATCCTTGTCTCGTAGGGCGAGACTGGGGTTGGAGCGGCTCTAGCTCCCCCTGTGCTGCTCGGCCTAGTCCCCTAAAGGGGAGGAGGCCTTGATCAAGTAACTGCTTAGTGACCGCAGCACTAGGACTAAACATATACACTCCCATTTTTTCCATGATGTCACGACCCCATAAATTAATTGGCAGATGATCCAGGACAAATGGCTGAAAATGACCAGAGTGCCCTTCCTCATCTCTCCAAACAAGGATCGCACTGCTCTGCTGTGGGTCAGTTGCTTGCCCAACCCCCTGTAGGGAAGTCATAGAGGTTGTCAGGGGCCATTGGGCTGGCCAATGTTTCTTAGATATCACAGACACATCTGCTCCAGTGTCTAATATTCCCTTAAAGGGCTTTTCTTGTATAAATATAGTCATCTCAGGCCTCTCTTGTTTTATGCCTTGTACCCAATAGATATCAGAAGATCTAGATCCTCTCTGTCCACATGGGGAATTAGTAGTCTCCCCGGGAGGTAAAGGGACGAGTATTAGTTGTGCCAATTTTTGACCGGCTGGGATCGATACCACGTGTTTCGGGGCAGAGGCCATAACTTTGATTTCTCCAGTAAAATCCTGGTCAATTTTGCCAGGTGTAATCTGTATCCCTTTAAGGGCTGAGCTACTTCGCCCTAACAGCAATCCAGCCACTCCCGGGGGAAGGGGGCCGAAGACCCCCGTGGGGAGAGCTTGTGTCCCCATCTCTGGGGTCAATACTGAGCAGGTGGAGGAACAGAGGTCCAGTCCTGCACTGCCTGGGGTGGCACGGAGGAGGCTGGAGACTGATCTTGGGGGGTTGTTAGAAGATGCACTTGTGGCCGAGAAGAGGGAGGGACTGCCCCATGGTTTTGCGGGGCCAGGGGCTGGCCCCTTCTCCAGTTTCCCGAAAACGGGCGGCCATTGCGATCTGTTCTTGACCTGCAATCTTTAGCCCAGTGCTTCCCTTTACCACAGCGTGGACATATGCCAGGTTATTTTTCTCTCTTTTGCCTGGCCTGGCATGGGCATTGCGTCATCCAATGTCCTATTTGTCTACAAGAAAAGCAACGCCCTGGGGGTCTAGCATCCCGAGAATGCTGCTGATCTCTATATTTTAGAGACTCAGTAACAGTCTTTCCTTGAGGAGCAGCGGCTAAAGTAAGGCCTTGTACATGGGAGGGTCCAATATCAGCACACAGTGAAATAAAGTCCGTGATTCCTCCCTTATTCCTATGGGGTCTGATAGCCGCCTGACAGGCGGCGTTGGCATTTTCATAGGCTATGTGTCTAACTATACTCTTCCTTGCAATTCTCATCTTGTACTAGGCAGTCTGCAGTCTCCATTAATCGAGACAAAAATTCTAGATAAGGTTCATTCGGTCCCTGTTTAACTTCTACTAGATTTTTTGTACGATTGGAATTGCGTAACTTTTTCCAAGCCTCTCTCGCCGCAGCATTTATTTGTAAATAGGCCTCCTTTGCATAACCCAATTGATCTTCGGTGTTTTTATAGGTTCCCTCTCCTAACAACTGATCAACAGTGTAAGGCAGGTTCTTAGACCTATTTGTTTCAATTTTAGCCCGACACTGTGCAGTGAACTCTGTCTCCCATAATAAGTACTCTCCTGCACTAAGGCATGCTCTGGCAAGCCGCTTCCAGTCATTCGGGCATGCAATACCAGCACACGCAGCCTCCAATATTACTTGAGTAAAAGGGGCAGTTGGCCCATATTGGGAGCAGGCATTTTTTAAGTCCTGTAATAGTTTAACAGGAACAGGTTGATGGTATACTTGTTCATCATGATCAACTAAACTAGGGAAGCATCGAGGCCCTGAAATATCTTCCCTCTCTCTAGCAGCCTGAGTCAGGTTTAATTGCGATGCACTGTGCCTGGTTGTAGTGCCTGGTAAAAGGGACTTGTTGCTAGGGCCTTTAGGCTTGCCTAAAGGTTGAGAAAGGGATTGAGGCCGTAAGGCTGCAGCTGGAGGCGGTGGGTGTGAGGGGTAAGGTTTAGAATCAGACACCATAGTGGCCTGAGGGTCATATTTCTTTCCTACTTCTGGGGGGGCTCTCTGCTCTGTCCCCATTTTCAATAGAAGATGTAGCATTTCTTCTAACTTCTTCTCTATCGTAGCCACCCGGCCCTCCAATGACTCATCATAACTTTCCTCCTTGGTATTCAAACCTGAATTCTGATACTCAATATCTACTGGTTGTTGTTCCCTTTTCAAGATCTCACTTTGACTCTCTTGGGCTGCGGCATATGGCTCAGCCTCAGGTTCTTCAGAAGGGTCCTTTAACTCATAAAGTTCCCTTAATTCAAGATTAAGTTCAGCATTTTCATGTAGAGGATCTATGTATTCACTTACTAAATTCCATACAGTAGCAGCCTCTACTGGGGTCTTTTCGGGGCCATATACATCATAATAATCTAGAATTCTTTTTCCTATCCGCTGCCAGGCTTTTTGGAATTCCTCCTCTATAGACCTCGGGCATGCCTCCTCGACAAACTGTAGGAAGCTCTGAAGCACCCCTTTTTCCACCCACGTTCCGTGGGCTTCAAATAGGCCTGTTAAGATCGGTAGAAACAACCCATGGCTATTAGCTTGACCCATAATTTTTACTCCTGACTATACTCTCTTAATAGTCCTACGATGTGTTACTCACCACAGGGAGGGGTCCTTCACCTTCGTCCCAGATTTTCAGGTCCCTGTTCAGGCGCCAGATGCCGGGGCCTCCCGGCAGCAAATTGGGGTTCCTGAAATAAGGGGCAGGGACTGGAAAAATTAGAAGAGAGACAAACACATCGGGTCCTGGAGGTCTGCAGTGCACGCAAAAACTGCCGCGCCATTTATTTTTCACTCAAAGTTTTTATCCCTCCCTGAGACCAGGGCACTCCCAGGTGTTACATCCAGATGGTTAATCAGGGAACTGTTGGGGGTTACATTCATATGGTAAATCTCAGATCAATTGAACAGGAGAAGGCCAAAAAGCAATAAGACAATCAAGCAATTATCTGATGCAAATCAAAGTACAGTTTGATTCCACTCTTGCTCCCGACAGCTAGGATTACAGGTTTGAGCCATCGGCACCTGGCTTGGCTTGAAATTTCTACACTGGAAATATAAGGGTTTTTGAATCCATATTTGAAGCCACAAATTTTATTTTTGAACTTTTAGTCAATCTGTTTCAAGTGCCAACAATTTCTAGGTATGTTTTATAATACATGGTGTTGGTCTCGTGCTCTTCTCCCATAAACTTCATACTGGAGTAAAATTGCACTTCATTTCTAGAGAAAAGTACTGAGGTCCTCAAGTGAGACAATGTCTTGGTTGAGAGAGAACCCTTTGGCACAAATGTGTGAAATGCCATTTGTACTTAGATATCCAAAGGTACAATGTTTTATCTCTGTTTTTTTTTTCTTTCTTAAATACAGTTAGAAACTCTGTATACTTCTGCAGGAAGATGATCAGCAACTATATCAAATTAGTTGATCTCAAATTCTGGTTATATTAGGTCACAGTGCAACTAGGATTATAATGTTATTTTACCCTCATAGAAGTATTTGTTTTTGTTGGCAATAAAATGAAATCATACCTCTAAAAAAGTGCATATAGTATCTTGCAGAAAAGGGATGAATACTGCTCATTTTTGTAAAAGAGATGAATACTTCTCATTTTTGTAAAAAATACCAAAGCCCCATTTTACAGCAAGATTCTTTATCTAGGATCTTAGGCATATTATGACTATAGAAAAACATAGTATGAGATGGATGCCGGTGGCTCACGCCTGTAATCTTAGCTACTCAGGAGGCTGAGATCTAAGATCACGATTCAAAGCCAGCCTGGACACAAAAGTCTGTGAGACTTTTATCTCCAATTAACTACTCAAAAACTGGAAGTAGAGCTGAGGTTGAAAGTGGTAGAGTGCTGGTTTTGAGCAAAAGAGATCAAGGACAGTGCCCAGGCCGAGTTCAAACCCCATGACCACCAACAACAACAATAAAAAAAAACCCCAAAACAAAAACAAAACAACACAGTCTGGCTTGTTTTACAAGTATGCTAGGATACTGTCTCTCATATGAATTTTGTGCATAATAATAATAAATATGTATACTTTTATTCTATATTGTCTGTGGAAATTTTACTTGAAATTAAAGCTATTTTTTGGTTTTTGTTTTTTTTTGGTTGGTCACGGGGCTTGAACTCTGGGCTTGGGTGCTGTCTCTGAGCTCAAGGCTACCACCCTACCCCTCAAGCCACCTTTCTGGT
This sequence comes from Megascapheus bottae, assembly GCF_031878675.1. Taxonomy (NCBI): domain Eukaryota; kingdom Metazoa; phylum Chordata; class Mammalia; order Rodentia; family Geomyidae; genus Megascapheus; species Megascapheus bottae. The sequence continues at coordinate 42,197,440 of NC_143513.1, forward strand.
GTGAGTCACTGTGCCTGGATTAAAGCTGTTATTTTTTGGCCAATCCTGAGGCTTGAACTCAGGGTCTGAACACTGTCCTCGGGCTTTCCTCAAGGCTAGCACTCTACCACTGGAGCACAGTACCATTTCTGGCTTTTCTGTATATGTGTTACCAAGGAATCAAACCCGGGTCTTCGTGCATGCTAGGCAAGCACTGTACCACTAGGCCAAATTCCCAGCCCCAAGGCTGTTATTTTTTTCAACCAATAGAATAAGATTCTGATATTATATGTGATATTCAATAGCAAGCGAAAGTAATCAAATCCTGTAAACTTGGAAATATTATTTACACGAATTATTTAATAAATGTAAATTTGACTTTTTGTTTTGCTGTTTTTGCTTTGTTGTTTTTTTAAATTTTTATTAACATTGATTTTATATCACATTTCAAGTGTCATGTTTAACAATTATTCAAGAAGGGATTCTCTATATGCAATCACTGGCACATCGATTTTAGAACATAATTAAAAGTAAGCTGAAGTTTGTATGTCATAGATACATATCAATCTATATAATATAACATTGTGTCTATAGAGTATATATACCATCATATATTTTTATGTCTATGTAGTTATGTTTGTATCTCCAAGACCATGTCTATAACCTTGAGTACCCAAATATTGAATTGCTCTCTTACTGTTTGGATCTAATATCCACATATTAAGAATCCCATGAGTCTTTTGTTCCTTTGGTCCTGAATTATCTCACTCAACATGATTCCACTTTCCAGGGAATGCCATTATTTTATCTTGTCTGTTGGCTATGTAGAATTCCATTGTATATGTATACCACATTTTTTGTATCCATTCATCTGCAGTAGGGCATCTGGTTTGTTTCCATCACCTGGCTATTGTGAATAGTGCAGAGACAGACATAGCTGAGCAGGTGTCCTTATCATATCCTAGGTTTTGATGTTCAAGATAGATGCCCAGAAGTGGTATGTCAAGATCATAGGGTTGGTCAATTTTCAGTTCTTTAAGAAACCTCCACACTGCTTTCCAGAGTGGCTGAACTTGCTTACAATCCCACCAGCAGTGCAATTGGGTTCCTTTTTCTCCACAATCCCTCCAGCATCTGTCATTGTCTTAGGTCAAAAATCTTGGCCATTCTTGTTGGGGTAAGGTGGTGTCTTAGGGTTGTTTTTATTTGCATTTCCTTTATGACCTAGGATGATGAGCATTTTCTCATATGCTTTTCTGCCTAAAATGGCAGAAGTCTCTCTTTGGATAAGTTTCTCTTTATTCCCTTGTCCATGTAGTGCTTGGTTTGTTGGTTTTGGTGGTGGTGGGGGGAATTCGTTTCTTGAGTTCCCTGTAGATATTGGATATTAAGCATTTAGCAATGCAGTTGGTATTACAAAACCAGACCTCAAACTCTACCATAAAGCCATAATAACAAAAACAGCATGGTATTGGCACAAAAATGGACCAGAAGATCAATGGAACAGAATAGAAGATCCAGAAATAAAACCACATACCTATAGTCAAGTTATTTTCGACAAAGGAGCCAGAGATAAACAGTAGAACAAACACAGCCTGTTCAATTATTGGTGCTGGCAAAACTGGGCAGCCACATGCAGAAAACTAAAAATTGATCCCAGCCTATCACCATGCACAAGCATTAATTCAAAATGGATCAAAGACCTCAATGTCAGACCGGAAACCTTGATATTGTTACATGATAGAGTAGGAGGGAGACTGGAACTCATAGGCACAGGCAAAAACTTCCTGAACAGAGTCCCAGGGTCACAATAAATTGGAGAGAGACTCGACAAATGGAACTACCTAAAAATAAAAAGTTTCTGCACAGATAAAAGCATAGCCACTAAAGTAGAAAGACAGCCAACCAACTGGGAAAAGATATTTGCCAGTAATACATCAGACAAATGTTGTTTTGTTTTTGAGACAATATGTCATTATGTCTGAACTGACCTAGAATTCAAGATCCTCCTGCCTCAGTCTCCCAAGTGCTAAAATTACAGCATATACCACTATGCCTGCCTCTAAAGATAACGTTTATATGACTCAGATGCGTCCTTCCAGAGAACAAAAAACCATTAAATGTAATAAAAAAAAACTCTCCATTGCAAGCTTTCCAGTTCTTTTCTTAGTCACCTTTTTAATGTACCTTTCCACTTTCACTTGTCCATGTTGATTTTTTTGATTCATTGATGTAATAAACAATGTTGCTCACAAATCTCTCAGTTAACTTTTGTGTTCTTACCAAAATTCCAGCTTATTTTAAACAATGGTTTCCATCATTTTAATGAAAGTTTTTATTAGTGCAACATATATGAAAAAGTATACAAACCATAATGTGCTGCTTGAAGGCTTTTCATAAAACAACATCAGTTAGTCCACATCCAGCATCAATAAAAACATTACCAACACCCGCAAGTCATCTTATACGATGTCTCAGTAATTGCTCCAAGAATGACAGCTGTCCTGATTTCTAAATTTTTTTTTCTTTTTTGAGCCTGTTTTTCACTATGTAGCTAAGATTGGCCTTGAATTTATGAACCTCTTATCTCAGATTCCTAACTCCTGGGATTATAAGTCTGTGTTACTTTGCCCAGGTAAAATCTGGTTTTTTTTAACTACATGAAATTGAAATAAAAGATTTATATTTTGTGTATCTTATTTCAATGTTACAATAATGAGATTCATCATGTAATTACGTATGCAATTATTCATTAATTCTGTCTGCTGTATAATATTCCACTGTTTAAGTATTTATCACCATACTGTTTATGATTATTTGTGTTGTTTACACTTCTGAATTTTCATGAATAATACTTTGAACCTTTTTTGGGGGGGTTGGTTGTGGGGCTTGAACTCAGGTTCTAGGTGCTGTCCTTGAGCTTTTCTACTCAAGGCTAGCAATAGTTTTCTGGTGGGTTCGTTGGCAATAAGAGTCTGAAAGACTGGAGATGAGAGTCTCTGGCTGTTGCTGGCTTTAAGCTGTGATCCTTAGATCTCAGCCTTCTGAGAAGCTAGGATTATAGGCATGAGCACCAATACCTGACTGAAATAACCATTCTTTTAAGGCACCTTTCTATGTTCCAGAAATATTGGGACTTAGATGTGTGAGATTTCAGTCAATATAAGTAGGGTGTTTGATTCGGGTTAAAATGGTTACTTAAAGAAAGTTTGGTCTCAGCTAGAATAGAAGGCATTTATCATGCAAACAGCATAATGGAATACATAAAATCTTTTTTGCCTTTTAGAAATTGTATAGCTTTACTTCTTTAAAATATTTTGTAGTTATAAAGGTGATGTAAAGAGAGGGGTTACATAAGTCAGGCAAAATGCATTTGTTTGGGCAATGTCACTCCTTCCCTCCCTTTCTCCCAGTTTTTCCCTCCTGTCCCCACTCATAAGCTGTATAGTTCATTTTCAACATAGTGTCCAGTGAGTACCACTGCTGCGTTTTTGTTCACCCTTTGTCTCTCCATTTCTGTGCTCCTTCCCTTTTCCCTCACCATAAACCCTTACTGTATGATTTTAGGTTATATAAAAGAATCATAGAATGAAAACTGATTAAGAAGAATGGGAGAAAAAGAAAGACAGAAAGGCTGATGGAAGAAAGACAGGCATGTGTGGGTAAAACTAATAAAGGTTAGAGAACCATTGATGAAGAAATGGTATTAGGAACATGAGAACTAAGAAAGCTCCTTTACTTCTTACGGAACTAGAAGAAGAAAGAGAGAGAAAACAGAAAACCTAAAAGGCGATGGAAGAAAATAGAGATCAGTAAGAAATAGACCGATAGGGTAGAGTGATAGTAGGAAAATAAAATTCAAATAGAGGATCAATTTCAATGCAAGCACATTCTTTAAGAAGTCAGAAAAGTTAGCAATGTTTCTCTATACCCAGGAGTATACCACACATTTCCTGAGTTCTTGGGTCTGTTTACCTGGTGCTATCCCCTCTTCCAACAATAGTTATAGTTTGCTATTATGCTCCAGAATTTGCTTATACTGTCTAATTTCTCTCCTTGCCTCCTCTTTATGTTACAATGTAAGTCAGCAATGCAGAGTTCTGTATTTTGTTGCTGGACACTTAGAAGTATGAACAGCATAGACACATATTAGGTGCTCAAGAAGTATTTATGGGTGACTGAAGTCACTTGAAGTGGATGAATGAGGCTAACATGGTTTCAGAGACTACAGTCTTTAAGGTAAAAATGACATTCAGTGTTTCAGGACATTCAGTAAAACCAGTACTCACTTACTTGTCTACATGTATCAATTTCCAGAAAAGGGGCTAAGAGGGATGGTAAGAGAGAGTTATGTTCAGGAACTGTTTTAGATCAAGGGCTCCAGGACTCTGAAGCCCATCATTTAAGTTTTTGTATCTTAAGATAATTTCAAATCCATACGAATCTTATTTATTTATTCATTTTGTATTATTTATTTATTTTATTTTTTGCCAGTACTGGGGCTGGAACTCAGGGCCTGAGCACTGTCCTTGGATTTTTTCAAAGCTAGTGCTCTACCAGTTGAGCCACAGTACCATTTTTGGCTTTTTTTGTTGTGTGTGTGGTACTGAGGAATTGAACCCAGGTCTTTGTGCATGCTAGGCAAGCACTCTACCACTAGGCCAAACTCCCAGCTCATCCACACAAATTTTAAAGATCCATATACCCTTCATCCAGTTTTCCTTAGTGTGAACAACTCTTATAACAAAACAACATAAAAAACCCAGGAAACTAGTACTGGTATAGATCGTAGAGCATATTCACATTTTGCTAGTTACACGTGCATTTGTGTGTATGCATAACTGTTTGCAATTTTATACTAAGTTCACATATACACACACACACAGTATCACAACTAAGAAACTCAACTATATCAGCAGCACAACTATATCAACTACATCAAAAAAGCTCTCTAAGCAGTGTGGCACATGCTAACATCTATCATTCTTGCTGTCCAAGAGGTGATTGTGGTTCTAGTCAATTTAAGTAAAATTGTTAAGACCCTATCTCAACCAATAATGATGGTGATACATGCCTAACATCCCAGCTACAGAAGGATCATAGTTCAGGCCAGCCCAAGCAAAAAATGAGACCCTATCTGAAAAATAACTACAGAAAAAAGGTATGGGGGCCTGAAAGTTTGGCCTAGTGGTAGGGTGCTTTCCTAGCATGCACGAAGACCTGGGTTTGATTCCTAGGTACCACATACATAGAAAAGTCAAAAGTGCTGCTGTGGATCAATGTGGCTCAAGTGGTAGAGCACTAACCTTGAGGAATGCCCAAGGACAATGCTCAGGCCCTGAGTTCAAGCCTCAGGGCTGGCAAAAAAAAAAAAACCCAAAACAAAACCGAAACTATCCAAGGACAGTGGTCAGGCCCTGAGATCAAGCCCAGGACTCGAAAAAAGGCATGGGGACATGACACAAGCAGGAGAGCATCTGACTAACAAGTGAAAAGCACTGAGTTCAAGCCCAAGTACTGATGAAAAAAATGAACAGAAGCACTTCACATGTAGGTATATCTTGCCACACCATACCACCTTCAGACTTATGGCTAAATGAGGAAATTTCCTTTTTGTGTCAGTGTTAGGTCTCGAACTTAGCACATGGATCTCTCACTTTTTCTCCTGCCTCAGGGTTGGCATTCTACCATGAGTCATACCTCTACTTTCTAAATGAGGTCATTTGAGTCGGAGGAGCAGCTCTAATACTAAACGACAGTGGCCAGGATAGTCCACCACCTGATATTCTACTGTAGAAAGTCTTCACCATGGCTTCCAATAAGCCTTTAAGGAGAAAATGCTCTTCTTCAACTTCATTTCTATCTACTAACATTGTAGTGGGGGAGGAGCTCTAAAGTCACTCTTTAGACATGGAAGAATGGAATGTTACAAGTTCCAGCCAACTAGGAGAGGAAGAATAGGTGCACCTTTCTTCTGGTCATCTGTGAATTCAGGACAAGGCCTACCATGAGGATGATGCCTACCTCTGCATGCTGAGCAGAGTCAAGTCTACCCTTTCTAGTTGAATTCACTTTCTGGCTCAGCCTTTTGTGGTAAAGCAGCACAGCTGCCGCCTTTTACCCATTCCCCTAAATCTGTGTCATATACAAAAGGACAAGGGCTGGATATCCCTCTCCACCCCAGTGCTTGGTGAGTAGAAGAGAAAGGTCTGGACCATGGAAGACTCTTGTGAGCCCGTAAACTTTCTCCAGTAAGCTCCCAATTAAGTGGGTTAGGGAAGGAAGTGGAAAGAAATAAAGCTGTATATGGACTGGAGCCAGATAATGAGGGGCCTTGTATACTACATTAAGAAGCTTGGATTTTATTCTCCTGTCTGGGAAGAGATAAAGGCAAAAATGGTTGGGTTACATTACCTGGCTAATCAGATCCAATCAGATGATCTGGGTACCTAGAAATAAATTCGGAAGGTGAAATTAAAGTACCGATGAATAAGGCTTTTGTTTTGCAGTTTCCAAGGAGAGAGCAGGAGATGAAAGGAGATGTATTAGCTTTTGTGACTTGCAAATAAAAGGATTGTTCCATTGATGTGATTATTTCTATATTTTATACTTTTAGGATAATTTAGGTATTATATATAATTATTTGAGGTCTTACTTTTATCATCAGGGAAAAAGAAATACATGTTATTTTAAAACATAGAAAGCAGAAGTAGAAGCTGATTTGAGATGGTGGAGTTACTATTTCCTTATAAATATGTTGTTGTTTCTATCTGGAAGCCTGGATTTGTCTTTCTGGTTTTACTTGCTTGTAAAAAATAAAGGAACATTCAGTCTCTCTAAAACAAAGAAGTGGTTGCTTAATATTTCTGTTTGAACCAGTTATTAAATGTCTGTGACAAAATAACAAGCTTTGTCAAATGAGGCTCTGTATGTAATGACATCTTCTCTCAAAGACTTTGGGGTCACATACTGTTTTCGGAATTTTTTGTTTGTTTTTTCCCCATCCTTACACTGTGTGACTGGCTTATAGGGAGACCTGTAAGTTACATAGAGTAGAAGCCAGAGGAGAAACAATATGGAAGCCAAATTGCTGCTTAAGTAGTTGTCTCATTTCAGTTTCATCTACTTTCCTCACCACCACCTGGAGGGCGTTAGTTTTCCCATCAGTTCCTCATTCATTCATTCACCATTCACTATTTTGTAGTAGGCATGCAACTAGTTACTCTGTTCTCATGCAACTGATAGTTTAATGTAGGAAACTGTCAGAAAGCAAAGACACTAATACAGAGTTGTACCTCTGCCTCCATGAAGTATTGGTTCTAGTAACTATACAGATACCTAAATTCATGCATGTTCAAGTCCCTGACATTTCACCTTGTAATATAGCCATATACACTAAGCACATTGAACTTGCCTATGTGCTTCAAATCATACCAAATATATTGTACATGCCATATAAATAATTGATGCACTGTATTATTTAGGAAAACATGACAAGACTTTCAAACATTTACAAGGTTTAATAGGCTTATAATAACCTATTTATGAGGTACAGTGATATTTCTCTACGCTTTTTTTTTGTCAATCCTGGGGCCTGAACTCAGGGCCTGGACATTGTCCTTGGGCTTTTTCAAGGTTAGCATCCTACCACTTGAGCCACAGCATGACTTCCAGCTTTTTCAGTGTATGTGGTACCAAGGAATTGGGCATGCTAGGCAAGCACTCTACCACCATACCACATCCCCAGCCTTCACTTCAAGTGGGAACATTAAAATTCCTATGGTCAATCACAGTTACCTTACTGATGTAAAATATTTTACATGTGCAGTTGGCTGAATCTAAGGATGCAGACTCTATAGGTATGGAGGGCTGATTACACAATGAATGCTTATACAGGGCTTTGAAGGTGGCACAGGGTACGTGATAGGGAACAATAGGAGTGGAAGGGCTAGCACAGTCTCAGAGAAGAAAACATTTATGGAAGGAATTAGCTTGTGTAGACCTAGGGAAGAGTTTTTCAAGTAGCAAGAATAAAAACAACATAGGTTGTTGTTGTTGTTGTTGTTGTTTGGGTTTTTTTTGTCAGTCATGGGACTTGAACTCTGGGCTTGGGCATTGCCCTTGAGCTCTTCAGCTCAAGGCTATTACTCTACGCCTTGAGCCACAGCACCACTTCTGGTTTTCTGGTGGTTAATTGGAGATAAGAGTCTCAGGGTCTTTAGTGCCCAGGTTAGCTTTGAACCTCAATCCTCAAATCTCAGCCTCCTGAGTAGCTAGTATTATCTGCATGAGCCACTGCATCTGGCTCACAGGTTTTCTTTTATTAAATATTTTTGTTGTTATTATAAAGGTGATGTCCAGAGGTGTTGCTTATTCTGAGGGGAAATACGGACTTACGTATTTGTATGTGTAGAATATATTGGTCCCAGGCATTTTGGTTGCCTCTTAATATTTGGGGTAGCTGAGGGCAGAGCTGGGAGGCAGAATTCCTAGGTAGCCACTAAATTGGAGGGAAGGGATTGCTTTTTATCCTAAGACTGTAAGCAGGATAGGAAGAAGGCTACGGTAGACAGCCAGAGTGTATCTGAGATATAACATACTTAGGGAAATGTAATGATCTGTGGAGAGAGAAAGGGAGGAATTAAATCAATTCCTCCTTATTCTGTGATTTGAGATTGAACAACTAAATATGTGGTGATCAGAATTACTGAAATTTGGAAGACCTGAAGAGGGACAGTCTGGGGCAATGGCAGTAGCAGAATTTTTGTTTAGAGAGGTTTATGAATAAACTGAGAATGATCTGTCTTAAAATATATACTTTAATAGCATTTATATAGTTTGATTTGTGAGATTTATACAACGCTGATTACACTATGCTAACCTGTAACACACATGTACAAATATGCACACATATCTAGAATGTAAAACAAAAACAAGCAAAAACCTTAGAAGCTTATTTGCTTATACAGCAAAAGGCTTTTTTCTTTCTTTCTTTTTCAGTTTTGTTTGGAGCAATTGTCCTTGGAGCAATAGTGATAGCTCAGCATTCCAGGCTGTTTAGATGTTAGCCATCTACATTTCCACACATAGGGGAAAAAAAAGGAAGCTGCTTTAAATAGTTCTGCTAGAAGCAATAAGTAACTTCCATTCACATTTCAGTGGAAGGAAGGAGACCTAGAAATATCGGTGAGCACAAATAATGTTTACCATGTTATTTTATCTATGTATGAAAGAATGAGGTGGACATTATGAGGGAAAGTGCAAATTGGCCCATCCCCCAAGGACCCAGACTGTTCAGTGCTCTGGGCTGTTTCACTATTGTGTGTGTGTGTGTGTGTGTGTGTGTGTGTGTGTGTGTGTGTGTGTGGTGGGGGAAGTACATGAAGGGATTTGGATTTTGGACTCAAGGTTTCATATTCATTAGGTAAGTGTTCTACCACTTAAGCCATGCCTGTAGCCACTTCTTCTTCTCCTCCTTCTCCTCCTTCTCCTCCTCCTCCTCCTCTTCCTCTTCCTCCTCCTCTTCTTCCTGTTCCTCTTCTTGTTCCTCCTCCTCTTCTTCTCATTCCTCCTCCTCTTCTTCTTGTTCCTCCTCCTCCTCTTCTTCCTACTCTTCCTCTTCTTGTTCCTCCTCTTCTTCTTGTTCTGTTATGGGGTCAGGAGGGGATTCCACATCTCTCGAGGTGGGGATTTCACGTCCCACCAGAGTCCACCACACAAAGACAGTCTCATATACATAGGTGAATTTATTGGGGAATAGATGATGAACTGACCAGCCAGGGACACAGTGCAGGCTCGGGAGCTGACACTGTGACCCCCAGGGCGGCTCTCACGCTGGAGTTTTAAGGGCAAAACCCATGTGGTTGAACCTGGCCACACACAGGTGGGATAGTCACATACACAGAGGGACCATAACCAGCTCCGGCCACACGCAGGTAGCCAGTAGGGTTACAGCCCAGTGTTTGAATTTACCTATCACCTTAGTTGGAGTTGGTGTGCAAATTTGGCAGGTCGTCCTACAAAGCAGGCCCCCCCCCTCCACCCAAGCTGATATCCCTCCTTTTGGGGGGTGGGGAAAGGTCAAGGTTGCCCCTTCCTAGAAGGGCAAAGGTTGCTGGGCTGCTTTACCATTGTTGACCTTCCACAATGGGGTGGGGAACTCTTAGGCATTTGGGATGGCGCCAGTCCCTGCTCCTCTTAACAGTTCCTCCTCCTTCTCCTTCACCTCTTTTTTCTTCTCCTTTTTTGCTTTAGCTGATCTTGGACCACAATCCTCCTATCTCTGTAACTAAAAGTACAGGCATGTGCCACCATACTCAGCTTTTTTTTTGTCCTTGAACTGCAATCCTCCCATCTCTGCCTTTCATGTGGAGAGAAGCGTTGCATTTTGTGTATGTGTGTGTGTGTGTGTGTGTGTGTGTGTGTGTGTATGTGTGTGTGTGACTCAAGAATCCCAAATTTGAAGATGTTAATCACAATATGACTTTACCCAAACAGAGGAGTTAAATAAGTAGCTGTTTCTAAAAACCAAAAGACAGATAAAGATGTGAATATATAAATTTGGATGATTAAAAAAGTATCTGGAGTTGGGGTGGGAGAGCAGATGTCTGTGCTGTAGGCTGGTGTGGTTTAAAAGATAATCACAAAAAAAAAAAAGATAATCACAAAATAGCTGTAGACAGAGCCCCACAAACAAGCAACATTAAAGATAATCTGGAAAGGGCCAGGAGTTTGGCCTAGTGGTAGAGTGCTTGCTTAGCATGCGCAAACACTTGGGTTCAATTCCTCGGTACCACATACATAGAAAAAAGCCAGAAGTGGTGCTGTGGCTCAAGTGATAGAGCTCTATCCTTGAGAAAGTCCAAGGACAGTGCTCAGGCCCTGAGTTCAAGCCCAGGACTAGCAAAAAAAAAAAAAGATAATCTGGAAAGAATACTGAAAAAGAATAATAGGTGATATGCAAGATACTAAGAGAAAAAAGAGCTTAAAACCTAAAAGAACTTTAGAAGTGTGTGTGTGTGTGTGTGTGTGTGTGTGTGTGTGTGTGTGTGTAGCTGAGGACTGAACTCAGGGCTTTGCACTTGCCAAGGTCCTGCTTTTCCACTGAGCTAAATCCCCAACCCTAGCAAAACAAGAGCTTCTGCAGGGAGCTCTTCTCCTTCTGTATCTTCTATATCTTAACTTTTCCTCTACAATAACAATTAAATAGACTAGTCACACCTTGCATCTTATAACAATTCCTCACACTTCCCTCTTTGTTTCTAAGCACCTTGCTCTTACAAAGCCCTAGGCACATGGCTATGCATTCATTCAGTCTCTTCTCTAGGTAGTATTTCCTCCAGATTTTATTGAAGATTCATTTTTCTGACCTATCAGGTCTTAGCTTAAATACCGTCTTCTCAAACAGGTATTGACTATAGCTGCACAAACCATCTCTTCATCCTTATATCACAGGTGCTTTATCTCATATTGTCCTGCTCTATGTCTGTCATAGCACAGACAGCTGTCTCAAAGAACTGTTTAATGTGTACATTGCAGTTTCACCCCATTAAAAAGTAAGTTCTAAGAGGACATAAGCTTAGTTGGGGGTAGATAATGAGGTTTGGGAAACAAATAGTAGTCATTTCCTCCCAATAGGCTACCAGTTGGAAATGGTATGTTGGTAGAGAGCTGTTAAGATTGTGATGGCATAACATTTGAACAAGCAGTCTGAGATTCAGACTGTGATGAAAGCAAAGTAGTCAAATGGCAGTGCCCATGTCTGGGCTTGCTTTCCCACCAGCCCATGTATGAGACTCCCTATCCTTCATGCTGGCTCCAGGGCCGATGACTTTGTTATACACTTGGGGTAGCATGTGATCTATCTGTACATCACAGTGCCTATACACAGAGAATGCTCTACTCAGTAATTAATGAATAAATAAATAATGGAATCAAAGGCCTATGCAGCCTTTTACAAAATCCTTGTACATAATCTGGTTTTCAATAGGGTCTTTCTCAAAATCACACCATGTTATCACAGCTGGAAGAACATATTGGAAAAATGAAAGTCATAGTTGTTTACCCCTCCACGTTGATTATAAAATGGAGGGGAGGAGGAGTCTCTCCTCAAAGTGTGCCTGCTGTCCCCGAGGGTCAGATGCCCCTGGAGCCCTGGAATCACACCACAAGTATGACCTGCAAGATACATTTAGGTAATTATTATAAATTAAATGCCCAGATTGGGGATACAGCATATATCTACAGGTGTACATTGCATCAATGCTTTTATAGTTGGTGAAGCTCAATATACTTGAGATCTTATTTACCTGTGCCTACTGCCATCTAGTGGGCATCATCTCCTAAACAAGTTTGAGCCTAGGCATTTGTTACCTGGCAGATTTATTCAGTGCTTATTTTTGTTAGGAATTGTGTTTGGTGATGCTAGTTTATTTAAACTTGCACACCAATTTAAACTTAATAAACAAGACTAGGCGTATGAACAATTACCCTTATTTTATGGATAACAGAAACTAAAATAGAGGCTAAGTATATTACTGAAGTATGTTGACAGATAAAATTCCAAAGATCCAAAATCTTAACTACATTAAAATATGAAATCACCTTAAAAGTAAGGAAATGTCTACAATGTGTTTATATATTAGTTGTAAGTGGTTGAAGTTTAACCTGATGATGTGGCTTCACATTCTAGAGATGTCTGAAGAAGACCTAAGTACTAATTCCAAGCTAGTTGTGACCAGGGATATTAAGAAGGCCCCAAGGAATGTCCTGTATAGCATGCTGAGTAGGTAAGACTCACTATAATTGCTTCATTCCTTACACAAGAATGTAGACCAGTTCAACATTTTTTTTTTACTGTGTCAGGATCAATAAATGCAAGTGGCTGTGAGACGGGGTAACGAGGAGAGGAAAGATGAATGGAAAACTGAAGGTTCTCAGAAAGAAAAGCCAAGAGTAACTCATTCCTACCCCTGTTTGTCAGGTATCATCTTTGTCCCTTTGCACTAAGAGCTGAGTGGCTTCTGGAATGGAATACTGGGTTACTTCACCATGTTTAACTTCGTCAATTTTCCACGGTTATAATTCCTAGTATTACATTTCCTCACTAAAATACCCGAAGCAATTTTTATTTAGACCAAGAGTGCTCTTCAATAGATGTTATCTTTTCAAAGATCTCACTTCTCATTTTGCTTCAAGTTTTCTGTTTTCCTGAAAGTGTTATTTATAATGTTTAAGCTACGTTTTAACTTGTAACAATACTTTAGTGAAAAATCAGTACTTACATTTTCTATACCTTCTCTCTTCCCTTTGTAAAATTTCACTAGTATTTATCTTGTCCACGTTCATATCATTTACTTTCTATTCTGTGGTTATTTGGTGTCAATAACTGTGTGCCTAAAGCAGGCATACTTCAACAGAAGCTGAATTTTATGAAGGTAAGGGGAGATGACTGTTTTCTTAACTGTCTACAACAATGATGCCTGGCACACAAACAGGCACTAATATGTGCTGTTGAATAAATGTATCGCAGATGTTCATTTCCAGAATTTAAAATGTTTCTCTCCATTTCATTGTTTTGTCTGCATAAATAAATACACACACATATCCAAACTTCTCCTTCGAGGAAAGCCCAGGGATACTGTGTGGCTTACGTCTTTGATGTTTAGGAGTAAATAAATGCCTTTTATGCGTATGTCTGAATTGTCTTCTTCATTGGATCTGTCCTCTTTGGTCATAATTACCCCAGCAGAGGCTCTGTCTACCTTGGCTATTATCTTTTAGCATTTGATGTTCTTTCTCACCTTACGGTGTTGCTATGGAAAGACAAACAGACCATTCAGAGACTAAGTGAACCACTTGAAGGAGTTGGAGTAATTCAGGTTTATTTTACACCAGCAAACCCGGAGGAGTCCTTTCCCAAGTCTGAGCCCCAGCTACAGCTTTGTACAGAGTATTTGTAAGCAAGTTTAGGTGGGGAGGAGGATGTGGAAATAGCTCAGGAAGTATGATTACAGAAGCTAGTGGCTAATCCGGTTCAGGCTCCTTCATGGTCAAACTGTTCTCTGAAGGAGAGGGGGTCCTGGTTTACTTCGGGGTTCTAGGCCTGATGTCAGCCAGCCCAGGCTTCTTGACATTGTGAACTCTGTAAATACAGACTGATGCAATGCATTGCTATTAATTCTTTATAATCCCAGTGATCAGTGCCTCTGCATCACAATTTTATTTATTTATTTATTTTTTGGCCAGTCCTGGGCTTGAGCTCAGGGCCTGAGGACTGTCTTTGGATTTTTCTCAAGACTAGAACTCTACCACTTGAGCCTCAGCACCACTTCTGGCCTTTTCTAAGTATGTGGTACCAAGGAATCAAACCCGGGTCTTCATGCATGCTAGGCAAGCACTCTACCACTAGGCCAAATTCCCGGCCCTGCATCACAATTTTTATTGTGAGTTTTTAACTAGTAGTTGCATTCATGTGTAAAAGTTTAAATTTTAAAAAGTTATGATATGGTCTTTGATGACAAATATTTTGTGAGTACTTTCTGATAAATACCATTTACCATATAAATATGGATGACTAGTGAATCCTAGTTTCAAGGAGACTGACTTATAGCATGAATAAAATAAACATGTTACTCCAGTATGCAGTAGAAAGTGATGTCTTCAAAGGCCACAGAGCCTGGGTGTTCTAAAGAAGAAATAATATTACCAAGAGGAAGAAGTAAAACATCTACTAAAGCCATGTTACATGACAAACAATGAAGACTTTATAGATGTCATCTCCTTTGACCTTTGGGATAACTGCAAAAAACTATCATTGTCCCTATTTTTATTGATAGAACTGCCTAATATTACAAGGGAATATTGAACATTTGAACCTGACTCCAAAGATTATGTTCGTTTGATATTACACCCGTTGCAAAACTGAAAGCCTGAAAGTACCTTAAGAGGTATGTAGGAATTAAGAAGGAAATAAATGAAAATTCAGGATGGGCACTGGTGGCTAACAACTATAATCCTACTACTCATGAGGCTGAGAGCTTTGAAAATTACAGTTCTGAGTCAGCCCAGGCATATAAACGATGAGACTCTTTTTTTTTTTTCTGCCTGTTCTTCTGGGGCTTAGACTCAGGACCTGTGCTTTGTCCTTGGGCTTTCTCAAGGCTGGAGCTCTACCAGTTGAGTCACAACACCACTTCAAGCCTTTTCTGTTTATGTGGTATGGAGGAATTGAACCCAGAGCTTTGCGCATGCTAGGCAAGCACTCTACAGCTAGGCCACACTCCTGGCAAGTGGTGAGACTCATCTCAATTAATTAGCTAAGAGATGGAAGTAGAAGCACTACACAGATGGCAAAACACAAGTCTGAGTAAAAAAGAGTTGAACAAGAGCAGGAGGCCTTGAGTTCAAAACCAGTATTGCATTATACCTCCCTCCCCAATAAAAAAAAAAAAAGTATGATCTGTCTGGTATTGGAAGGGCAGGGGGTAATACACCTACTGTCAAGAAATTGTTCTCCCCTCCCCTATTTAAAACCTCATTTGGGAGGTAAGAATTATCCATTACAGGAAAAAAAATCCAAATAATTCTGTTATTAAATTTCCTGGCATTCTTTGGCCTTAAATTCCATTTTCTTCTTTCAGTCATGGGGCTTGAATTCTGGGCCTAGGTGTTGTCCCTAAGCTCTTCAACTCAAGGCTAGTGATCTACCACTTGAGCCACAGCACCACTTCCCATTTTTTTAGTGGTTAATTGGATATAGAGTCTCAAGGACTTTCGTGCCTGGCTGGCTTTGAAGTGTGATCCTCAGATCAGTAGTTAGGATTACAGGCATGAGCCATGGGTGCCTAGCCTTCCTCATTGTTTTACACCAACTTGGCATAAACTTCTCAAATTTATAATGAATCCTCCTTCCTCACAGATATTTCTTGAAGAGTATAAACTCTCCAGAATAGCATGGGAGATGGAAAGTCATGGTCTTCAAGTTTGGTTTACAACCACTTAGTGCATTTTGCAATCAATTTAGGGTATTATAATACATATTTTAAAAATACAATGGAAATAGCAGGGAGCATTATATATAGCTATGTGTAGCTCCATGATGCTTACATGTATGTGTAAATCTATATGCTTGGTAGGCTAGAATAAAAAATGAATACCTGACAGTGAGAAACATCCAAACAATACAACCAGAAATAGTAGCCAAAGTCTACAATTCCAGTCCCTGGAGGTCAAGGTAAGAGTATAATGAGTTGGAACCAGGGCTTGTCTGAACTATAAAAAAAAGCAAACACTCCAAAAAAAAATGACTCAGGGTCTCTTTATAAACCAAGTAAACCAGGTGTTTTAGTCTATTTGTGCTACTGTAACCATGAGCTATATAAGCATGAGTTATATATAAACAACGGAAATTTTTATTCAGTCTGGAGGTTAGAGAGTCTGAGGGTATGGCTTCCAAGATAGCATCCTGCTACAATCCTCACAAGATAAAGTTCTCTTATGGCTGATGGTCAGATAGCTGTTCTTTGAAGTCTTTTGTAAAATCATGACTTCCATTTATGAGGGCTCTACCTCTAAGAGGCTCTACCTCTTGATATCATCACTGCCAGGATTAAGATTTGTGTGTGCCGGGGTTTGAACTCAGGGCCTTGGTGCTGTTCCTGAGCTTTTGTGCTCAAGGCTAGCATTTGACCACTTGAGCCACATCTTTACTTCCTGTGTTTAATTGGAGATGGAAGGCTCATGGACTTTCCTGCCTGGGTTGCTTTTGAACTGCAATTCTCTTATCCCGGCCTTCTGAGTGGCTACAATTGTAGGCATGAGTCCCCAGTGCTGGGTAGGATTATGTTTTACCACACGAATTGTAGAGGGATATATACATTCACAAAATAGAACCAAGAGAAGCTAGCAAACCTCTTCTCACTGACATGGAGGGCTAGCTGAGGTAAGGGTCAGGGAGCCAGCAGAGACAAGTTTTCTCAAGACTAGGAAGCAGCATCATAGACTATTTAACAGCACAATGGCATAGATATATAGCAATTTAATATGTCTTAGTCTGTTTTGGTGTTGGAATAGCAAAATATCCAAGACAACTATCTTTTTTAGTGAGCCAGGAGTTTTGTCTAGAGGTAGCGCGCTTGCCTAGCATGAACGAAGACTGTAGTTCGATTCCTTGGGACCACATACATAGAAAAACCCGGAAGTGGTGCTGTGGCTCAAGTGGTAGGGCCCTGGCCTTGGGAAAAAGCCCAAGGACAGCACTCTGGCCCTGAGTTCAAGCCCCAAGAGTAACAAAAGAAAAAAAAAGATTTTTCACAGTTTTGGAAGTCCAAGAGTAAAGCACTGTCATTTGTTTCTGGTGAGGGCCTCATGTAATATCACAGGGCAAAGAGCAGGCATATATGTAGGGGACAGGTATCATTTGATGAGAGAGGAAGCAAGTGAGAAAGGTGAGGAAGCCAAACTTGTTCTCTTGGTGGTACCAGGTCTCGACTGAGGGCCTAGTACTTTAAGACAGGTGATCTACCCCTATAAACCATGCCCCCAACCTTTTGAGATTTTTGTTTTCATTAGAGAGGTATTTATGTTTCTATCCAGGCTAGTCAGATAGATAGGATTAGAGACTAGAGCCACCACACAAGGGCTCCAAATTTGTTTTATAATAGCCTGCTCTTATGGTAACCAAATTCATTCCCCAAAGAGTAAAGCTCATTCCCACAAGAAAGGCACTCTTAATGAGCTCATCACCTCTTAAAGGTACCATCCCCCAACACTTGCTTATCTGGCCACCTGCAAGCTCTCTGCTTTTCTACCAGTATTATTTCACTATCTGAAAAAAATAACTAAAGCAAAAAGGGCTGGGAGTGAGGGTGAAGGTTTAGCAAGTCCCAAGGTCAGAACTCCAGTATCAAAGAGAAAAGTACATATATTATACATCCCTCAGTGCTTCAGATCATCTACTATGACTTCAGTTTTGGAAACCATAGGTCAGTATCATGTTAAATATTGCTGTTAACTTTTAAAATCCCCCATTATTTTTATTAGTACATCATATACAATGTGAGATGTTTCATATTTCCATATTGTATATGGAATTTTGATATTTCCATGTCTTTATATAATACTTTGGTCATATTCACTTCTTCCATTTTTATCCTTTTTGCTCTTCTTTAAAAAAATCATTCTTGCAACTAAATATGTTTTATTATGACCTTTCTGCACATTCATACAATATACTTTGATCGTATTATTCCTCCTCACTCATCTGCTCTTTCCCTTCTCCCACTGGTCTGTAAAAGGCCATTTTTTTTTTTTTACATACATTTCTTTTCCTTCCTCTAGGTTTGGATTCCACATGAGAGAAAATAACTTTTGATAAAAGAATTTGTGGGCTGGGAGTTTGGCCTTAGCATGCACAAAGATTGGGGTTTGATTTCCTTGGAACCATATACATAGAAAAAGCTGGAAGTATGCTGTGGCTCAAGTGGTAGAGCTGTAGTATTGAGAAAGCCCAAGGACAGTGCTCAGCCCTGAGTTCAAGCCCAGGACTGGCCAAAAAAACAAAATTGTGACTAATTATGACACAGAAGCCACTAACAATGACTATTAGAGAGTAGTAATAAAAGTCAGGAATGAAAAAGAACTGAAGAAAGAAATCTAAGAAGACAATACATGTAAAGATCTCTCAGGCTGGGAATGTAGCCTAGTGGTAGGTAGAGTGTTTGGCTAGCATGCATAAAGCTCTGAGTTTGCTTCCTCAGTACCACATAAACAGAAAATACTGGAAATAACACTGAGGCTCAAATGGTAGAGTGCTAGCCTAGAGCACAAGAAGCTCAGGGACAGTGCTAAGGCACTGAGTTTAAACTCCAGGACTGGCAAGACGGAAAAAAAGGGGCTGGGAGCATGGCCTAGCGGTAGAGGGCTTGCCTAGCACTCGAAGTTTTGGGTTTGGTTCCTTAGTACCACATACACAGAAAAAGCCAGAGTGATGCTGCGGCTTAAGTAGTAAAGCTCTAGCTTTGAGAAAGCCCAGGACAGTGCCTAGGCCCTGAATTCAAGCCCCACAACTGGCAAAAAGAGAAAAAAAAATCTCTAAAATGATCCAATGCATCTCCATCCAAATTCCAGTGACATTCTTCACAGAAGAAATGTTAAAATACATTTAAAATCACAAATGACCTTGAATAACCAACGTCATCCTAAGCAAAAAGAGCTATGCTGATGGTCGGTCATAAGTACAATACCTGACTCAAACTGCCACAAACTATAGGAACAAAAATAGAATGGTACTGGTTTTAAAAGAAATATGAAGACAGGCCCACAGTCATAGCCATCTGACTGCCCAAGGTACCAAAACAATATTTCAAAAAAGTCTCTTTAAAGAATGGTGCTGGAAAAATGGGAAAACCACCTGTAGAGGACAAACTAGATTCCTATGTACCACCCAGTGTAAATCAATTCAAAATGCAACAGAAACTTTAAAACTTGAAACTCTGACACTACTACTAAAACACATAAGCAAACACTCGAAATATAGGTATAGGGCAGTGACTTTCTGAGTAGGATTTAAAAAAAAAATTTATGAAATCATCTTTATTTGGTTTCAGGTGCCAGGCACCTTAATGGATGTTAATGTATTAATGGCAATTCAACTATTAATTGAGCAAGTACCATTAGAGAAGAATATGCCCCTGCTGAAACAAATGTATTATTTACTTTATTAAAAAATTTTTATTAACACTGATTATTTTTTTTACATCACATTTCAAATGCCATGTTTAACAAACAAGTATTCAAGAAGGAAATCTCTATATACAAACACTGGCACATAAATTTTAGAACATAATTAAGCTGAGACTTTGTATGTCATACATAGTGATCTATATAACATTATGTCAATAGTATATATCCCGTCATAGATTTTTTTATGTCTATGTATTTATATTTATATCTCCAAGACCGTGTCAATAACCTTTGGTACCCAAATATTGAGTTTGGATCTAATATTCACATAGGACACCACGCACCTTTTGTTCCTATGGTCTTGACTTAGCTCTCAACATGACTCACTCTTGTTTCATCTACTTCCCAGTGAATGCCATTATCTTGTCTGCTGGCTATGTAGAATTCCATTGTATATATGTACCACATTTTTTTTTTTTTTTTTTTTTTTGCCAGTCCTGGGCTTGAGCTCAGGGCCTGAGCACTGTCCCTGGACTTTCTCAAGGCCAGAGCTCTACCACTTGAGCCTCAGCACTACTTCTGGCTTTTTTCTATGTATGTGGTACTGAGGAATCAAACCCAGGTCCTCATGCATGCTAGGCAAGCACTCTATCACTAGGCCAAACTCCCGGCCCTGGACCACATTTTTGTATGAATATGATTAATAGCTGAATAGCAAGAATTAACAGATAGGATTGTATCAAATTAAAAGGCTTCTGCACAACAAAAGAAACAGAGGGAAGAGACAGCCAATAGAATGGAAGAAAACATTTGCTAGCTTTTCACCTAGCAGGGGACTAATACTCAGTATTTAGAGTTTTTTAAACACCAATAAGAGGGCAAATAAGCTAAATACTTTTCAAAAAAAAAGTATAAATGGCAGTAGTTCAACGATGTATTCATCATTTTTAGTCATCAAGAAACGCATAATCAATCAAAACTTTACTGAGATTTCATTTCAGCCCAGTAAGAATGACTGTAATCAAGAAAACAAGACAAGCTGGATGCAGGGTGGGGTGTGGTGGCTCACACCTGTAATCTTAAGCTACTCAGGAGGTTGAGATCTGTGGATCAATGTTCAAAGTCAGCCTGGGCACAAAAGGACCTGAGACTCTTATCTCCAATTAACCTCCAGAAAACCAGAAGTGGGGCTAGGCTCAAGGGTAGGGTGGTAGCTTTGAGCTGAAGAGCTCAGGTACAACGCCCAGGCCCAAGGGTAGGGTGGTAGCCTTGAGCTGAAGAGCTCAGGGACAGAGTCCCCAGGCTGAGCTCAAACACCATGACACACCAAAAAAACAAACAAACAAAACAAAAACAAAAACTAAACAAATATTGGCAAAGATTGGTGAGAAACAGGATTCCTTATGCTTTTAGTGGGAATGTTAGTTCAGCTGCATAAAAATCAATCTGGAGATTTCCCAAATAATTAAAAATAGAATTATGATTCAGCTATAACAGTTCTGGATATATACTCAAAAGAATGAACGTTAGCTTATTAGTGGCATTGTGGCTCTAGTGGCACTAATGGTAGGGCACTTAACACTGAGATCAGAGATAATGCCCAGACCGAGTTCAGGCCCCATGCCCAACAAAAAGTCAGACATGTCTGAACACTGTGTTTACCAAGGCACTATTCACAGTAGCCAAATTACACAATCAGCCTATATGCTCATCAATAGAAGAATGATAAAGGAAAATGCGGCTAATATCCACAATGGGTTTTTATCCAGCCATAAAGCACAAAATCGTGCCGTTGGTTAAAAAGACATTTGGAAGTGGAGCTCATGTGAAATACGCCACTCTCACAAAGTATCATATTTACTCTATATTTGGAATGGGGAGGGAGGCATAAAAGTAAAAGAGGGACATAGAAGAAATGGATAAGCATGGTGATGAATGAAAATGATCAAATTACATTATATGCATATTAGAAAGTGTCAGAATGAAACCTGTTAGCATTCTCCCCAACTCAGAGCACTACACTATATGTAAGTCTAAACACTGTTCTACAAACTCTTGGCACTGAAAGCGTGAAACACCCGAGGAAAAGATGTCATCGCCAAGGGACAGCAAGAATAGAAAACGCCAATTCCCTTGACCCCCAAGCTTGTGTTTTGCATTAATTGTGCTGCTTTGTATCCATCTGAGAGCATCCAGTGTGAAAAGGTCGGGGAAAGAGAGTGGACACAAATTGAGCCCGGGTCTGCTGGGTGGAGGCTGCGCTGGGAAGAACTCGCCCTGGGCCACCTTCCGTGTAATTTGGGCTCAGCAAGATGAAAGCAGCAACTGCAAACCCCTGGGACCAGGACCGAGAACTGGAACTAGGTACCGTCTGCGGTGGTAACTCTCTCTTCCGGGCTTGAGGTCTTTTCTTCCCACCTCTCCCTTCCGGCCAACCCCCCCCCCCCGAGCTTCCCCCCTGCCCGGCCCCTCCCCCCTCCCCTCCCCGGCCACCTGCACGTTGCTGCTGGGCGACCTCGCAACCTGGCCTCGCCCGCTCGCAGTCTTTTGGAGCGGTTCTCGGCGACCGCCACCCTTTTCTGGGAAATGAGAGTCATCAAGCATTATATATAAATCGTGGTTCCAACGTCAGGAGCCTCAGAGGTGGGAAGGCGACCGCACGCACGACGGCGCGGGGAGGGACTCGGACAAAGCAAACTGCAGACAATAGAGCACCCCCCGCCCCCAGCCTCCGCCACCTGTCTGTCGGTATCAGTGTCTCCATTTCACCCTCCTTCCCTCCCCCCCACCGCTCCAGTTCTCCCCCGGGCAACCTCCCGCCGGCAGACACCTTCCGGAGCGCGCGTGTTTGCTCCTCTCCTGGTGGGGTGGAGGAAAGATGCTCGCGGGGGATTCCAAACCGTTACTCCGCCCAACGGCTGAGCTTGCGCACTGGGTCGGTCGGCTCCAGGGAACTACAAGTCCCAGAAGGCCATGCTCCGCCGGGGTGGGGCGGGAACCCGGTTGGCAGCGGACCTCAGGCCGCCCATCACTTCTCCCGCCCCCTTCCGTGCCCTTCTCCTAGATCAAGGCTCCTTCCCCTTGAAGTGCTGGAGGAGCCCTAGCGACCTCGACACCGCCGCTCCTCGCATACTCGCCCTTGCTGCCTCTGCCCAGACTATGCCTAACTCCCTCTCCGGAGTAAGGGTGGTGGAGGCGAGAGAAGGGAGCCATAAGCTTGTCCAAGCCGGGTTTTCCGCGCGCATTTCCGCCTCTCGGCACTCGGAACGCATTGCGCACGCGCAAGCGGCGACTCCGGCTCGGGTGACTTCCGCTCCCATCGTGCACTGCGAGCCGAATCATGGATCACACTGGTAAGGAGGCGGAGGCTCTGGGGGTCCGGGTTTCTACCCCCCACGACTGATGTGGGACTCGTCGTCCCGCACGCTAACGGGGCCGTGGTCTACCACCAGCTCGGGGGTGTAGCGGGGAGAAGGGAAGCTCACAGAACCGTTCGTGTGCAGAGCGGGGCCTGCGGCTTCCCGGCCTACCGTCCGGTGCAGTGCCTCCATCCTAGGGGCCGGCCCCAGACGCCGCTCCTCTGATTCTGACGAGAGCGGAGCCGGGACCCCGGGCGCCACGAGCTTTGTGCGAACGGAACTGGGGTAGGGAGGGCCTCCCCCACCCCTCCCGGCTGGGCCGCTCTGCGTTCCGATACGGAGTTGCTGGAGGGTGGACTCCATTCTCCGAGTGAGAGGAGTAGATAGGTGAGGGCTGGAGACGCTCCGAGGTTTCCGTCGGCCTTGGGAAGATGCTGCGGCGCTCACCTCACGTCGTTGTTGCGGCTCTGGCCCTTGAAGGCACTGGAGGTTAGATTAGGAAGTTTAACTAGTTTCGAAAGTCCTAAGCGGAGCACTTTTTCGACGCCCAAAGGATACTCTGGTTTTTTTTTTTTTAGTCGGTCGTCCTTTCTCATCATTTGGAGCTATTTATAAAGGGGATTAAAAAAAAAAAACAAACTAGACAATTCACGTCTGGAAGTACCAAGTAAGAACAGCTCCATCCTTTGTTATGTGTTGATTGACTTTTCATCCTTGTGGCTCTTGGATTTTGGATGAGTTCACTAGTCATTAAATGTTTCAGACAGTGTTATCGATCATAACACAAACGGGGAAAAGACCTCCTCAACTGTTGATTGGAATGTCTTTACACCAGATAGCCTACTTAATTATGTAATAATGTCAATATGTATAGCACATGTCACGTAGATCAGATTCAGTCATTTGTAGATCTGGAAATGGGATGATGGTACAGTAGGGCTGGGTTCTTTTCCTCTTGGAGATTACATTGGAAGAAAATATTTTGTTTTAAATAAAATTTGTTTATAGATGATAGTTGAGTGCTCTGAAGAAAAATCGATGCTGTCCAGTAGAACATTTCAGGGGGTTTGAACAAGGAAGATCTTTCTGGAAGGGGAGTAGTTAAGCCAAGGTCTCGTAGATGAAAAGAATCTGGCCATAGACCCGGGGAAAAAACATTCCCAGCTAACATAAAGGCACTGAGAAATAATGTGGTCTTGGGAAAGCTTGTGCTCTATAGCCTAGTTAGCAAGAGGGAAAGATCTCCAAAAAATAGGGGGAAAAGGAAGCTCTTCAAAGCCTGTGCTCAGGACTTTGAAAACCACGCTAAGATGTTAATTGAACAGAAGCAGAAGGGAGATTTTATCTTTTAAAAATAGAATAGACTTTTATGGAGCATATTGTAAGCAAGGAAGACAAGAAAAATAGAAAATATTCTAAGATGATTTTGGTAGTCCAAAAGTAGCACCTGGCTTAGTGAAAACGAAGGAGTGGCTCTTGTAGCTTGATAGAGTACTTGGGTAGCATGTCCAAGGTCCTAGGGTTGATCTCCTACCAACTCAAAAATGAGAGAAAAATGGGGAGAGGAGGAATGGGCAGCTGCGGTAAATATTTTGGTGGCAGAACTGAAACACTTGCTAGTGGTTGGTTTGGAGATGTGTGAGAAAAATAAATGCCTGGGATCCTGGTATGTACATCTTACTAGTGCCTGCTGTTAAGGTGGGAAAACTTACAAAATGCACCTTTTAAAAATGATAGGAGATAGGCATTTAAAAACAATAATTTGATTTTGGACTGCCAAGTATGAAATGTGTATTGATACATGGAGGGAACAGAAAAACAGGAACTACAAGTATGTATGGAAATCAGTTCATTGTAGTTGATCCTTTGAGGCAGAAGATTGGTGATTACGGAGTAGAAGAGGGGTTGAACTCAAGTTCCAAGGAACGCTAATGTTTTGAAAATTTGTAGAGTTGAAGGTACAGGCATTTGGTTTTAGCAAAATATTTCTCCTTTAATCTTGTTACTGAAATTGGAATCAAGTCTTTGGCATAGTTCAAAGACTTAAGTATGAAAATAGGAATATAAATGTTTATAAAAGTGCTCATCATCCTACTTGCACACCCGTGTTCATTGCTGCACTAATCACAATAGCCAAATTATGGAAACAGCCCAGATGCCCAACAGTAGATCAGTGGATTTATAAAAAAAAGGACCTACACACTGTGGAATTTTACACAGCCACTAGAAAGAATAACGTTATGTCATTTACAGAGAAATGGATGGATGTAGAATACTATTTAGTAAGGTAGGCCAAGCTGAGAGAAACAAAAGACACATATTTTCTCTTTTATGTGGAAGCTGGATCTAAAATGTACTGGGACACGATATACAGGAGTATTCACACAGTGAGACCAAAAGGCTCTCTTAGGGGAGAACACAAAAATGCAATGCTTTTTGTGCTTCTGATTATATAAAAATAATAGTTATAGAAATGAACTACTTTTTTGTCTTGTTCATTTTTCTGTCTTTGAAGGGGTATAGAGGTGATCAGATGCAGCAATGGTACTTAGAACCTACATTGAAAATGAACTTTACAACTTGTGGGAGGGAAAAACTGGGAGAAAATGAAGGAACAGATGACACTGTCCAAAAAGAAATGTACTCATTACTTGACTAATGGAACAGTAGCCCCTCTGTACATAACCTTTATAATAATTATATATAAGAATGAGCTCAAAAACTTGAAATTTACATTTAAAAAGAAATAGCTAACCTCAGCATGTCACTATTAAGCCTTGTTATTTATAACTTGAAATTAATGAGAGAAACAGTGAAACTATGTTGTTCAAGATGGTATGAGAATAGACTTGCAATAAAGTGTTGGAATTTTCATTCACAAAGTAAACCTACTAAGACACTGTTTAATAATATTCGAAAGAAATCTGTTTATTACACCTTGCTGTTTTTAGTTCACTGAAAAATGAGTACTTTTTGAGCAACAAAAAGTCGTGTCACATCTGTCTTTGGTTCTGGCATTACTTTTTTTTTGTCGTTGGTGGAGCTTGAACTCTGGGCCTGTGTGCCCTCTATCCCTTGAGCCACAGTGCCACTTGCAGTTTTTTGGTGGTTAATTGGAAATGAGTCCCACAGACTTCCCTTCCTGTGCAGATTTTGAACTGATTTTGACTTGTGATCCCCAGATCTCAGCCTCCTGATTAGCTAGGATTACAGGCATGAGCCACTGTCACCCAGTTTGCATTACTTTTAATACATTTACATAGATTAGCAAATGCAGTATAAATGATGAAATACATTAGCCAACCTGTTCATTTAGTGAAATTTTGAAAGTTGATCAAGTTGGGTTTATTCTTTTTCTGTTCTCTCTCTTTTTTTTTTTTTCTTGGCCAGTCCTGGGCTTGAGCTCAGGGCCTGAGGATTGCCCTTGGATTTTTCTCAAGGCTAGAACTCTAGCACTTGAGCCTCCGCACCACTTCTGGCTTTTTTCTAAGTATGTGGTACCAAGGAATCGAACCCAGGTCTTTGTGCATGCTAGGCAAGCACGCTACCACTAGCCAAATTCCCAGCCCCAAGTTGGGTTTATTCTTAACTAAAGATTTTAGCTATTCCATGAATTTTAGGAGGTGGGGTGCAGTTTTTTTAGGAGTAGAAAATACAGTGAAAGATAGTAAAAATAATCTTTAGGCCCATTTAAATTTTGTTTTATACACAAAAAACTAAATGGATTAAGTGACATCATTGGAGGTCATTAGTATTAGTTTACCTGCCACATTTTGCCTTACTGAATCTAATGTGGCTATCAAATTGAATTATTTCTTATAGGAATTTTGTACAGTAACTTGTTTTTCAAACAGTATGATTTAGAAATCAGTTGTATTTTCCTACTTGAGTATATTCCTGTTTGTCTCTAGGTACAATTGAACATTTTGTTACTTCCCTCCCTTCTCCTCTCCCTGGGCTATACTGAGATTGAACTCTGGACCTATCATTTGGGGAGGGAGCTGCTTAACTGTTGAGCCATACCTCCAGCTTGTGATACATCTCTTTTTATATGCTTGGAAAAAGGCAGCTCTTGAGCTTTCCATGAGATAATGTATTTGTTGCTCAGGGTACATGAATTACTTTAGCTCATAAATAATGCCAAGAAGAGATTTAAAATGTCTGTTATTTAAACCCACTTGAAGGTAGAAACACCTAAACTGTAATTTCCTACTTCATTGCTTACTAAGAATACCTCAGTTGCAAGTGTCTCTACAGATGTTATTTCATGTTTTGCTACAGAAGAGTATAACTTGTACAATACTCCTAAAAGTTTTTAGACAAACCATTTTATACTTAGGGGAGTTATTAATTCCTTTAAAATTAACTTCATTTTCAGATGCATTATTCAGTTATTTCAGCTTTACAAGTTACCCTGATGTAGATTTACAAGCAAATTTAGTAAACGTACTGTATGGCTACTTTGCAAGTTGAGACAGATTCTTAAAAGGTTGTATGTTTCTGTAATGGAATTACATGGAAGTTTTTTTTGGGGGGTGGGGGGTTCAGTTTTCTAGGAAGAGGTAAAGTTTCTATAATATCCCAGTCATTATGGGGTCTCCAAACCCCCAGCAATGGAGATCTGGCACTCAGCGAACTGAGCTGATAGTTTAATAGCAGCACAACGGCTACTTTCCATCTTTGGGTTGATAGAGTTGTCCTGACCTTCCTTCGGGCTGAGCTTTGAAAGGTGAGCACCACACACAAGTGGTCCTCTTCACCAGGAAAATACCACACCCAGGAGGTCAAGCAGTTTAAGTATTTTTACAAAAAACAGAATTGGACAGCTAATCCTGACAGGTTACTACAGTTTCTAAAAGGGTTTCTTGCCTCAAAGGCATTAAAATGTATTTCTTCAAAATGGAGAAAAATAGTAATTAAATTTAGATCAATCTAATACTTAAAACCAAGGCTGGCTTGATTATTTATTTATTCTTTATTGTGCCAATCCTGGGTGCTGTCCCAGAGCTTTTGTACTCAAGCTAAAACAGCTTTTATGTTCTACCATTTGAGCCACAGCTTCATTTGTAGCTTTTTGGTGGTAAGTAGGAGATAAAGAATCGAAAGTAACTACCTGGACTGGCTTTAAATGGGGTTCCTCCTATCTGTGTTCTGAGTAACTAAGATTATAAGTATAAACCACTGCTGTAGCCTAAACTAAGATCTTTAATCCTTGATAATATTGGCTATTTGTTTTAATATTCGTGACTCTAATGTTCAGAAAGGAAAAAGAAATTACTTTTTTTTTTTTATCCCTTCACACAGACAATGAGTTGCAAGGCACTAACAGTTCTGGATCCTTGGGCGGGCTTGATGTTCGCAGACGAATTCCTATAAAACTCATCTCTAAACAAGCAAACAAGGCTAAACCTGTACCTCGAACTCAAAGGACAATTAACAGGATGCCTGCAAAGGCTCCATCTGGTGAGGAAGGTAATTTGTTTAATAGGTGTATCAGTTTTTCTGTTTTAATCTGTACCATATAAGCTGTGTGATCGTAGGTACTTAAAACACAGAAAAACCTTACACATGCTATTCATTCTCCAACCTTTTTGTTTGACTCTCAATTTGGTTTGTTTTTCTTTTTTTCTTCTTCCTTTGTAAGTTTTTCTATGAACAGAAATGCATAACATTAGAAAGAATATGGCAGAATGCATAACATTAGAAATAAAGTTTTCTCCTCTCATTTCTTCAAAGATAGTCTATGGTAAGACTTTTATACAGAAATATTAATCATATATAACTGCATTTTTCATGTATTCTGCAGTTAAGAGTTTGTCTTACCAGTACCATACAAATGTACTTCATTTAATAAACTGGCTTAACCAGATACCATTGCATGTTCTTAAAACACAAGTATTTGGGTTGGGAGTGTGCCCTAGTGGTAGAGTGCTTGCCTAGCATGCACAAAACCCTGGGTTCAATTCCTCGGTAGCACATATACAGAAAGAATCGAAAGTGTTGGTGTGGCTCAAGTGGTAGAGCTCTGGCCTTGAGAAAGCTCAAAGACAGTTTGTAGGCACTGAGTTCAAGCCCCAGGACTGGCAAACAAACAAAAAACAAAACCAAAAAAACCCTCCAAAACAAACAAGAAAAACCAAGCACTTAAGAGGCTGAAGCAAGAGAATTCATAAATTTGAGGCTAGCCTGGGCCACATGGCAATACTCTGTTTTAAACAACTAAATTTCCGTGTTTATAAATATACTGATTTATTTGATAAAGGTTTTCTAGATTGGTTTTGCTGTAACAATGTTTTAGTAGCTGTATACATGCAACTTGCTATATGTACTTTGTAATATGTACTTTGCAAAACATTTGGACATTTAAAACTTGGTAATTGTACATTATGAAATGTCAAATATTGTTAATTTATTCTTCAGAAAAGGTATATTAGTTTATACTCCCACACAACAATATTTGGTATTACTGAAGTTTTGTTTTAATGTAAATGTCTTCAATTATGTGTGAGGTTGTATACCTTTTCATAGTTTTGGTCATTTCTTTTGCCTAGGTGTTTCCTGTTTATATCCTTTTCCGATTTTTCTGTTTGGCTGCCTTTCTCTTTATTTCTGTGAGTTTTTGGTCAATTAATAAAACTGGCTGCTTGTTACATTGTATATATTTTTTGTCTTGAATTTTATGCATAATTTTTTTATTGAAAAGAGCTTGACAGGTTTTTTTTGTAGATAGTTTTTGCTGTTATTTGTCTTAGGCTTTAAACATTCTTAAAGTTCCTTCCCTCATGTTTTTGAGTATGAAATCGTTTCCAATCTTAACATTTACTACAAGTCAGCAGATCTAGCTCTGTTTTTAGAAATAAAATTTCTGTAACGCAGTCATGACCATTAAAGTATTGTAAATGGCTGTTCTCACAGTACAATAATGGAACTGAATAATTGCCATAGAAATGATACATCCTAGAAAGCTGAAATTAGGACTTGCACAGAAAAAAGTATTGGCCCCTGCTTTGTAATGTTTATGGGTATATATTTTGGCTATTATGTAAAAATAAAGTGAGATCTTGCTCATTTTTTTCCCTCTTAGCCAGTATGTCTGCTACTGAATTGTCTTTTCATTGAATAGGAATCTTGCCATTGCATATAATAAAGTTCTTAGTATAGTTAGGGATGTTTCTGGACTTTCTGTTCAATTCTAGCAATTTATGTTCCTTTTAGAAACATGTTATACCTTATAAAACATGGTTTCTCTACTGTAAGTTTTCTTCGCCTACCTAAACAAATATATTTGAAGTTGAAATGTTGTAAACTATTAGTGAGGCTTGAGGTGTAAATCAGTGATAGACCATATGCTTAGCATGCAGAAAGGCCTAGGTCCAATCCATAGCACCAAAGTCAGTCACACTACTAGTTGCTGCATTGTCTGCAATCTAGGCTTCCCAGCTCTCTGACTTAGGGTATTTTTAAAGTATAAATAATATACAAATGCAGTCTTGGTAAATATCCAAACAATACAAAAAAGCCCAAGACCCTCCTTTCTACCTATTTACATAATTTTTTGATTATTTTCTAAGGCATTGATCAAAATCAAAGAACTTTGGGTGCCAGTACAATGATTGTACGTACTTTCATGACAGGAGTTCTAGTTGAACCACTTTGAAAATGGTAATGTGCTTCATATTTTCTTGGCCACTGATCTCAATTTTCTGGGTTTGAAACAATTGATTTTCCTTACTTTGAATTTTAAATTATACCAGCTTTTATGAGGTATGGGCCACATAAAAGACCACAGGGACACTCAGGTGTCATAAGAACATCCTGGCTTTGAACTAGACATTTGTATTAGAGATAAATAGCAATACAGTAGAGTATCTATTAGCTTCAAATTTTTTTTTTTTTTTTTTGCATCACTGTGTGTGTGTCTGTCTGTACACAGGTGCTGTAATTTAGCCATGTGGGCAAAGTTAAAACTTGTGTGCTTTGGCTACTCTGTTTACCAGTTCTAGGGCCAAAAGAGTCGTGAGAAGCCTGGCACCTTGGAGGGATATATTTGTCTACTCAGCTTTACTTTAGGTAATTGGATTCTATCTAGAATTCCCATTAGACTATTCATTGGTTTTCTGTTCTTTTGTGTAAGAGGATTGCCACCAACTTTTAAATCAGTTAGACCAGAGGAATTGAGCCCATTTGACCTTGATGTTACACAAGTTTATTGATAGTTGTTCATAAATGGAGAGGATATTTGTAAGTATTATGGCTACTGCTATCTAGTCATTCTCAGCTTAAGACTAAAGAAAAATATACCTAGTTTGGTAGGTCATAAGAAAGTCTTAAGAGTTATTTACATTGTCAGTTAAGAGAGTCTTTTGAATTGATTTGAGGACTTTAATAGTAGTCAAGAGCTGTAGGTCTGTTCTTGGCTCTGCTACTAATCTGATAATAGAGAGTTCCTGAGTATTAACCACACTGCAGTGTTTGCAGTTTCAAGTAGGGGAATTAGACTAAATGATCACTAAGATCACTTGTTATATACTGTGAACTAGTTTCAGTTATCTTGTTAGAAGACCTTTAAAAGGCATCAAGAAGAGCTTTTAAGTGAATAGCCTATTGTGTGACGTAAATATACTTCCAAAGTGAAATTTGAGGTTTGGAAAGTTAATAGGTGACATTTGTCTTTTCTTCCTCAGAAGGATTTGATTATAATGAAGAAGAACGTTATGACTGTAAAGGGGGCGAACTGTTTGGAAATCAGCGAAGATTTCCTGGACATCTTTTTTGGGACTTTAAGGTATAACTAAAAATGAAAAATTAAACATTAATTACTTAAAATGCAGAACACATATAATTTCTACCATGTCTGGTATGAATTTTATTATGTCTGTGACTTTTAGCACACAGAAATCATTTGCCTAATAATGCTATATTTGAAGAAATAACTTTAAGTTATCTTTTAGTTAAGTAATTTCAATAGTTCCTATTTAAGAAGAAACAAGTAGTGTATGCTAATAAACCTATCTCCAGTTGTTGGAACAACTTTTAACCATTTTATTGTATGTATTATAGATATAAATTTTGGAATTGCTTAAGGAGGAAACTTTAATTATATCATTTCAACAGATAAACATCTTAGGTGAAAAGGATGATACCCCAGTTCATTTCTGTGACAAATGTGGATTGCCTATTAAAATCTATGGGCGAATGGTAAGTACAATTAAAATTAATCTTTTTTCTATATGTGAAATTCTGGAAGTAGATAAGTTTATTATTGTTTAATAACTACATAGAGCATTTAAAAATCAGCAATACCTAAGGGAAGTTTTGAATTGTTTGACTACTTTGCAGTACTTTGAGAGAAACATAAAACACATTACAATTTTTTTCCCCAGGAGCTTTCAAGCTACTGGGACTGTGGTTTAAATATTATAAAGTTGACATCTCCAGGAAGTAAAAGCAGATAGCTTATGGCTTCTTGGTGTAGGCTTGTGATTTCAGCACTTGGGAGGTTGAATCAGGAGGATCATGAATTTGAGACAGCCTCAGTTGTGTAGAGAGTTGGAGGCCAGATTGGGCTATTGTAGTGAGACTACAATATATATAAAAAAAATCAATACAAAAAGTTTAACTACTGGTTTATATAATTAGTATAAGTGTTAACATGAACAAAACAGTTCTCATGTGCCTTCACTAATTTCTTTGGTGGAAATATTTTTAAGTTCTAATATGCTTAACTGTATTTTTGTTGGCAGATTCCATGTAAGCATGTTTTTTGCTATGACTGTGCTATTTTACACGAGAAAAAAGGAGATAAGATGTGTCCAGGGTAAGATACAGTTATTTTTACATTTTAAATAGTAAAGTTTGTAATGTAATGAGCTATAAGCTGTATTAAATTATTAGGTCAGGGTATGATGTAGATCAGGCAAGGACTCAAATGTGCAGACGAGAGAAATCCTCTGTGAGCCTGGAATTGGCTTTTATTTTTGAGATGTGTTTGATCTGCCGATTCAGAGTGATCAAAATGGTGAAAACTGTTTGCCATCATAGAATGAGTATCATAAGCAAAGAATGATTATTTTCTAGGTCACTAAGAGTGGTAGTATACTATGGCATATGATAGAGAACAGGTACACATGATTATGGGTGACAGAGATCCTTGGAGCTGCTGTTGGCTTCTTAAATTCTTTATAACCCTGGCTGAAACTAACTCAGGATTTGTAGTTTTGGTTGCTAATAAAGCTACTTTGGCTGGGTGCCAATGGCTCATGCCTCTGATTTTAGCTGTTGAGGAGGCTGCTCTCTGAGGATCATGGTTTGCAGCCATTCCAAGCAAGAAAATCTATGAGACTATTTCCAATTAAACACCCTCCAGCCCCCGAGAAATGGAGCTGAGACTCAAATGGTAGAGCACTAGCTTTGAGCACTAAAGCTCAGCAATAGCAGTCTTCCAGCACCAGGACTGGCATACTACACAAAAAATAGAACTTGGTATTGTAAGGATGAATCCCTTTTATAGGATATTAGTATCCTAATAGGAATTAGCATAGGAAATTAGCGTCACTGGGAGAGAAAGGGATGATTTATGGATAACTCAGTAACAACAGAATTTCTTGGTATATTTTATTCTATTTTTAAAGCAATATTATGAAATCTGTGCTACGTTTACTGAATATTCTTGAAGAATTAAAATCTAGGCAAGTTATAAAGTTACAAGTATATCACTTATTTGAAGTATTTAGTACCTATTTGTCCATCCCGATGTACATTCATTGTAAGTTCAGTTGTTTAGTGGGACATAAGGTATTTTTTATACTTGATAAAACACTGAATGTAGAGGGCGTTATGTTTTTGTGTAAGTGTTAAAAAGGAAATTTAGTTTTCAACATGCTAAAAAAAATCCACCAAGAATCTTACCTGTGTAGTTCTTTGCTATTATTTTAAGACAGAAGTCCATTTGGATTAATAGACCCCAGTCAACTAAAATAGCAACTGCAATTCATTTTAGCAGAATAAACTACTACAACAGAAAATGCCTCACATCCTATTAATGTGAGATGTTTCTGAGTTTATAGTGAATTAAGGGGTGAGGGGAAGAAAAAACAAAGTTTATCAAAAGGAAGAGGTATGTAGACTTACAGCAAGGATTGACAGATAGACAAATTTGAAGTTAGGAGTATGGAGTCATTTGATAACCATGATTAAATAGTGTCACTTTCATCATTGCATTTGATCTTAAGGATCTTATAAGTAAAGATATAAAGACATTATGAGTTTGGAAGGGTAAATCTTAAAACTCCATTTTACAAATGAGAAGATAAACTCACATTCATTAAATATCTTCCAAATTACAGAGCCACTGCTGTATCTCAGTTATTCAGATTTTTAGTTTGGTGCTCTTTCCTTATATCATGAAGAGCACCAACCTTTTTAAAGCCAGAATGGTTTAAATATAAATGAATAGTAATTATTATTTTGACCTGAATCAAGAAAATTTAGTGTTTGGAATTTAGGAAGACAAGAATATGTACTGCATTAAATTTGTGACAGCTGAGAAAACTCCTTAAAGAAGGAGTTTTGGATTTTTAGGTTATTTATGTTTATGTTTGGAAAGCTAGTGACTAGAATAATCAAACTTGTTCTTTAGTTTCTTGAAGCATTTTCCACTTAGTCTCTTCCCGTTCATATTTGTTTCGTAAATAACCATATTCAGGTTTGAATTCTGTGGTTGTGATATTTTGTTTTGCCTTGATTATTCTTTCTTTCTTTATTTAAAACAAATGGATACAAAGAACACATTTTCTAGCAAACACTAGGTAAATTTGAGGTGTTGGAAATACAAGGTATCTCAGTGTTGTCATGTTCTGTTTGCTAATGACATTAAGAGTTCTGAGTTTGACAGAAATGCTGATGATTATTAGCTAAGCCAGTACAGCTGGGACAATTTAAAGCTTACTTTAATTAGTATTTTATTCTATTTTATGCAACATTTTAAAGGAAGATCTTTTAAAAAAACAAATGAATTATTTTTATATTCTTTTCCTATTAAGTTTTTTTCCCCCCTTTCTAATTCAGCTGTAGTGATCCTGTGCAGCGAATTGAGCAGTGTACACGAGGTTCTCTCTTCATGTGTAGCATTGTTCAAGGGTGCAAGAGAACGTATCTATCTCAGAGAGACTTACAGGCTCATATCAACCATCGCCATATGAGAGCTGGAAAACCTGTCACCCGGGCTTCTCTTGAAAATGTTCATCCTCCTATTGCCCCACCACCAGCTGAAATCCCTGATCGTTTCATAATGCCACCAGACAAGCACCATATGAGCCATATTCCGCCAAAGCAGCACATCATGATGCCACCACCTCCTTTGCAGCATGTGCCACACGAGCACTATAATCAGCCACACGAGGATATTCGAGCTCCTCCAGCAGAATTGTCCATGGCTCCACCTCCACCTCGTTCGGTCAGTCAGGAAACCTTTCGTATTTCAACAAGAAAGCACAGCAATTTAATAACTGTCCCTATTCAGGATGACTCAAACTCAGGTGCTAGAGAACCGCCACCTCCTGCCCCAGCACCTGCTCACCATCATCCTGAATATCAGGGTCAACCAGTGGTCTCGCACCCGCATCATATTATGCCTCCACAGCAACATTATGCACCACCCCCACCTCCTCCACCACCAATAAGCCATCCGATGCCCCATCCTCCCCAGGCAGCAGGTACTCCTCACTTGGTATATAGCCAAGCTCCACCTCCTCCCATGACCTCTGCTCCTCCACCAATAACCCCTCCCCCAGGACATATTATTGCCCAGATGCCACCTTACATGAATCATCCTCCTCCAGGACCTCCCCCACCACAGCACGGTGGTCCTCCAGTAACTGCACCCCCTCCTCACCATTACAATCCTAACTCTTTACCCCAATTTACTGAGGATCAAGGAACTCTGAGCCCTCCATTTACACAACCAGGAGGAATGAGTCCTGGTATATGGCCAGCACCACGAGGGCCTCCTCCTCCTCCTCCACGAATGCAGGGTCCGCCTTCTCAAACCCCACTTCCTGGACCACATCATCCAGATCAGACAAGATACAGACCGTATTATCAATGAGGATAGTGCTTTGAACTGGAGCTATGAAAAAATAAAACTTATATATAGTCAGTTTTTAAATTCAGTTTTGACTGGGAAGGAAAAAAAGTACCTCCTCTGAGGTGGCTTTAAAACACATACCTATTCAAATGGTTTTTAAATCTCGACCTTAGGATCGATTTCTAGTCCTATACTGTAGTGCAGATACGCGGCTCAGCTGAGCACATACTATTTTAACAACTGTTTCCCTAGTCTGGGAAGTTGACCCAGCAGTGACCATTTGTAAAAACTTTGAAAAAGTTTTTTTCATTGTTCCACTTTCACAAATACTGCTTTTTTGGTTAAACCCAATGTTTACTTTTTCTTGTGATAACATTTTGTTAACCTGTGTAAAAGGATTAAACTTCAGTATGGTTGTAAAAATGCTTTTATGTGAATTAAAGTGCAGCCACATACTGTTTTTTAAAACCATGTTTTACCACTAATTTCCCAAAGTTATAATAAAATCCTGAAAATAAAACTACTAGAATTTGCTATAAGCCAGACTGTTAAATGATAGAGAATCACTTCACATTTAGGCACTGAAGTTGTGAGGTATAGTAAGCATATAATGCACGTCACTGGGATGCATTTTCATGTTTAGACAGCCTCAGGAGCACCAACATACATTGGAATACAGTTGTTTATATTTGTGTTATTAAAAAGCATGCTAATTTGGAACCATTGCCAAAGTAATCAATTCTACCATGACTAAGTTGGTGAGGAAATTCTCATTGATGCTTTATTACAGAATGGTAGCAATCACATGCTGCATTACACTTTCTAATCTTAAGTAACATTATTTATAGACCTGTTTAAATGGTGTTATTTAGATAAAGTGTGTTCTACTGTGTTCATTGTTGTAAGCTAAATACTTAGAGCTGAAGAGGCTTTATATAAATCTTCATTTCATGGCAGTTTGGTTCCATGCTTACATGAGTTCTTGTTGGGTTTTAACCTACGTCTTGAATGCTGTGGAGGAATTTGAATAATGTATTAATGAAAGATGTCTCTTGTAATCACAAATTAGCATTTGCTCAGGTTTCATTGCTATGTGATAACCGCTTTTTCCTCTAACTTGAATTTGGAAATCATTATTTCTTATTCCTTTTTGTTGGTAAAACAGTCTAAACTTGGAAAGTTTTAACATAGAGTCACCATTGAAGACCACCAGATAATTTTGTATTGGAAGAGAGAAGAGCAGTAACTAAATTGTAAATTTCAGTGCTTTATAAGGTGCCTTGAGTCGACTTTTGTACTATACAAGTTTGTTACAGTACAGCTAAGATGACCACTTAACAGTTTATAGAAATTTCATGTATAAATCAACATTCTTAGGATATTCCTATATATCCTTTGGATTGAATAAACTCCTGTGAAGCTTTTCCTCTCCCCTAAAATGGTGCATAATATAAACATGCTGTGTAGTAGCTTAGTGTATAAATTGAAAGCCTATTTCCTTCTTTCTTTTCTTTTTTTTTTTTGACAAAGAATGACCTGATGGCAAATTTGCCATTTTATTTTGCTAGGTACAGGCAAAAATTCCTCATTTTCTTTGATCAGAAGCAAGACAATTTCTGAACTTAGGACAGAAGTTAGAAAAACTATAAATGGCCATTTCAACCTTAACCAGCCAAGAAGAACTAATATACTTTTTTCTAAGCAAGAGCAATTTCACACTTAGCAGTTTGAGAGTGTAGTTTATTAATGCACTATTCCTAGTAAATTCTTGTTAGAGGCATGGGAGTGAAATAGTGTGAAATGTTGGTGAGTGCTTCTATCATATTACTGTAGGTATGTGGACTGGTGCAGACTTGATTCTTTTTCATGACCCCATTTAGGAGCTATTGAAATTATTAATATTAAAAATCCAAACTTATGTTTCATATAACTAGAAAACAGCCAAACTCATTGTAGAGCTTCTCAACTATTTATGAAGAGCTCTCCTTTCATTGAAATTTATACTAGAATGTGGTTTAAAAAAACAAAACAAAACAAAACACCATTTAGCCTATATTTCAGATAAATCAGTGTCGTGGTGAAACTTCACATTACAAAAATGAGATTTTTAAAGTGATTTATTTTGCTAGGCTTAATAAATTTGTTATGCAGGGAAGCAGATGAGATGAATGTCCTATAGCAGACAAAGATTTTCAGTGTTAGACTTGAATTCATCAGGTAATTGTTTGAATGAGGGTTGGTGGGTAGAAGGATAACAAATTATGGTTCTTGTTTCTTAAGAAAAAAGATGTGAATTCCAACTTTATTTCAGGGAAGCCTTTGAAGCTAATGATGGACGTAAGTCTAAATGTATGTTTCGTTATATTGCTCTTAAGACTACTGAGGTGGCAGTTCTTTAATAAAATGGAAGCATAAATACTATTTTGCCTACAGGAGTTTTTAACTGATGTTACATTGGAAGAAAGAGTTTTTCATGTTTTATGTTGATAAACTTTCTATAGTAAAATTAGGCTCATTTTTAAAGACTAAGATAAGTTAATTGTGGTATTTACTCACTGGCATGCTTGTTTAATTACCATATTGGGGGAAGGATCCATTGCAAAGACTGTACAAAACTATTCAGTTTTCCCTGTAAAAATCACTTGCTTAAGAATGTGTATCAAATGTAACTACAATATAAATACAAAGGAACATGTGTATGTATATGTAGGTATAATATATATCTCTATATATAGTTGGTACAGAGGGCTTGAACTTTGGGTCTTAAACTCTTTGCTTGGTTTTTCACTCAAGGCTGGCATTCTCCCTGTCAAATCCCACGTCTGCTTCTGATATTTTGCAGGTTACTTGGCCATAGGAATCACATGGATTTTTCTGTCTGGGCTGTCTTGGCTTTTCACCCTTGATCCTCAGAATTCAACCTTCTGAGGAGCTAGGATTTTTCTCCCCACCTTCTTTCCTTTTGTTAGTTGTGGAGCTGAGATCCTCAGATCTCAGCCTTCTGAGTAGCTAGGACAGTAGGCTTCAGCCACTGTCAGCACTCATCTTAGAACCATATATATATATATATATATATATATATATATATATATATATATATACACACACACACACACACATACACATATACATTTTAAAGTATTAAGTTACTGTGCTAGTCAGGAACAGCTACAAATATTTATTTATTTTGGCCAGTCCTGGGCTTGGGCTCAGGGCCTGAGCACTGTCCCTGGATTTTCTCAAGGCTAGGGCTCTACCACTTGAGTCACAGCACCGCTTCTGGCTTTTTGCTATGTATGTGGTACCAAGGAATTGAACCCAGGTCTTTGTGCATGCTAGGCAAGCACTCTACCACTAGGCCAAACTCCTGGCCCCTAGTTTAACCTTTCGTAATTTGAGCCCTGTTTTTGCCTCCAGATTTACTCTGTCCCCGTCACATCCTTTTCAGTCTTTCTCTGGTTTATGTTTTACTTTTTATC
Source organism: Megascapheus bottae (assembly GCF_031878675.1). Classification (NCBI taxonomy): domain Eukaryota; kingdom Metazoa; phylum Chordata; class Mammalia; order Rodentia; family Geomyidae; genus Megascapheus; species Megascapheus bottae. The sequence continues at coordinate 42,237,024 of NC_143513.1, forward strand.
TACTAATAATGATCTCAACACCTTAAATCAGGAGTCAGATTTCCATACTAGACAATCTCCTGCATCTGTCTGAAACAATAGGCTTCCAAACCCACATGGTCCCAGCATTCAGAATGTAGAAGAAACATTGAAGGATGAAGATGTATGTGACCCTCTGACATGTAAAGATCAAATGTTTATGTGGGCATAGAACTGGAGTGCTTGTGCCTATCCTTGTGAATTTTGGTTGTCAGGAATTTAGAGGACTTTGCTTGGGAAGATGCAGGTACCAGTGACAAACCTACATGTATTGCCCCACTCCCAAACTTAAGTGGACTGTTTTCAGTTTCTACTCAGTGGTCTCAAGGAAGGACTCATCTCCTGAGATTTGGGGTGGGGATATGAACAAATGGGTGAGTATGTTGTTCCCCTAAAATCCACCAGGTGCCTGAAGATATCCAAGATAGAAAGTTTAAGAAATACTCTGTAAAAAGTACGGATACTCAACCATTATTATACTTGTCTGTATTTGGGCTTAAGTCCAATAGACAAGCCTGCTCAGTAAAGATACTTATCTAAGGATGAATGTGTACTTCAACAATAAATGTTTAGCGCTAAGTCAAAAACAATTGGAACAGCTTTTCCCATTGACCAAGTAATTTGATGTTTAATAGAGGGCACTGAATCTTTCTGGTGGTGCTGTTTCATTTCTAACAATCACATGAATGAGTACAAATTCACAAAATCGGAAAGAGAAACATGGATGCTGAGCCTCATTCTTAGAAACTGATAACTAGAACTTTATTATCCTGTGAGTCACAAACAATTAGCAGCTGGAATGTGGAGGTGGGGGAAGTAAGGGGGTTGTACTACTTGTAAGGTTTATTTTCTCCCTGTAAGACCGGGAAGAATTGGATCCCTGTCATAGTTTCTCTTTTTCACTTTGCTTTGTCATTTTACAGCCCCATACAGTTTTTAAACCAGGAAGAGAGCAATAAGGTTTTGCCTTAAAAACTATATGTAAGGGCGGGGGGGGGGGGGGGAAGGGGACAAAAACATGAGATGGGGTATCAGTGTGTGAGAAGTAGTGCATCTACTACCTGACGAATATAACTGTAACCCCTCTACATAACCCCAACAATAAAAATTTAAAACAAAAACAACTAGATGTAAGTCTGGGCACTGGTGGCTCCTGCCTGTAATCCTAGCCACTCAGGAGACTGAAATCTGATTGCCAACCTGCGCAGGCAAGTCCATGAGACTCTTACCTCCAATTAACCACCAGAAATTTGGAAGTAGAGCTGTGGCTGTAAATGTTAGAGTGCCTTGAGCAAAAATGCCCTGACTTCAACTTTCCCAGCTAACACACCTAGTAATTATAGATATGGCATTAGAAGGAATGTGTCTAAATTTGGAAAGAGCGTTAGATGCTTTAAAAGCGCTGGGTGCCCATAGCTCAGACTTGAAATCCTAGCTACTTGGTGGGGACTAAGAACAGGACGATTGAAGGGCAGAATCAGCCCACACGAAAAAATTTGTGAGACTCAAGTAGTGGCAATAGTGCACATCTATCCCATTCTATGGGATGCTGAGATTGGAAGGATCAGAGACTGCAAGACTCATATACAGAGGGAAGCAGGTGATGACAACCATGAACCTAGTAACTGGAAAACTCAAAGTAGGCAGACCCTGGCTCAGGCACTGGCCAGCTTAGTGCAATTGCAACTAGATGTGTGTGTATTGTGTGTTGGTCAGTTGGGAAGCTTGAAGTCAGGGCAGGGCCTGGGCGCTGTCCATGACAGCCTGAGTGCAATTATTCTTGCAAAAACGAACAAGAAGGTCGAATGCAGTGATAATCATAAAATCTGGGCAAAGAAGTCTTATTACAAGAGTTTTATTAAAAGATGTCATGTAGCACACTCGGAGTTTAAAGACAGTGCAGTGTCCAGGCCCTGAGTTCAAGTCCCTGGACTGGCAAAAAAAAAAAGTTGTATAGAAATTTTCAGTTTTCATTATAAAAGGGACCCACAGCAAGCATGTTCCAGAAAGCTAACAAATTTAATAAAACATCTGCTGTACAACTGAATATTTTTACATGGAGATACAATAGCACAACTTGTATAAATTATGAGATCTAAAACAGTGGTATAAACACACCACAGGATATAAGTGAAGGCAGTGACTTAGATGGAAATCTTTCAATGTTTCTCTTTTTGTCTCTCTCTGTCTCTCAATATAAACAATTTTCTTCCCTTGATAAACCTACAAAGTATAAAATTATGAGTATTTACATAATTTCATACTAAATATGTGAAAAATACCATGCTAGAACAATCTCGTTCCAAAGTTTGAAACATAATTCTGTCAAAAATATTCATACAATGTATGAACTTATTAATAACTTTCTAAGTATAAAGTTCTTGATGTGACAGTCAGATGAGGATCCTTCTGAGTTAAATTTTGATTAGAATTTTGTTTCCACTGGTACCTGGAAGAAGACAGGAAATTCTTGTTTTAAAGGTTTGTTAAGTTTTAATTTCAACAGAGGCTAGAATTTACCAGTTACCAACAATTTTTTGTCTTGAATTTTAATAGCTAACCTTTTATTGCTACTTGTTAACTGAGATCTTACGTGACATGTTTGTTTATGGACTTACCATAACTTAATTAAAATAATAGTACAATATGCAGTACCAATTTATTTTTTCACATTTGTTTCAGGAACTACATGACCTCCAAGAGGCCATGTGCACTGGCCAGGGACATTCAGCTCTTAGCTTCCATAGGGTAAAAGATGGTGTCTGAATATGGATAGGAGGCCTGAGCATCAATGGCTCATACTTGTAATCCTAGTTCCTCAGGAGGCTGAGATCTGAGGATTTGAAGCCAGCCTATGTAGGAAAGTTTGTGAGGCTCTTGTCTCCAATTAACCAACAAAAGCTTGAAGCAGAGCTGTGGCTCAAGTGGTAGACTTGTGTGAATAAGCTAAAGGATCAAACACACACACACACACACACACACACACACACGCACACGCACACGCACATGAATGGAGGTTAGATGCTTTAAAAACATGAAGTGATGCTGGGGACACATGGGCACATACCTGAAATCCTAGCTACTTGAGGGACTGAGAACAGGAGCGTCAATGTACTTACTCTCCTCTCAGAAAAGCCAGGAGCCAATGTTAAATGTTTCAAGCTTCTATGGGTCAAAGATCAGATCTGAATGCTCTTTTTGTTCTTTATTCCCTGTTACCTCTTGACATTTCTCAATCTAGCTACTTGTAGAGGGATTTTTCTGGTATGAAACGGGTTTATTTATTTAAGGTACTCTGGCAAGGTGCTGAGTCTGCATTTCTCTGGCATCAAGTGTTGGGACACAGCATGGTAACTCTTTATCTAGACTCTCTCACTTCAGGTCTATTTAATTCTCTTGCATAACCAGTTCATTTGACCTTTGCTACTTGATAACACTCTTGGATTCATTTATCTTATACCTTACATCTCTTCATTTCTTATCTATATTCCCATTCCCTGGTTTTAGATCTTTAAGAGAAATACCACCTCCTGTGCCTGAAGACAGCCATTTCTTTCTTCCTCATTAGGTTTTCATTGAAGGATAGAAGCAGTATACTACAGTGAAGAAAATATAGGTTTGATTTCTGTTGCTGTCATCAAGTATGTCACTGTAAGCAAACTAGTTAAGCTCTCTGAGCCAGTTTCCCGACTTTCTCATTTGTATCATGAGTCTTTGTTGTCACAAAGGACTGAAATAATGAACTTGTGTTCATACTATGTACTGGGCCTATAAATCACCAACTATTTGATTTGCTATGCTTTCCCTAGGTTAGAGACCTTGCCTTAAAGGAATGTTTTAGAAGTGACTGTTTTGTAATGAAGTGGAACTCCAGTTAAACCATTACAAGACAACTCATTCTAAAAAGGAAGGAAAAGAACAAAACGTTCATGCTGTGCTAGGTACTGTGGCAGGAGCTTCCTATGTGCTTGAATGTCAGGAGGTGTTTATGAATTCCTTAGTTCCATCACCAACTTATCTGTAACTGGATATAGTAATACAGTCCCTGCTGCCTAGATTATTACAAGGCTAGAATTACAAGGTTAGAATAAGATTGTGGTTGTTAAGTACTACACAAAATAAAAATATATGCTCAATTTTAATAGAAACCTACCCTCCCATTCCTTGTTCTTTTTTTTTTTAATGATGTGAATTTATTTTTTCTCAAGATTCCCTATGAGATTAGTTGGCCTTAGTTCATTTTTTGGAGATGAGGTACAAAGGACCAGATCATCAACTAGACTTTCTTTTTTCTTTTTTTTTTTTTTTGTCAGTCTTGGGTCTTGAACTCTGGATCTGGGCTTTGTCCCTGAGCTCTTCAGCTCAAGTCTAGTGCTCTACCACCTCAGCCACAGCACAACTTCTGGTTTTCTGGTTGTTAATTGGCCCCGGCTAGCTTTATAGCTCCTCAGATCTCAGCCTCCTGAGGAACTAGAATTACAGACGTAAGCCACCAGTGCCCAGCCATTTACTAGGCTTTTTTTTTCTTTTTTTGCCAGTCCTGGGCTTGAGCTCAGGGCCTGAGCACTGTCCTTGGGCTTTCTCAAGGCTAGAGCTCTACCCCTTGAGCCTCAGCACCACTTCTGGCTTTTTTCTATGTATGCGGTACTGAGCAATCGATTCCGGGTCTTCCTGCAAGAGTGCTAGGCAAGCACTCTACCACTAGGCCAAACTCCTGGCCAGACTTTCTGCAGCATGCCAGAACAGGCCCTTTTATTTTTATTATTTTCCTTCGGGTTTAGATGAAGATAAACCAGTAAAGATGCTCACCTGACATTCCCGATTACGTAATCCTCCATTTGTGTTTATGGTAAAGTCAAATTTTGTTTCTTTTCCCTGAGAAGAAGACAATATAAGTATGAATTAGGGATTGATTATTTTAAAATGTTGAAAGATAAGGAAAGTTTAAGAAATACACATGGTTGGTTATAAATATGAATGACACCCAAGGGAGCTGGTACCTGGCTGGAATTAAGCTTTGAGGTACTATAGTCTTTCTTCATCAAAATATGCAAAACCGCATCATGGATTGTTAAGAAAAATATTGAGTCTGTGACTTCCTCATCAAAAAATCCACACCGGGTAAGCTTCTCAATGAAGTCATCTGAGGAGAAAAAAGAGCCAGAGCACTTAAGAGGAAGTAATCATTTCTTCTTAAGATTTCCAATGTGAAATGCCATTTGCAAATATGTATTCCATTGTGAACTATGTGTGCATGTGTATATGTATATGTGTGCTAGGGGCTTGAACTCATTTTTGCTGATGCTTTGCTTCCTCATTGACATTAAGTATTTGTGAATCCTGGTGTACTACTAGCTGGTATTGCAATGCCTTCTGGAATTAAAGGATACCTTTTTAGTTTTTATTTTTTTTGCCAGTCCTGGGATTGAGTTCAGGGCCTGAGCGCTGTCCTTGGACTTTCTCAAGGCTAGAGCTCTACCACTTGAGCCTCAGCGCCATATATGTGGTACCGAGGAATCAAACCCCGGTCTTCATGCATGCTAGGCAAGCACTCTACCACTAGGCCAAACTCCCAGCCCAAAGGATACCTTTTTAGTACACAGACATACTTATTTAATACTTATCTAATGGAAAAAGGAAAAATGAGAAGATTCACATGAGAACACCTGAAGTTTCTACAAGAAAATTAATTCAATTTTATTTAGGTAGGAGCCTAGAGAGTTATATCTCTACTTAACAATTATAACATTAAAAAGTTGAGGCACCTCCAAAATAGGAAACATGCTCATAAATAATTGATAAGTTATCATTTGGGGCTGTTAAACCTATTTACCAGTTAACTGTAAGTCATTTTCCAAAAGCTGCTATGTTTTTATCAGGAAACATCTTCCTTAGCATCCTACATTACCTCTCCCATTGTCTATGACAAGGACAATCCTTGTCTGCACTGACCATCATTTGTCTGCACAGATTATCCAGCCAAATGTGACTTTACATCTACTATGTGCAAAGCTCTGGTGGAGTAAGAAAAAGGATCAGAGGCAAATTAGACCTGAATATTGCCCTCAAGGAAGACAGAACATTTCACATAAAGCTGTAGAGCTGCAAGGAGTCGTCTGATTTCCCCCTTTATTATTTCCTTAGTTACATCCAATTCTATGTACACAAAAGGTCCTTGGATTATTTTTGTTCTATGAATGAGAGGTACAAGACATCCATTGTAGAAATCTTAAGACACTAAGCAAAGATTGTTTCCCTTTACGGGAGGGGGGGTAATATGAGATAACATTTTATAGTGCTAAAGATGACGACGATGATGACGACGACGACGATGATGACGACGACGACGAAGAAGAAGAAGAGATGGAAAAGGACAGAGATGGGCAACTGTCAACACAGGTGATGGCAGCCAGGAAAAGGATAAGAAGGAAAGTTATGGTGATGCCTGTTAGACTGAGAGGGCTGCCAGATGGCAGGAGTAGACAGTTTCAAAAAGATCTGGATTATGGGAAAGGAAATGGGCAAGTTAACAAGTAAATAGATTGAAGAGAATATTTGTAATGATAAGCAACTCTTGAAACTAGAACATCTATAGATTTTAGGGATGAGAGCCAGGAGAGATTGAAGATACCAGTTTTTGCCTCTCTGAGGACCTATTTACCAGTCATCACCTCTCCCTAAAATGATCTTCCACAATTTATTTCAATCTCCACACAAATGTCACATTACACAATGCCCTCAGATCACCAGTCTAAAACAGCACTGTCTCCATTTCTGTGTCTCTTAATCCTGCATTATACTTTTGCTAATTACATAGTGTGCCCTAAGACTATAGGTTTCATTCGGACAAGTCATGTCCTAGGCATGAGACAGTGAGAAAGAAGGTAAAATGAAGCCAGACACCAGTGGCTTATACCTGTAACCCTAGCAACTTGGAGGGCTGAGATGGGGAAGGATTTCCCCCTTAAGGATGGCTCAGACAGAAAAGCTGGAGAGACTCTTACCAATCCAAAGCTGGGCATAGCAGTGTGATCCTGTCATTCTGTACCACGTGGGAGGGTTGAAGTACCAGTCCACCCTGAGCAGAGAAATCCTCAAGACCCCATCCCCACAGAGGGTAGCTGAGTGTGTTGACATGCACTTGCAACCCCAGTAACTACTGGAACCCTAAGGTAGCAGATTGAATGAAAGGCAGATGTGGGCTTGAGTGTGAAATGAGATCCTAGCCTAAAAATAACTAGTAAAGAACAGAACTGGAGATATGGCTCAGTGGTAAATCTCCAACAGAGAGCAAGAGGAAGGCTTTGTGTTCAAACCTCAGGAGAAGAAAGAAAAAAGGGTAAAATTTTCTAGGGGTGATTATAATGTTTGGGGGACACTAACAGAATATAATGTAGTATGTGTGAATTCTGCAGATGCACAGGCTCAAGATCCATTCTTTGCTTGGGGAAGAAAGAAAGTTTTCAGTTTGCTACAGTTTACTAGTTGGAAAAATGACAGAATGCCAGGGATGGACAATTTAACATTGGTAGAGAGGTCTGCTGAAGGGGCTGGGATTTTGGCATAGTGGTAGAGTGCTTGCCTAGCATGCATGAAGCCCACATCAAAAAAAGCCAGAAGTGGTGCTGTTGCTCAAGGGGTAGAGCTCTAGCCTTCAGAAAAACCCAAGGACATTGCTTAGGCCCTGAGCCCAAGCCCAGGAAGGGGGAAAAAAGGTCTTCTGGAGGACCAAGGAGGGTCTGGAATAAGGCTGTGCAAGGGGAGAAAAGACTGCTTAAGAAATTATTTCTGGTTGGCTCTCACCTGTAATCCTAGCTACTTAGGGGGCTGAGATCTGAGGATCACAGTTCAAAGCCAGCCTGGGCAGGAAAGTCTGTCATAGCACTAGCCTTGAGGAAGAAGGAGGCTCTGGGTTCAAGCCCCACAAATCCCCCCCATACACACACACACAAGAAATTATTTCTGGATCTGATGGCTCATTGACTGCTGAGGGAAAGACAAAAGGAGAGACACTTATGGGATTTCTACTTTGGCGACAATTGAGTAGTATTCTGGTGGTTGATAAAGAAGAGGAGGAGCAGTCTAGGGAGGGGGAGAATATGTGGACTGAGTGCCTGGGGGGATCCAGAAAGTTGAAGAGTCGAGGCTGGAGGCTTAGTATGGAGATTCATTAACATTTCGATATACTTGAAGTTCTAAGTACAGAGGAGATTGACTGGAAACAGCCTAGGGAATTAGAACTGTAGGGTTTAGGGTTGAGGCTTGAGGAAGACTAACTGCTGGGGGTTACAGAGGTGGAGGGAGGGGGCAGAGCAGTCCACTGGCAGAAACTGAGGAGCTACGAGAAGGGTAGAAAGGGAACCCTAAGAATGAGCTTGCAGCAGTTTCAATGATATATTCTAAGACAGAGACAAATACTTCCGCAGGCTCCCTCAGGAGAGGCAGAGAAGGAGGCTTTTCATCTTGATGGACTGGATGACATCAATAGAGAAGCTTGACTAGGATGGCCACATCTGCCAGAGGAAGCCAAAAACCAAAGTTTCTGAGAGCTGAAGAATGGAAGAAGAGGACAGATAGAAAACCAAACTATTTTCCAGCAAGTTTAGAGGGAAGAAATATTTAACATAACTACTCCTTTACTGCCTATTAGATTCCCATTCAAATTCATTTACTTATGTAGGGATTTTTATTAGGTCAGCTGAAAATTAGATTTTCTTCTTGATAATTATATAAAATATCTGCTTTTTGGTGAGGCTGCCTAGTCTTAGCATAGGAGAGAGCCTGAAGTGACTGTCACAATGTAAAACAAAAAGTTAAAATCCTGGATATTAGCTCAGTGGTTGCACTTATCTAGCTTGCATTGGCTCTCAGGTCTGTTCTCAAGAGAAGCCCTGGTGGCTTTTAACTGGAGATAAGACTCACACCTATAATTTCAGTTCTCAGGAGGCAAAGGCTGGAGGATCTTGCGTTCAAAGCCAGCCTGGGCTAATTAGAAAGACTGTCTCAAAGATTGATAAAGAACTCACCATCACTTCCAACAATATACACATCTACTTTAATCCTGATGAATTCTTGCAAAATCTGTTAAAAAGAAAGTAGATCTTATTTAGGTTAGGTTCATTTGTCAGAAACATGCAGAAAACAATTGTAATTATACTTTATGGCTGGTGCACTGTTTTCAGAACTTTTTGTATTTTGAAGAGATGATTGAATAAGGAGATACTAAAGTTAAAAACAAGGTCGAATGCCAGAGGAAAAAAAAAGGCCTGGTGGGAAAAATAGAAAAGCTCATATCAAAGGTTAAAAAGGGTCATTCTTGAGGAAAGTATTATAGTGAATATTCTGTCTTGAACTCACAAGATCAACTCTGATTTAACTTTATACATTCCATGAGGAGGTCTGGGATTAGAGTTTTCTACCTACATGGAAGCAAAGAAAAACAAAACAAACACCGTGTTCCATATGTTCATTTTTTTCCTACCCATAGTAGCTGATGTATCTAGCACTAAGAAATCTAAGCACTAAGAGTTGTGTGATATTAAAATAATCTTAAGAGTTCTGTCATATGAAGCAACTGAAAGAAGTTGAAAAAGAATTAAATTTTGTCTAGTTTTCTAATTTTGTATCTAGTTCCCCCATATTTAATGGATCATATCTAAGTTCAGCTCAGGCAAATTCAGTGAAAACCTGAGAAAAACGGAGGCGTGCAAAACATTTTTAAATTTTCTTTACATTTCTGCATTTTGGTTGGAAGCTAATTTGTTTCAAAAATGCTAATCCTCCTGGAAGAAAGCATATCATTACCTGTTTGCTTAGTCCCATCTTTTTTTTTTTTTTTTTTTTTTTTTTTTTTTGCAGTCCTGGAGCTTAAACTCAGGGCCTGAGCACTGTCCTTGGGTTTTTCTCAAGGCTAGAGCTCTACCACTTGAGCCTCAGTATTACTTCCATCTTTTTCTATGTATGTGGTACAGAGGAATCAAATCCGGGTCTTCTTGCATGCTAGGCAAGCACTCTACCACTAGGCCATTCTTCTGGCCCTTTAGTCACATTTTAAACCAAAATGGGCTGGAGTTGTGACTTAGTGTTAGAGTATCAGCTTGAGTTCAAACCCCACTATTGCTCCCACAAATATTACCGTTTTGAGACCCCTCATTGATGAAACATCAAGAAAGGACACCGCTGAGAAATCAAGAATGAGGCTATGGAGACTGATTTTGGGGACCACGATATTGAGTGGAAGGTCAGCATTCCAGTCGATCTCGAAAGGCAAGTCGGTGGTATTGATGGGCTGGTCCAGTTCTTCTATCTGATTGTTGTCAAGCTCCTCATCAGAATCTTTTAAGCCTTCTGCAGTGCATATGAAGCCCTTCTGCAGGAGAGCATAACATGCATGGTAATTCTGACTATGAAAAATGTGTGGCTTTCAAGGAGAACCAGGGAATTTGTAAAGCAAAGATTCAAAATTGGCTTGAGTAGTGGGATTATAGTCACTTGTCTTGAGTACTTACTTAGGACCATAAAAGATTTTAAGTTTTCCCCAAGATGTCACTTAAAAAATAATGTTGATACATGAGACATGTTTAAGGGGATAGAACAGGGAGGTGCCTGTGGCTCATGCCTGCAATCACAGGTACTCAGGAGGTTCACAGTTCAAAGCCAGCCTGGGCAGGAAAGCCTCTGAGACTCTCATCACCAATTAACCACCAGAAAACAAGAAGTGGAGCTATGGCTCAAAGTAGTAGAGCACTAGCCTTGAGCAAAAGAGCTCAGGAATAGCACCTGGTCTTTGAGTTCAATGCCCACCACTGACAGTCAAAGAAAGAAAAATATATAGAACTAGCACCCTGAACTACTGTCTCCTATATTTTACTACGCTGTTAATTATAATGTGTATAATATAATTAGGGTACTTACAGGTGTCACTTGTAGCAGGCCTCGCTTCTGCAGTTTTCGGATTTTCTTCAGAGCTTTGTTGCGCTTACGTAGAATCCGAAGAGGGCTAAACCCAACCTGAAAAATTCACTCTGTTACTCTGTGTATCTGCATAACTGAAACAACTAGCTGGGGTGGGCTGAGGGATTAGAAACTATAATAAGAATATTGGTGATATAATTTAGAAGTAGTTTAAAGAACACCAACAAGAATGACATCATGTCTACGATTTGTCTAGCTTGTATGCTACAATCAAAATTCAAAATTCAAAAACCTTTGCATAGCCTCAGATTTATCTTAAAATGATCATAAATAAGCTTTAACTTTACTTAAGTCTGTTTATGTTTGGTGATTCTATCTTGTTTATTTTTCTACTTGTCAAGTATAGGTGGTACCTATTTACTATGTTGCTTCTAATACATTTTTGTTCTATTAAATTTTATAGGATTATATGTTGTAAAGTTTATTCTTATATGAGTTTATAATTTTGACATTAAATTGGGCTAACCTTTACTTCACCCTTTTCAACTCAAGTTTTTCTTTTTGCTACAGCAATTAGCTCCAGAATAGTAAGAAAGGAGAATCAAGCATTTATTTTTCCAGGCATGGTAACACATGCCTATCATCCCAGTACTTTGGAGGATGAAGGCAAGAGGAATATGAGTTTGTGGCCAACCTGGGCTGTATAATATGACCCTGTCACACTAAAAACAACAGATAAACACTCCAAACTTGCTATCCTGGATCTGTTCAGGGATGTAGTCAAATATTTAAATGCCACTCCATTGTTTCTAAAATTGATGCTCCAGAAAAAAAAATGAGCAGCCTAAAATCTTTTGGTATTTTTTTTTACTGTTTACAGTAGAATTTGGTTAAAAAAAGGATTTTATGTTTTATATTCATCAAGAGGCTTGTTTCTCAACATATTAAGGGATCCGTTATAAGATAGTTTAATTTTCTTTGGAATATGAGACACATAAACACTGGCAAACCTCAGCCTCAACAGATGGAAAGTCAATTTTCTTCTTGTGAAAAATAAACATTTCATTCTATGAATTTAAAATTCAGTAGATTTTTCAAAAGTTAAATAACCCCAAATCTTACAGCATCAGTAAGTTTCTGCTTAAAGAAACCAATATTTGCAAAGTAGATTGGAGATGGACATCTGAAAATTTTCACTCCTTCTGGCTCATACATCTACAAGACAGAGAAGAAATATTAGGTGACACATACTACAGTCACATTTTTATCTTTTTTTCTGGTTATGAGGCTGTCTCTGAGCTCTTTTTGTTCAAGGCTAGTGCTCTACCACTTCAAGGCACAGCTCCACATCCCATTTTCTGGATGCTAATTGGGCTGAGTCTCAAGAACTTTCTTGCCCAGGCTGGTTTTGAGCTGCCATCTTCAGATCTCAGCCTCCTGAGTAGCTAGGATTATAGGTGTGAGCCAAGGGAGCCTAACTCATGTTCATATCTTATAACAAATCAAAGACAAAAATAAATCTTTCTTACATCAGAATAATCTTTCTTATTCTTATAAATGTTGCTCCTTCCAATGTTAGCCAGCGTGCTGCATTTTGGGCTGTAGGGGAAAAACAGTAAGTAAATAGTCATGCATATTGTTAGACTTATAGGGCTAACATGGACTTTCCTTCTAGCACATCAACACAGACTCACTTTTTGAAACTTAAGGGTTTCAAATGGTCATGCCATATTGACCTACCTAGAGGGCAAGCACACTGTTTTGCTTAGCTTTGTGACTTTCTACAGCTCCAAAACAGAAACAGCATATTTTTATAAAGTACTTCTATAGCTTTGGGCACATTGAATCTCAATATCAAAATGAGACAGGATAATGACCACATTATAGATAAGCATGTGGAGAGATAAAATGACTTATCTATATGACCATTGGGCTTGTCTCTAGGTTTGATGAGTTCACAGTAAAGAAGCTACTAAAAATACAAATGTGCAAGAGTATAAGGGCAAACCAATGTATTTTAATCTCAGTATATTGTGCCAGTTGAGGAATAATTTTAACAATGATAACGACTTTTGTTCTAGATCTCAGTTCCCAGATCGCTATACATTTATTTCCTTGTAATCGCCCCATAATAACCCAGCACAAGCCAAGTGACCACATGGTGGTGGTATTACCTGATAAAGACTTAAAGATGCAAGAACTAACTGAATGACTATTGGGAATCCATTTAATTCTTTTGTGGCATTTCAGACCTGAAAGGGCCTTTGAGAAGTTCTCTGATCCAGTTCCAACTTCCCTAAGTGGGAATGCGATTTAACAACCTACAAAGATAGCAGCTGCCTGTTCCTGGAGGATCATCCAGTCTTCTTAGCAAGATAGCTTCCTCTTTAGCAAGACTAAGGCAATGACATTAAACTTGCTTAAAACAGAAGTGCCTGTGATTTACAGGTAGGGTACCAGCACAGAGCTTTATATACATTATATACTTTTCTCTGAATTGATATCAGAGCAGGAAACAGAACAATAGTGGCTCTCCCTGCACTGATGCTCTGATTGGTCTGTTCCACTGCCCTTCAAGGCCTTGAAAGTTGGAAGCGCCAGTCCTGACAGATAAGCTAACCACTCATCTCAAGTTCAGTGACAGTGTTGCTTTTTTTTTTTTTTTTTGCTTTTTTTTAAAACTTGTCTTCTGATTGTTCAAGTTAAAGCCTGCTAGAATGCAGAACACTGAACACTCACAATTGAGTTCTGAACACGATGGTCAGGAGCTGAAATGCCACACTTGCTGCCAGGCCTAAGCCAAGTCCCAGAACAATGGCAAAGATGAAGGTCATGATCCAAATTATCTGTAACAACACGTGTAGAAAGAACACAATGGCTTAGGTCCAGAGTGAAGAGAAAGTGTGGATTTCTAGGTCTAAAAACAGAGGTTAGAACTTTGGTTTTGCTCGTGTTTTATTTATTTATTTATTTATTTATTTATTTTTTAATCCTGGGCTAGGAGTATACTTGTCTGGAGAGGTCATTTCTTTAGACTCAGGTTTTGGGTCACCAAAACACTAGTATGTACAAAAAGATCCACAGAGAATGTGTTCACTTCAAACCCTATCCATAACAAGTTATGGAAACGGGATTGAGCCTATCTGTCTGTCATAGCAAAACTTCCAGAGCTATCCCATTCATTCAAATCATCAAACTAGGATGTCACTCAGTGTTAGAGCTTTTACATTCAACATGTACAAAGCCCTGGGTTCTATCCCCAGCTCTGTAAAAACAAAACCAAAACAGATTTAAAAAAAGAAATCTCCTCCCACCACAAATTGAATGAGGGAGAGCTCACTCATACTCTTGGGCTGTTGATTTAATTAATGCCTACGACTCTACAAAAAGTTTAGCATGCAAAAAGAGGGTTAAAAACTTCTTACAGTGATCTATAAGGAACTGAAGTTATCCAACCGTAGCTTATTACTTTATGCCCTGTAAGTACCATAGTGTATGTCAACAAGCACTTTTTACACCACAGACTTTGACCTTGATTAGATTATGGACTCTTCTTATTGCAAGGTGTAAGAATAGGCTTCCATAATAGTCCAAAAAGTACTTGTTCAGAATGTTCAGAATTTAAGTCCTTCATGGCTTCTTTATAACTAATACACTATGTAATGAAGAAGAGAAACAATGTAAACGCTCATATTCAGAGATTCTGAAACATTAAGGATCACTAAAAGAATTGTTAAAACATACCTAAGAGAGTCTTGTACTAGAGCTTTGTTTTTTAGTTCGTTTTTGCTTTTTACTTTTTTATACTTTATTTTTTTATCATCAGGGTAATGTATAGAGGGGTTACAGTTACATTCGCTTGATACCCCTTTTCATGTTTTTGTCCCCTTTTTCCTCCTCCCACCTCCTCCCAATCATCTTGTTTTCCTCCCTTCCCTTTCCTATTTCATATAATTAAATAAACCTATATATAATATACCAGGTAACAAAGTCAGATACAGTAACAATATGAGATTAACCAAAGGGCAACAAAAGAGAAGATAAATAACATAGTACATTAAGAACAACAATTATACAAGATAAAGTTCTTGTTTCCATATCCAGTCCTGGGGCTTGAACCTCAGGGCTTGGCACTGTCCCTGAGCTTCTTTTTGTACAAGGTTACCACTCTACCACTCGAGGCACAGCACCACTTTTGGCTTTTACTGTTTATGTGGTACTGAGGAATCGAACCCAGGGCTTCATGATTCTAGGCAAGCAGTTTACTACTAAGCCATATTCCCAGCCCTGCATGAGTGTTTTGTGATGCATTTTCTACTTGTAAAAGCCTAGCCATTCTCCCCTCCCTCCCTTTCTCCCTCCCTCCCTCCCTCTCTCTCTCTGTCTCTCTGTCTCTCTGTCTCTCTCTCTCTCCCTCCCTCTCTCCGTCTCTCTCTCCGTCTCTCTCTCTGTCTCTCTCTCTGTCTCTCTCTGTCTCTGTCTCTCTCTCTCTCTCTCTCTGTCTCTCTCTCTCTCTCTGTCTCTCTCTCTCTCTCTCTCTCTCTCTCTCTCTCTCTCTGTCTCTGTCTCTCTCTGTCTCTCTCTCTCTCTCTCTCTCTCTCTCTCTCTCTCTCTCTCTCTCTCTCTCTCTCTCTCTCTTTCCCAACAGGGTTTCACTATGTCACACAGACTGGCTTCTAATTTAAGATTCTCTGGGGTCAGCCTCACCCACGCTGGAACTGTGGGCCTGGGTCACTATGTTCAACTAAAGCCGATCCTTCTAAGTTAAAATCCTAGAGCACCAGGCACCAGTAGCTCACATTTGTAATCCTAGCTATCCAGGAGGCTGAAAATAATGATTAATAGCCAGTCCTGGCAGAAAGGTCCATGGGACTCTTACTCTAATCACCCAAATGTCAAAACGGAAGCTGTAGTTCTGTAACAGAGTACCCTTCTTGAACAAGAAAGCTAAGGGATAGCACCCTGAGTTCAAGCTCCGGCTCTGGCACAGAAATAAAATCAAATCCTAAAGAATGATCACTAGACTGTGTCAATTGAAGGAAAGTAAATAAAAATGAACGAAAGTGACTTTAAACAGATATATAGAACATAGCTTACGAGAGAAAAGTGTATTTGACACCATCATTAAACTACCATCCCAATTTCTGTCTTCCTCAGATACTTTTGGGTCTACTTACACAATCATATTTATCTTTTCGCCATAATCTGCCTATTTCAGCAAACTGCATCAGCATTCCCTTTAAGTTTCCAAGCGCTAAAGCGGCCAGGACAGACTGTGAAAGACATAAATACCAGGTGTACTTTAAGTTAATCAAATAAACCATATAGAAGCAAAGGTGAAGGCTACAGATAAGCAGGCCTTTAGTGGACCTCAGAGTACATCAAAGGATACACCCTTTTCCGGTGTGCCAGGCAAGACACACAGAGCTGGGACTCTGACCTGTCCCTCTGCATGAGGTTGTCCCCACTATACTGACAAGGGCTGAGCTATTCCTGTGATTATGCCATGGATATTTGATGATAGTTAAAAGTCTGTAAGGGCAGATCTGATATCTTTTGGCATGTAGATTCTGGAGTGAATTCTTCCTAAGCAGAGCCAGTCTATGTCTGTCATTGAAGTTGAAGAGATAATTAGGAAAAAAAAAAAAAAAAAAAAGCTTGCAGAGTGCGATGCCCTGGACTAAGAATTCTAGCTTTTGTGGATAACCAGTAACCAGTAAGTGGACTCCATGAGATCCTATTTGTCCTTTTCACTACTCTATCTCCAGATGCAGCAGAGATAATGATGAATACCTACAGAAATGCTTAAGAATTAGTCTAAGAATAAAGCTGGATACCAGTAGCTCATGCCTATAATCCTACTCAGGAGGAGTTCACAAGACTCATCTCCAATTAACTAGCAGAAAGGTAGAAGTGAAGGAGTGGCTCAAATGGCAGAGAGCCAGTCTTGAGCCAAAAAACTAAGGCCTTGAGTTCAAGCCCTAGGGCTGGCACAGAAAAAAATTATATTTTTATATAGTAGAATTATTCCAAGAATGAGTAAATGATCTGGTGAATTAATATTCCCCAATCCAGTACTAATACCTACAGTAGAGCCCCTTAAGAATTGGCAGTGTTGACATCTGTGACTTGTGGATTCATTGAGGGCCTTAGACTATCAACCCAACTGCCTTACAACAGCCAGGCTTCCAGTTCCTCACATGCTAGAAAGCCATGGTTTATCTTGTGGATGTTGTGATGGCTGAGGTGAGTAACATACACATACTTGTTTGGATTCTAACACAATGGAAGGAATCTCTTCCACCTGCCCTTTGAGCCAGTCCATTCTGTGTGGAATGAGACATTTGTACAGCTACTACTTTCACATTATGAAAGCACAGTGTGCAAAGAAAACCAAATATAGCTTATATTTTCACACCTTGAAGAATGTTTAGCTGACATAGGTATTTTGAACCTTCACAAATAACTCTGTGTGTGTGTGTGTGTGTGTGTGTGTGTGTGTGTGTGTGCCAATCTTGGGGTTTGAGCTCAGAGACCATGGACTGTTCCTGAGATTTTTTTTTCCACTCAAGGCTAGCATGTTGAACCACAGCTTGGTGTGGCAGCTTTTTTGTGACTAATTGGAAATGAGAGTCTCATAGACTTTCCTGGCTTCAAACTGCAGCCCTCAGATCTCAAAGTTAATTTGACTCTCCAACAGACTAGAAATCATTGTTTTGGAGAAATACAGACTTTAGAAACTTTAAAAATAAAACAGCATAAAAATGAATGCTGGTTTAAAAACAAAGATAACTCAGTAAGACTTGTAGTCTTACTGACAGTGTTCTTATATTTATCACTGTCTGGTTTCTTGAAAATTCTATATTTTCCAGGATTTGACAGGTATATATACACATTCAATCTGGGTGCCATAAAACATTAAATTATACCCTCACAGTTACAGAGAAGTCTGAAGGCCAGGAGGACAGGCCTGTGTCTGACTGTTTGCTCCCATCCTGTTGTAGGCTGACAGTGCTGGTTTTGGAGCCAAACCAGGCCTCTAGGAGTGGCTGGGCGTATTCCTAACAAATCTTGTGGCTGGTAGCACCATTCTCTATATTAGATAGAGAGCCTGATTTCCTTGACCTTGAAGAAAGTCTTCACTTCAGTCAATCCAGGTGGAAGCTGCAAAGCCAGAGTGCCCTCCTCTTTAAGCATTAATTATATTCTGTGCTATGTACATGCAGAGCCCAGAGTAGATAAGGTAGTTGGGCCATCTGCATTCCTCACATTCATAAAACACTGCCAAGAAAAAGGCAATAGTTTTGGGCCCATAGACTATTGAGTAAAATAGAGTACTTGAGATTTCATCATTACCTCATTTTCCCTTGTTAGTTTAGGCTTTCAGGACTGGAAAGCCAGGGTCCTTGATTTCTCACCCCAGGGAGAGAGCTGTAACACAGAACAGGGGAGCACTACCTTTTGTAGTGGCTGCAGAAGAAATCCAATGGCTACAATGACAATCAGCACGATGATACCAGAGATAATACCAGCAACCTAGAAAGACAAAACAGGGCTCCGCACAGTCTGCATTTGACCTCACTCGGGTTTGCTAGTGACCAATGCTGGGAGGATGGTGGCAGTGAAGATGCCAAAATACCTGTGTTTTTCCTCCAGTGCTCTCCTGAACCCCTGATCTGGAGAGGGCTGTACTCCCTGCAAATCCTCGGAATGCTCCAGTGAATATATTATTTACTCCCAAGGCTATTAACTCCTGGTGGAACAACAAAAAGAAAATGTTTTTAGAAGCATCTCCTTAAAAAAAAAACAAAAGAAGAATATTATGTGTACACACTAGTCAAACTGCCTGTAGATTCCGCCATGGCTGTATTCTTACCTGGTTGCCATCAATCGGATAATCATATTTGAGAGAATACACTCTGGCTACTGAGAAAGCCACGGCGAAGGCTACAATGGCGATGCCGAAACAGTCTCCTATGGTGTCTTGGAAAACCTGCACATCAGGTGTAATAGGGGGATGAAATCTGAAATTGAAATTCAGCAAATCCGAATGTTATCAAACTTGTTTATAAACTCCTCTTTACTGGGCAAGTCAATCAATGTCCTACTGAGACACAACTATGTGATCTAACTAGGATCTGTGTCTTACCTTGAGTATGACCAGTCCCTATCGAAAACTTTGGAATTGGTCTTTTTAACGGTGGAATGCAATGCTGCCTGGATGTCATAAGAGATTTTTAAAATCCAGCCCCATGATAATGAGAAATTGGATTTATCTTGCAGATCCATCAATATTATGATTGTACATTTATACCCTTATGACTTCATGTTTTTGTTGAGTCCATTGCAAAGCATCATCCACAAAGACTAGTTATCTATGGATGGAAGCTCTTTGCGCAAACACAATTCTGAGATAAGGAAAGTAAAAAAAAAAAAAGCCTTCTCTCTATTGATAATTTTGATAATTTAACCTTTCAAGGAAATGTCCCATCAAACAGGTAGGCCTTGGACTTTATCCCAAACACAACAGATCTGCTGAGTCAGCCATAGACCCATGGAAAGTGGCTTTAGTTTAAAATGACCAAGTGGTAGAGGAATACTTCAGGGCTTATGCATCACAAAGTTAGAGCAGTGAAATAGATTTCCAAGTTGCATTGTAAAAGTTGTCTACCTAACCAGGTAACCAGGTACCGGGGGCTCTGGCCTATAATCCTAGCTACTCAGAAGGCTGAGATCTGAGGATCACACTTTAAAGCCAACACAGGCAGAAAAGTCGGTGAGACTCTTATCTCCAATAAACCACTCAGAAAAAGCTGGAAGCGGCACTGTGGCTCAAGTGGTAGAGAGCTCTCCTTGGAGCACAGAGAGGTTCAGGGACAGAGTCTAGGCCCTGAGTTCAAGCTCCAAGACTAGAAAAAAAAAATCGTCCATCTCAAACTCACATTAATTTACTAAAATGTCCAGCTCCTATAAACATCAGCATCTGAGCTAATTTTTATTCAAAGTAGGCCAATTGTATGCAGCCCACTTTTACTACATTGCTATTGTATGTGTTGTAAATAAATTAGCTCTAGCTTTTTTTAAAAAAATTAATGTTCTTCCTTTGCTGATACTAGCCCTCATGGCCTCACATTTCCACTTGGCATCTTCACTTACAGATGGCACTTCATTTGAGTGCTACTTGAGCTATGCTTTCACTTGGGCATTTTGCTGGTTAATTGGAGATTAAAGTCTCTTCAACTTTTCTGCCTAGACTGGCTTTGAACCAGTCCTCACAGCTCAGCCTTCTGAGTAGCTAGCATTATAGGTGTGAACCATCAGCACTCTACTAAGTTCTAGTTTTGTTGCTGCTGTTGTTTTGTTTTGTATTTTTGCCAGTCTTGAGGCTTGAACTCAAGACTGTCCCCGAGCTTCTTTTTGCTCAAGGCTAGAGCTCTACCACTTGAGCCACAATGCCACTTTGGCTTTTATGCTTATGCAGTAGAGGAAATGAACCCAGGGTTTCATGCATGCTAGGTGAGCACTCTACCACTAAACCATATTCCCAGCCCTTATGCTCTAGTTTTGAAGAACTACTATGATTCTATATTCTACTGACACCATAAATTGGAAAATTAGCTAAAAATATTGTTTTGTGATTTTTTTAAAAAACATGTCTGTCAGTGCTACAATTAATGTTTTTTTTTAATAGCAAAAAAGCTAGTGCCCTACTGTTATTCTTTCCTTTTGACTTCTGAACGCCACAGAATGGTCTGATGGAGACTTCATTTTCTGGCTCTGCCTCTCATTATTCTTAGCCTCACTTTTGTCATTTGTAAAGAAGGATAATAATATCTATTCTCTTTTTCTCACAGTTTGTAAGAGGGTCAGATAAAATAATGAGTGTGAACTGTTTTTGCCCTGTGAACTTTGAAGTGTCTGCTTACTGTTACTGTAGGGTGTTTCTGGAATCTAAGTATAACCTCCATGTTTCCTTTACTATCTCAACTAGCATTTCCTTTAGGTCCTTGTTTATATTTAGTGTGCTCCCCATTACAAAATAATTTCTAAGGTGGCATGTGTACAATAGCAGATTAGTAATTAATCATCATTACTTTCTAGCAATATTCTATTTGCAATCACCAGAAATTTAATACACCCACTAGATCATCACTTAGAAAAAATTGGAACTTAAAAAGCACACTGGTGGCTCATACTTAGAATCCTAGCTAGTCAACAGCCTAAGGTCTAAGGATTGTGGTTCTAAGCTAGTCCTGGCACAAAAATTTACAAGACTGCTATCTCTAATCAACCAGCATAAAGCTGGAAGTGGCAGTATGGCTCAAGTGGCAGAGAGTTAGCCCTAAATAAAGTTAAGCAAGGGGACGGGAGTGTAACTTAGTGGGAGAGTGCTTGCCTAGTATGCACAAAGCCCTGGGATTGATTCCTTGTAATGCATACACAGAAAAAGCCAGAAGTAGTCTGTGGATCAAGTGGTAGAACACTAGCCTTGAAAAAGATCAAGGACAATGCCGAGGTCCTGGGTTCAAGCCCCAGGACTGGCAAAACAAACAAAAAACAACAAAAAAGTACTGGGTTTGGGGCCAGGAGTTTGGCCTAGTGGTAGAGTGCTTGCCTAGCATGCGCAAGACCTGGATTCAGTTCCTCAGTACTACATACATAGAAAAGCCAGAAGTGGTGCTGTGGCTCAAGTGGTAGAGCTTTAGTCTTGAGAAGGCCCAAGGACTGAATTCAAATCCCAGGATTAGCAAAACAAATAAACAACAACAAAAAAAGTACTGGGTTTGAGTCCTGATTTCAGACCAACAATAATAACAAAAGAAAAAGAAAAAGCTGGCCTGTGGCTCACAGACTCACGCCTGTAATACTAGCTATTCAGGAAGCTGAGATCTGAGGATCAAGGTTCAAAGCCAGCCAGGGCAAAAAAGGACCTGAGGGGCCGGGAATTTGGCCTAGTGGTAGAGTGCTTGCCCACCATGTATGAAGACCTGGGTTTGATTCCTCGGTACCCCACATACATAGCAAAAAGCCAGAAGTGGTGCTGAGGCTCAAGTGGTAGAATGCTAGCCTTGAGAAAGTGGAAGGACAGTGCTCAAGCCCTGAGCTCAAGCCCAGGACTGGCAAAAAAAAAAAAAAAAAGAAAAAAAAAAAAGAAAAAAAAAAAGAAAAGAAAAAAGAAAAACAAAAAAGGACCTGAGACTCTTATCTCCAATTAACCTCTAGAAAACAGGAAGTGTGGCTTGGCTCAAGGGTAGGGCAGTAGCATTGAGCTGAAATGCTCAGGGACTATGCCCAGACCCAGGGGTAGCATGGTAGCCTTGAACTGAAGAGTTCAGGGACAGTGCCCAGGTCCAGTTCAAGCCCCATCACACACACACACACACACACACACACACACACACAATGAAAATGTTAAGTGAAAGCAAGAAGCCCTGAGTTCAAGTCCCAGTACAAGTACAAAATGAAAGCCTATCAAATGTCTTGTAACTTAGGCAATAAATTAGTAATAGTGGTGATGTGGTTTAAAAACTAATTACAAGCCAGACTCTCCAAATCCTTTTGAGAAACCCGTCTAAGATCTTTCTTTCTTTCTTCCTTTCTTTCTTTCTTTCTTTCTTTCTTTCTTTCTTTCTTTCTTTCCTTCTTTCTCTTCTTTCTGTCTGTCTGTCTGTCTTTTTTTCCTTCTTTCTTGTCAGTTGTGGGATTTGGACTCGGCCTGAGTACTGTCCCTATACTCTTCAGCTCAAGGCTACCACCCTACCCCTTATGCCACAGCACCACTTCTGGTATTCTGGTGGTTAGAGATAAGAGTCTCATCATGGACTTTTTAGCGCCTGGGCTGGCTTTGAACCTAGATCCTCAGATCTTAGCCTCATGAGTAGCTAGGATTATAGACGTGAGCCACCCGCACCCTGGCTAAGAGCTATTCTTTTTAGCCCCATTTTTACAACTAAGTCCACTAAGGCACTGAGGTCAGTCATTTGCTGATGGTCAGGAAGTGAGTCTGAAGTCTCTGCTGTTAGAATTCATGACTTAGCCACAAGTCCTACAGCCTCTTTGCAATGTCACAAAAAAAAAAGTGGGGGGGAGCTAGCTACTTCCCTGTCCCACATACCCAGAGAGAGGCCAGGAGACATGAGTGTATTTACTAAATACAGTCTCTAGGATTATCACTCAGTGATCTTAAGCTTATCATTTATTGTCAAAATCCTTTTGCTTCTGACAAGATCCTCTTTGATTTTGCATGTTCTTTTTCTGGTGAAGTTTCTATTTAAGACATTTACATAAAATGTAGTCGTTAGAAAATTTCCAATGGAGGGAAGCCCTAGTTTCAGCCTACTTTCTACTTCACATCTTCTTAAAGATGATGCGTAGTGAATTAAGTAGAACACACAAAGTTCTGATGAGAATTTTTTTTTTTTTTTTTTTTGCTTTTAAGCCATTCACGAGGAAGGAGAGCTGTGGCTCAAGTGGTAGAGCACTAATCTTGTACGAAAAAATGCTCAGGCACCTCAGAGCCTAGGCCCTGAGTTCAAAACCTAGGACTGACAAAGCATAAATTTAAATCATTCATGAATCTGCTTGTAGTGTATGCATGTGTGTGTGTGTGTGTGTGTGTGTGTGTGTGAAAGAGAGTGAGAGAGCACAAGAGAGGGGGGGGAGAGGAAGAAAGAAAGAAAAAGGGAAGGAAAGAAGGACTGGGAGATCTAGGACTTGAATTCAGGTCCTCATTTTCTAGCTCAGTATTTGTGTCTGGCATCCTACCACTTGAGGCATGCCTCCACTTTCATATATCTGCTCTTAAAGGAAGTTTTGATTTAATAGCATTACGGTTTGAACTCAGGGCTTCACATTTGATAGCCAAGTGCTATACCATCTGAACCATTCTCCCAGTCCTTTTTTGATTTGATTATTTTATTTTAGGTAGTTGTCTCAAATTTTTATCTGAGCCAGCTTCAGTTCTCCTGCCTATCCCTTCTCGGTAGCTGGTATCACAGGTATGTACCACTATGCTCAGCTTATTGATTGTAATGTGGGTCTTGCTAACTTTTTGCCCAAGTTAGACTCTAACTTGGATTCACCTGTTTTCTGCCTCCTGAATATGTGAGATTACAGGCATGGGCCACTGTGCCTGGTGTGAGTATTTTTAAGACAATATATAAATATAAATGTTGATTTCTGCAATGCAGAAATGCAAATTAGGGAAGAACAGCCTGCCTGCCTGCCTGCCTTCCTTCCTTCCTTCTTTTCTTCCTTCCTTCCTTCCTTCCTTCCTTCCTTCCTTCCTTCCTTCCTTCCTTCCTTCCTTTCTTCTTTTCTTCCTTCCTTCCTTCCTTCCTTCCTTCCTTCCTTCCTTCCTTCCTTCCTTCCTTCCTTCCTTCCTTCCTCTCTGGTATATAAGTTGTAAGAAACTGATCTATCTATAGTTAGAGGATGAGAGAGGAAGCAGAACTCCCTTCTGAAACTCCCTTCTCAATCCACTAAATGCAATACAAGACATTTTCAAATTCCTTGAACGAACTGGGCTCCCATCCTTTGATGGTGGTTCAGGAGGCCTTGGCTTTGTTTTGAGTTTGTTCCTGGGAAAGGACAGAGCGTCCCTATCTGGGTTGCTGGGGCGGTGCACCTTCAGTATCTCTTTTGAACTTTCAGAACTTGGCTCCACTAACCTCAAACAAAGCACTACTACTGTTTACAGTAATTTATGCACAAGGAAATCTGATTTCAGCTGATGCTTCTTTATAAGCAGAAGTGATTTATCGAGCCTTTACTATTTTCCCAAGTTTGCCTTTTGTGTGTGAGTCCTTGCTTGCCTACTTTTGTGAGTTGTTCCACAGGAGAAACTTCCTGATGTTAACAACAGTGAACTCTGACATTCTTTGCAGCTGCTTCCTTGAGAGAAGGAGTCTCCTTTATGCATGCAAATTGCCAAGGGTTTCTGAGTGGGGGAGGGTGGGATGTCCTGCAAGTGCTGCTCACTGCTCTCGGCTCAATGCTGGGAGAATCCAGCAACCAAGACACACTTACCCCCTTTTCATCTCCCCAACCACAGACACGTTAAACCTGTGCTCAAAGTCACAGCCGTAGGAGACACCTGTTGCGATGACGGTCTGCAACATAGCAAGATGCCCACATTAGAAATGTGAGGTACAACCAAGAGTCTTACTTTGACACAAACATTCCATGGCCCAAACCCACCCCAGCTTCTTGAAATACTAATCTCTAGCCTGAGTGTTTATTTCATTTTAAGAAAAGAAATCCAGGGGCAATTCTAATTTGTTATTGAGATGGGAAACCTTCAGCTCTAATTCGAATGGGTCAATCTATTGTCTGATGTCTCTGCACTTTCCTCCTCTGATATGGAAAGAAAAAAACCCAAATCATAATAGGAAGGTATGCAACAGTGAAGAGAAAAAAAATCATGCTAAACATTGTGCCCAGAAAGTACAGATGTCATCTAGCTGCTAAAACCTTTACATGGTGAAGGGCTATCCATCTATACATGGTGAAGGGGTTTTAACATAAAAACATTGGACTCAGAAAGACATTGTTGAGATGGTTAGTTACCATGATGAGCTCGATGGGAATAGGCACTGGGAGTTTGCTTTTGTAGCGCTGATTTATTTCTTTAACTATAAATACAACCACCAGGATAATCACGGATGTAACAAGGTCTGCAATATTAGTCTTCGTTATTTGGGTGAATACGGACTCTAGAACCTACAAGTTAGCAAAAAAAATCAAAGTCTTATATTAGTACATAAATTGGATACAAACACCTACAAGAACATGAAGATAAAAGCAAAAGGACTGGCCATAGATGTTTGCAATTCTTCTTCTGTTAACCATGAGCTCTGGAACTGTAGTGCTGAGCATGGGGATACAATGGGGTGAACTAGCAGTGTAGGGGACACACAGATTTAGGGTTGCTTCTGTCATTTTGGGGGAGAAGTTCTCTGGCTAGTGTCAAATTCTGTGAGCAGACTGATTTTACAACACATCTCGTCTGTCCTAGGTCTCTTTAGCCATTGTTTTATTTCACAACAATTACTGCTATTTTGCTCGGTGAATAACTTTATTTTTGCCAGTCTTGGGCCTTGAACTCAGTGCCTGAGCACTGTCCTTGGGCTGTCTCAAGGCTGGAGCTCTACCACTTGAGCCTCAGCACCACTTCTGTTGTTTTTTTTCTGTGTATGTGGTACTGAGGAATTGAACCTGGGTCTTCTTGCATGCTAGGCAACCACTCTACCACTAGGCTAAACTCCTGGCCCTAGTGAATAACTTTTAATCTCAGATTTTTTATAAAGCATCTATTTCCTTATATTCTGCTCTTTCCAATATCCAGACCTCTTACATTTTGTAGCTGATTCCCCAGGTCATTTTTGGAAAATGGTTTCATGGTGAACTGTACTACTGTGCTTTTCTGCTTGAAGTGGGTTGAGTACTATACTGGAAACTAATACAGCTCAAGTAGGCCCAGTCCTGGTCCCAGAAGAAACCCCCTATTTCTGCAGTAGTTCAGGACAAGATGAGAGGGCAGCTTCTGTCTCAGACTCTCAAAGGCTGTCTTGATACAGTACTGAGCACACTACTAGTTGTGAAACAAAATAGTACTTAAGCTAGTACTCACAGTTGTTCTCACAGACCATACCAAACTCACAGGACTGACTCAAGCTAAAGACCACATAACCAAGCCAAAACTATAAGGAAGCAGATAGCCACACCCTCCACTGCCCCCAACACAAAAGGTTTCTTTCCTCTTACTAAAAACAAAACATTTCAGTATGAACTACTCTAAAAATGTTGAGGTTCCCTCTGCTTTAACTCATGATGACAAGGAGAAAGGAAAAAAGTTAGAAATAACCTGCATTAATCAATCTTTTCCCTATTGTTTTTTTTTGGGGGGGGTGAGTAATGGGGCTTGAATTAGGCCTGAGCACTGTCCTTGAGCTCTTCAGCTCAAGGCTATTGCCCTACCCTTGAGCCAAGCCCCACTTCAGTTTTCTGGAGGTTAATTGGAGATAAGAGTCTCTGGTTCTTTTGTGCCCAGGCAGACTTTGAATCTTGATCTTCAGATCTCAGCCTCCTGAGTAGCTGGGATTACAGGTGTGAGCCATCACACCCAGCCTATTGTTCTATTTTTTGATTACCAACTTACCAAGCCTATCATCTTACTGTTCTTCCAGTGGGATTTGAGAGCACATAAGTCCATTTATGATGGTGACAGAGAGCAGTGGTGTCAATGCCGAAAGTTTAAGCAATCTTCTCAAAATTGAGAAATTGACCAAAATACCTCTACACATATTTTAATTTGGCCTAATGTTTCTTCTTATATAATATCATAACTTGATGCATAAACAGAACGAAACTTATTCATGAAACAAATAACTGATACTTAGCTAGTCTGAAATGGCCAACTGTTTGAACCACATCCAAATGACCTCTAATGGAACCTGTTGTTTCTACACCTCATTTCTGTTTTCTCTCTGTCACTTCTTTTACTCCAGCTATAAATGTAACCAGGCCCTGTGGTGGAGTGAAATATTTTGAACCCTATTGCTAGATTCTACAGTTGTAAATAAAGCTGATTAAAATTTGTAAAACTAGTTGTGTTGTTATTTTTTTCTCTTTGCATCTTCTGGAAAAATGGAAAACCATTCCCCTATGTATTTACTTGCTAATTTACTTTTTGAGAAACAGGAAAACATCAGAAGCTAATAAACATTTTTTTTTCAAAATAGGATTTAGGGAAAAAAATTAAGACCTAAAACAAAGCAGCAAAGCTTTGATTGATATACTTAGATTATGTATTTCCTCTTTGAAAATACTTGAGAACTTTAAGAGAAGTGTATCTTCATCTCTGTTGTTCATAACACTAACCAGATATGGTTGAATTAAAGTTTCCTCCTCTTATGTTTTTTATTTATGTGACTCTAATTCAAAATACATTAATTTCTTGGAAATTGTAGGAGATCCCCTCAATAAAAAGAAATTCTCAGGGCCGGGAGTTTTGTCTAGTGGTTAGAGTGCTTGCCTAGCATGCACGAAGATTCTTTAGTACCACATACATAGAAAAACCAGAAGTGGTAGTGTGGCTCAAGTCGTAGAGCACTAGCTCTGAGGAAAAAAAGCCCAAGGACAGCGTTCAGGCCCTGAGTTCAGTCCTCAGGACTGGCAAAAAAAAAAAAAAAATTCTCCAAAATATATGACAGTAAGTTCTGTTTGTACTGGGACTTGAATTCAGGGCCTTGCACTCTCACTTGGATTTTAAATATAGAAACTGCAAAGCTCCTTACCTTCCAACCACATTCTAGTTGTCTGGCTTTTTGATAGTTAATTGGAAATTACAGTCCCATAGCGTTTTCTGCCCAGGGTTAGCTTCAAACTGTAATCCTCAGATCTCAGTCTTTTGAGCAGCTAGGATTATAGCTGTGAGCTACCAATGTCCACTTTTTTTTTTTCCAGTCCTAGGGCTTGAACTCAGGGCCTGGGCACTGTCCTTGGTCTTTCTCAAGACTAACACTCTACCACTTGAGCCACAGCACCACTCTCGGCTTTTTTTGTGTATGTGGTATCAAGGAATTGAACCCAGGGCTTCATGCATTCTAGGCAAGCAGTCTACTTCTAGGCCACACTCCCGGCCCCCAATGTCCACTTGTTTCAATAGATTCTTTTTTTTTTAAAGAAAAGGAATACTCACTTTGAAAATTGAGAATGGGTCGGTATGTGCTGGGACTGACAGCTGCAGCATGAATTTGAGTTGAGAAACTAAAACATGAACAGCGGCTGCAGTAGTGAAGCCACTGATTAGGGACTCCGAGAGGTAGATGACTACAAAGCCGATCTGCAGGACCCCCAGAGCCAACTGGAAAGAGAAGACAAAAGCCTTTGTTTGGGTAGATTAGGAATGCATCTCTGCAAACCAAAGCAGAAACAACTGGAATGATTCAAAATGTAATGTTTAGCTTTCAAGTGCATGCTTTGAAGAAGCAAAGGCCTCTGCCTCCTGGAACACCCCCCATTCATGTTCACCGTTCTTCTCCTCCCATTTCACTCCGCCCAGGTTGAATTTTACACAATGTTCAAATAGAACATAAGTCTAATATGCCCCCAAGAAGTATTCAACCTAGACCTTCCTCTTCATATTTAGGTGTAGTGATTGTGTTTTAAAGATTCACCATGAGCTTTTTTTTTTTAATTTTTAATTTTTTTTTCTTTTTTGCCAGTCCTGGGCTTAAGCTCAGGGCCTGAGCACTGTCCTTGGACTTTCTCAATGCTAGAGCTCTACCACTTGAGCCTCAGCACCACTTCCAGCTTTTTCTAAGTATGTGGTACCGAGGAATTGAACCTGGGTCTTCGTGCGTGCTAGGCAAGCACTCTATCACTAGGCCAAACTCCCGGCCCCTCACCATGAGCTTTTTATAGCAGAATCTTATCTAGCATCATCCCTCACACATTTGCACATGGCATTTAGCTGGAATACATGAAATGAAGTCCCATTCATATTCCCTCAAAGGCATTGTTTGATTTGAATAACATGATTACATACTAGATATCAGAAACACTTGGTCCTAGCTGGGCTACAAAAGTGGATAATTCTCCCCAAAGTGTCTGCGTTTTGCAGAAAATTAAACTAAGCCTCTTTTTGCCCTCTTATATACAGAGTGTTTATAGAATTGGGGCTTTGGTTTCCTTTCTGTACATGGCTGTAGAAATGCGTTAAAAACAAGTGGTTTGACAGCAGGACACACACTTAGGTCCTTGTAAAAATTCTGCCATTTTCTTTCTTTAAGAAATGGTCTGATATTGTTATTGTATCCTACTTTGTTACCTGGTATTTTGTATATATGTTTATTTGTTTATTTGAAATAAGAAAGGGAAGTGGGGAAAACAAGATGATTGGGAGGAGTGGGGAGCAGGAAATGAGGACAAAACCACGAGAAGGGGTATTAATGTGTGAGAAGTAATGCACCTATTACCTGGCGAATATAACTGTAACCCCCTCTATACATTACCCCCACAATAAAAAAAGAAAAAGAAATGGTCTGATGCTGGGAACTGGAGGTTCATGCCTACAATCCTAGCTACTCAGGAAGCTAAGATATGATGATCACAGTTAAGAGACAGCCCAGGCAGAATCTCCAATGAACCACTAAAGAAACCAGAAGTGGTGCTGTAGCTCAAAGCGGTAGAGTGCTAGCCTTGAACAAAAGAGCTCAGGGGGAGTGCCCAGACCCTGAATTCAACCCCCATGACTGAAAACATAAAATAAAAGATGTTGCCAATGTTTGATTAGTAATGTTATGGACATGGGTCTTGAATTCAAGACTGGTAACTGTCCCTGAGATATTTTGCTCAAGCTCTACCACTTCAAGCCACAGCATTACCTGATAGTTCATTGGAGATAAGAGTCTTATGGGCTTTTCTTCCCAGGCTGGCTTTGAAGCATGATCCTCAGATCTCAGCTTCCTGAATAGCCTGGATTACAGGTGTGAGTTACCAACACCCAATGGGCAACACCTTTTAAAGTCCATGACATTTTCATTATTCAAGATGGTATCAGTATTGTGTTTTGGGTATGAGTCTTTGGAGTGAGTCACCCTAATCCTCTTAAATTTACACTACATTTTAAATATAGATAACCGCAAATTCCCTTACCTTCCAACCACATTCTGGTTGTTGGGAAATTAAAGAGGAAAAAAAAAGCAATCCAAAGACTTTAGTGTCAATACTACCTATAGATAGTTATTGATACATGATTGTATTAATTCCAAGATATTTTATTAAGTAGTTCACCTCTTACCACTTAGGCCTCCTGTGATTTAGACTCACATTTATTCATTTTTGCAATGTTGATCTGTTCCTTACCCTCATTGTTAATGTTGTGGTAAATGATGTTTAAAAAAAAAGTATTTCTCATGGGCTACCAAAGGAGTAATGAACCAAAAAGAAGATAAGAGAAATGGTTGGGGAGAGAGAAAGGAAACACACACACACACACACACACACACACACACACACACACACACACAGAGCTATATCTGTACCACACAGGACAAAGTAAATCTCAGCAGAGTGATTATATGAGAAAGAGCTCACCTGGATGATTCCAGAAAGGACTGTGACAGATGCAGCCACCAATATCTTCTTCTCCTCCAGCAATGACTCACTACTCACTGAGCTATTAGTCAATTCCATATCGGAACTTGTATCTGGGACCATTCTTGTAACTACTGCCCCAACCATCATACTCAGAACTGGAAATGGACCTGATAACGGAGGGCAAATTGTGGTCAGTACCTGCCTTCCTAAAGCAAAACTATCTTTCAACTATAGGGAAGCATATGAAAAGAATGTCCAGCCCTTCTTCTCCATATCCCAGGCCCTTAAGAAGAAAAGACTGTTTCTATAGATTATATACAATTTGGAATCTATACAATATGTGGCTAATAGAATTCCTCAAAAAAATTAAAAGCAATAACCACATGAATCAGTCTAGTACTTACCCACAGATATATGTCTTGAAGTGCCCAAGAAAAAGTAAGATATGACTGGGAAAAAAGCTGCATACAACCCATAGCGTGGAGGGATGTTGACCAGCAGAGCAAATGCTAAACCTATAACACAAGCAAAGGAATCACAAAAATTCTCATGGGAGTCTTCTGGTATTTAAGATTGCACCTTGAAAAGCAATTCTTTTATTAAGGACATGAAAGCTATATGTAAAAACTATACCTATAAAACTGAAAGCAAAGCATTCATGTACATTTTTGTGACTTTGGATTCTACAATAATTTCTTAGAAACGACAGCATACACAAGTCAAAAAATAGATAAATGACTATCAAACTTTTTAAAAATATTCGAAGTACGCTAGCAGAGATGACATTACCCAAAAAGAAATGTACTCATTATCTGACATATGTAACTGTAACCCCTCTTATATGTCACCTTTATAATTACAACCCAAAATTTTATACAAAAGACCAAGTAACTTGTCAAGAAAGTGAAATAACTCACAGAACAGAAGAAATGATTTGCACATAAACCTTCAATAAGGGTTTAGAATATAAAATATATAAATGATCCTTGCAATTTTACAAGAAAAAGACAACCCAGGTCTCTGTGTTTAATTTCAACACACACACACACACACACACACACACACACACACCACAGGATATAAATGGGCATTTCCCCTCCCACCAACAATATCAATAGCTTCTAAAATAAAGTTTAACAACATCAGCAATTAGGGAAGTACAAATCAAAATCACAATGAGATGCCCTTTCACATCCACTAGGATAGCTAAAATAAAAGATGTATGGTAATAAACATTATCCATGTTGAGAAATGTGAATTCTCACACACTGCTAGTAGTGACAGAATGCTGGCAGCTACTTAAGAAAGTAATTAGGCAGTACTGCAAGTAAATAAGCAGAGTTACTATATGATCCAACAATTCTACTTCTAGGGATATAATAAAATAATGAAAATATGGGTTTTTACTACAAATTGGAAATGATTGCTCATCATACTGTTGTTCATAATGTCTTAATAGCCTCCATGTGAAAACAAGTCAAATGTGCAGAAAGGGTGGCTAGACATTATCCACACAATAGAATGTGTTTTGTCTGTGCCACAATATGATAAGCCTGAAGACCACTGTGCTAAGGGAAAAGAATCAAACACCAAGTTCTGCATATTGTACAATTGCATGTGTATTAAATTAAATACCCAGAAAAGAGAAAGCCACTGAGGCAGAAAGATGTTAACAGGGGGAGAAATTGGGATAGGGATGATATAGAATTATCTGTCAGTTTGTGAGTGGAGGTGTGTAAAAATGTTATGAAATTAGTGGTGTTCAATGTACAACTTACTGACTATACTAAAAAACACAACTGTACACATCAGAAGAGTAGCTTGAGAGATAGCTCAGTGGCAGAACAAATGCCAAGCCCATCTGAGATCCTGGGTTTAATCCTGAACACCATAAAATAAACAACAAAACCTAGAATTCTAGTATGAATTTCATGGCATGTAAGTATAGCTAAGAAACCTAAATAGAAGGAAAGAAAAAAGAGAAGGGAAGAGAAGAGAAGGAAAGAAAAGAGAAGAGAAAAGAAAAGGAAGAAGAAAATGCTACCTTGAAGTACAGCCACCAGCCCAGTGCTGATTCCAGAAACGATGTCGCTGAGCAACCATTCCTTTATCCGGTATGTAGGTAACCAAGATGCTATGGGGAATAAAGACAGGGCAATTTTCTTGACCTTTTGTGTAGAACACCTGAAAATATTGAGAAAGCCACAGGTCAGGCAATCAATATTAACTTTTAAGTTTAGTACCTGATCGTGGGTGGAAAATTGGTAAAGATAAGGACACATTACAGATGAAAATAGCAGTTTTACTCCTACAACCATTCACCTCTTGGCCCACGACAACTCTTCCTGGTCACTGGGATTTGTTGAAAGAGAAATGCCAGCCTTTCTTTACCCATAATAATTAGAATGTATTTGCTATCTTCAGCTGAACTCTGCCACACTTCAATGGAAAAGTTGCCCGTGTCTCTGTCTGTTAGCTGACCAATTTGGAAAGCCTGTGTCGATAGCTGGGATGGTGTTTGTTTTAAACACCTGAGTTTTTCAACACAGGCAGGGAGTTGGAAACTGAAAGATGAAAAGATTCCTTGGTCTATGGAGCAGAGCCAGAAAGGAGAGATTAAAAGCTAGGACATTTAGGAAAACAGTACTTTATTCCTCATGCCAGTAGCTTTGAAAAAAAAGAAGTTATTCTTACCTACAACACAGTTTGAGATGATCTAGAAATGACTTGTGATGTCTGTGCTTCCTCTTATGTTCTTCTCCAAAAGTGTTTAATGAGTATACTGGCCTGGCCACCACATACTGATTTCCGATGGGTTCGATCATTTTGCTTCCCCTGGCGGTGGTGGTGAATGGAAGACCTTTGCAACTATGTGGTGAACCCTTCTTCTTGCCTTTAGCAGGTTAAAATGCCTGGAACCAAACAGAGCTTGCTTCTTAAATAACTCAGAGATAATGTGATGCAATTTACAGATGAGTGAGCTTGAACTGAATGTTACCACCTTTTGAGATCAAAAGAGGCAGGATTAAGGGACCTAGATTGTATTTTGTGACAGTGATATCACTTTTTCCTTCAATGAGCTGGGCACAGTTCCTCTGGGCAAGTGAACAAGAGCTTTTATTTTTTTTTAAAGATTGCCAGAAAGCAATAAAAAAAATTGACTCAATATACTAATCAGTGAGTCTATTTTCTACTTGCAAAATGAGATCATCCTATTGACTTTTTCCCTAGAAATATTTCTACAGCTATGGCATTAGAGTACTGGGACAGAATAAAGTCTTCATTGCCTACCACTTTACTACAACTTGGGTAAGCTGGCACAGCTCACCCATCAGCATTTAAAAAAATAACTTACAAGTTGCTGTTTCATTTGGGAAATTCAAAAGATATTGCCTATTTTTCCCTGTTGCTTGTGGGCTTTTAGAGTTTTACAATTTATACTTGAGGAAATTATGTATGACTACTTGGTTTACCAAGCAGAAATCATGTATGATTACTTGGTTACATAATTTATGATGGACAAGATCTTTTTTTTTCTTTTTTGCCAGTCCCAGGGCTTGAACTCAGTGCCTGAGCACTGCCCTTGCACTTTTCTCAAGGCTAGTGCTCTGCTACTTGAGCCACAACACCACTTCCAGCTGTTAATTTTTTTTCTATGTATGTGGTACTGAGGAATTGAACCTGGGTCTTCGTGCATGCTAGGCAAGCACTCTACCACTAGGCCAAACTCCCAGCCCCTGGACAAGATCTTTTTGCAAAAACATCATGGGAAAGTTTTAACCCCTAAGAGCCTCATCCATATAATTGGGATAACAATATCCAGTGATTATTAACTTAAAAAATAGTCTTTTTTTTTCCCTTTTGGTCAGTCATGAGGCTTGAGCTCTTCAGCTCACAGCTAGAGCTCTACCACTTTGAGCCACAGCGCCACTTCCAAGAATATTCTTAATGCATCTACCATTATGTCTCGCACAGTATAGGTACTCACCAAGGGTTAGTTATTATTTTCACAATTAGCATTTTCTAGGGCTGAGGAGGTGGTTTCATGCACGGGACTTTGAGTTCCATCTCCAGGTCTATAGATGAGGCTAAGTGGGAAACTTTTCCATACAATATGACTAAATTTTTCAGTTTTCACTTGTTTCTATTATACTTGAAATTTTGTTGATTTTTGTTAGCATCTTTCATTGTATACAACCAATTTAGGAGAGTCTAGGAACTGGAGCTCAATGGCAGAACAGGACAATGCCCAGTCGTCAGCACCAGTTCTAGCTCCAAATGAGAAAATAATTGTACACGTTCTCTGCCAAAAGCTAGTTTGGGGCACTGTCCTTGAGCTTTTTCTAATCAAAGCTAGTGTTGTACCACTTTAAGCCACAGTACCACTTCTGGTTTTCTGGTGGTTAATTGGAGATAAAAGTTTCACAGATTTTCCTGCCTAGGTTGACTTCAAATCGCAGTCCTCAGATCTCAGCCTCCTCAGTAGCTAGAATTCCAGGTGAGAGTCACTGCTGCCCAGCCTAAAACACCCTTTCTTCAAAGATCAGGTAGCAGTTTTAAAAATGGGCCTTCCATTATCAAACTTCGCTCTGTCTTCTTCAGTAAGTATTTTTCTACCATTCAATATAACTTTAATAAAAGAATATTTTGCAAGACTTTTTCCTGCCTACCACCTTTCTTGGTTTTGTTGTATTACGTGAATGCCCAGCATTTGTTTCTCTGACTTAAATAGCAGGGATGAATTGAATTATTTCACCCTGGATTGCATGTTGTTATAAGGTGCTCTCTTGTATCACAAGGAATTTTCAGTGTGTTTACTGAACTCAGTTTATATTCAGGAATCAGATACTGGCCTCAACTAACCTCTTTGTGACCATTTATCTCCCTAAAGCCCATTTCTCTGTAGTGACCTCTAGTGTCTTCAGACTTGACCTTTTCTGACCACTGTGAAGTGCGCCTGCCCTACCCACTAACTTGCCTCCAGAATATGAGACCCGTTGAGCTTTACTGGGCCTTTTAGATGGTCTTTTGCTCTCCTCTCTGAGCCTCCCCATTAGCTAAGCAGCATGTTTCTTGATCTCTCATCACCATCTCCTTTTCCATCTCTCAGGTACGTACCACATCCCACTCACGGCAGACTACTCCTACTGTCACAAGAACCTGCAGGACAGATGGAGTTGGCTTGCTTGCTACACATTGTTGGTAGTTTGGTGGGGAGGGGGAAGGGAGGAGGAGAAATTACCAGCAGTTTGGTTGGGTGTAGGGGGTTGACTTTGAAGATCAAATCCATGGCCAGTGATTTTAACTATCTTCCCCCTCTTGCAAAGGCTGCCTCCAGGCCTTTGCAGAACACTTTTAATCACTCAGCTTTCCATTGCGGAACTCATAAAAAGAGAGGCACTGAAGGTGCTCCTTTCCTTCCTTTGGATGTTTTATATTCACTCTGTTAAGGGGCTATTTTAATTTTCCTCAATGACAATGATAATGATGGCAAAAATAAACATCACTTTTTTGTTTTGACACTTTATTTTTTTAACGATGGTATCTGAGGTTTGAACCCAGGGCCTCTTGCTAGGCAATTGCTCTACTATTTGAGCTATATCCCAGCCCCTAGTGATTTCACAGTTTTTTCAAATAAGGACTCACTTTTACTCCTAGATTGGTCTGACTTAGGGTCCTTCTACTTTTTGCTTCCTGCAGAGCTGGGATGATAAGCATGTTCCACGGGACCTAGGTTTTTTATTGGTTGAGATAAGGTCCTGTGAACTGGTTGCTTGGGCTGCGCTTGAATTGTGAGCCTCCCAAGTAGCTAGGATTGGGGGCATAAGCTACTGTGCCTGGTCATGGCTGGCTCTTTCATGTACCTCCTCCCATCTCCGCTGCATCACAAGTCTGAACTCTAGCCCTCCTGCTGCAGCCTGGGAGAGCCTCCTCTTCACACTAAGCACCATCACCAAGTTCTCTCCAGCACTTGGAGAGACTTTGAGTCACATTGCCCTCTTCTACCCTTGCTTGCTCTTCTAACAGAACCCTACAGCCTCATACAGTACATGTAATGACCAATCTGGGCCCAGCCTGAACCACTCACGCCTGGGGAGCCTTTCCTGAACTGGTTCGGGAAAGTCCTATGTGTGCTTCTTCAGAATAACCTACTTTAGTAACAACCTCAAAAATATTTTGCTAACTTGTTTTTCATCCACATAGGTTATCTTTTCTCCAGAAGATCTTGGAAAAAATTACTATAGTATCTGGGATCACAATTCCAGATTTTATATCCATATTAATGTATATTTTTTAAATGTTGTACCTCCATTTCTCTCTGGTTTCCTTAAGGTAGCAGCAATTTTTTTTTTTTGCCAGTCCTGGGCTTGAGCTCCAGGCCTGAGCACTGTCCTTGGGATTTCTCAAGGCTAGTGCTACTACCATTTGAGTCACAGCACCATTTCTAGCTTTTTTCTGTGTATGTGGTACTAAGGAATCAAACCTGGGTCTTTGTGCATGTTAGGCAAGCACCCTGCCACTAGGCCAAACTCCCAGCCCCGGTAGCAGCAATTTTTAAGGAACAAAAATCAATTCTCAGAGACATGTCCTCCTAACAAAATTGCAATTTGTGTGTGTGTGTGTGCGCGTACGTGCACACCATACATGTGGTACATGCTGGTGTTAGGGCTTGAAGTCAGGGCCTGAGTGCTGTCCCTGTTTTTTCATTCAAGGTTAGCCACAGTTCCACTTTGGAGAGAGGAGTTACCACTTTGAGTAGTTAACTGGAAGTAAGAGTTTTATAGACTTTCCTGCCTCTGCTGGCCTAGCTCTCTCCTGTGGAGCTAGGATTACAGGTATGAGCCTGTAGTCAGGTCAGGTCAGCTTAACTACTACTTTTATTTCACTTTCTATGGTGTATTCTTTTTTTTTTTTTCCAGTCCTGGAACTTGAACTCAGGGTTTGGGCACTGTCCGTGGACATTTTTTGCTCAAGGCTAGCACTCTGCCACTTGAGCCACAGATCCACTTCTGGCTTTTTCTTTGTATGTGGTACCGAGGAATCAAACCCAGAACTTCATGCATGCTAGGTGAGCACTCTATCACTTAGACCACATTCCAGCCCTGGTGTATTCTTTTTAATTTCTTGGCCCTTATGATATATACATAAACTATCACCCACATACACATACATTTATAAACCTGATGCTCTGTCCTAAGTCACAGGTTTGTCAATCTCAACTTTTACTTATTATCAAAAATAAAACTGGAGCTGAGTGTTGGTGGTTCACACCTATAATTCTAGCTACTCAAGAGGTTGAGATTTGAGGACTGTGGTTCCAAGCTAGTCTGGTTAGGAAAGTCTGTAAGACTTGTCCACAAAAAACCACCAGCTGTGGCTCAAAGTGGTCTAGTGCTAGCCTTGAGCAAAAATCGCTCAGTGACAGTGTGGGCAAGCTCTGCAGTTGGCTGGAGAAGGGGGAAGGGCAGAGAGAGGAGAAAAGAAAACAAGAGAAAGAAACAAAATCAAATCAAAATTGTGTCCTAGGGTAACTTCTAGGGACTGTTGTGGATAATCTCCCGGACCCACCCCTCCAAGCTCCACCCATTTCTTATTTACAGCCTAATATCTGTGACTGCCTGCCCAGCACTGCAGAGAGGCATCACATAGCCCTGACCTTTCCACTACTCAGCACTTGGCCAATGTTCTGCTCTTTCTGACTAGTCTGTCTTTTGTGCTGGTAAACAGCTAACTTAAATCACAACGCTTATAAGCCATGGGAGCAGAGCATGTGTTCTTAATGAGTAGTCCTTTGAAACCAGGAGGTAAGCAAATGTGCAGAGCATTTCCCAGACCCACCCCAGCTACAGGTGATGCCTCCCCATTTAAACAAGGCACCTCGTGGTAGATTCCCTCTCAATAGCCATTCTGGTTAAGGGGGTTCTGCAGGGAGACATCACTGCCAAGGCTGCACCGTGCTTGAAATCTGCTGAAAACACTTCTCTACACATGGATCTCAAAATATACCCAAGCCAGAGGTAAAGTAGCCTGATTTTGTAAATCAGTCCTTCCAGAATGGGTGGGTGTAGAGTAGTGTTCTGAGACTGTCCTTTGGAATAGAGTGAAGAGATGGGAGAACAATTGGAACAGTAGCTACAGTGAGCACTGGGCAGGGAGTCACAGTCAAAAAGCCAGGGAGGAACAAGAATCAAGGGCCCAGGTCCATGTTCTGGAAGCAGGGAGACCATGGTGGCAGCCAGGAGAGGCCACAGTGGTGATGAGAGTCAGAGTGGGAATGGAAGGACTCAGCCTGCTGCTGGTAGAGAGAAGGCAGAAGGGGCCCAGAAAGAGATGGGCAACAATTTTGCACAACAGGGTGTGAGTGTCCTATGTCCCCGTCACTTTTAAAGCTCAGCAAAGTAGCTACTAAAAGCTATGTTACCTACGTACACAAACTATTTTGTTGTGAGAAAAACATGGGCTACCATTTAAAACATGAAAAACCCTTCTTTTGTCTGCCATTCACTCACAATTTCTTGAAGACAACTAGTATCTCACCCAACTTCCAAGACAAAAGCCAGAGCCATTTCCTGCAGAGGGGATAAGCTGACTTCAAATACTTGCTCTGCTTTTGCTTAACTATGTTTGCTATGAGCCATTGATTCCAGGCTTAGTTTTTCGAATGGCAAAGGAAATTATCTTCCTTGTAGAGCTGTTGTCAAGGTAAATTAAGGTGTGGAAAGAGAAACGGTGCAGCCTTAACTTTTCTAGGAAACAGCTTCAGGCTGAGTTGAATATCAACTGTGCAGATTCAATCCTGAAGCCATTACCTACATGACAAAATAGTCTGGGACCTCTTGGGAAATATTAGTGCTGTCATCTATTCTAGGACATCATATTTGCTCTGAGCTCATCTCCAAAGGGTAATTGTTTTCCATTCTCTAGTTTGCCATAATTTAAAAAATCTACCTGCCTATGTTTGTTTTTCTTTTTTTTTTTTTTTTACCATGGCATTCAAGGTCTTTTATATTTTGATTCTGCCCAAGCTTCTTGAGTCCCTCTTTATAGTTCCAGTAGTACGTTCCTCTCAAGCTACACATGCCTTGTTTTCTTTATCTGTGACCTACACCTGCTAAATTGAGAACCAACCTTAAAAATAAATACTCAGCTGTTAGTCAGGAGCATGGCCTAGTGGTAGAGTGCTTGCCTAGCATGCACAAAGCCATGGGTTCTATTTCTTGATACCACATACACAGAAAAAGCTGGAAGTGGTGCTGTGGCTCAAGTTGTAGAGCACTAGCCTTGAGAAAGCCTAAGGACAGAGCTTAGGCCCTGAGTTCAGGGCCAGGACTGGCAAAAAAAAAACCCAAAAAACAAACAAAAAACAATTCAGCTGTTCATGATCACTGGTTGATTTCTTCTTTTCTTTGATCAGCATATTTTCTGTTTAAAAACTTGGTTGTACAAGATAAGGAGATGCTGTAAAGCTTTCCAAACTCCTCAGATAGTCCATCATTTTCTTGTAAGTGCCTTGGACATATTTTTATTCCATATCATGATGTACTGTCAATATTGTTTCTCTTCCCTATAAGACTGAATTTCAGCTGGGCACAATAGTATGTGCTTATATTCTCAACTGTTCAAAAAGCAGAGGCTGGAAGATTGATAGTTTATGACCAACCCTGGGAAATTTGGTAAGATCTTATCTTGGAAAAAAAATGCTGGAGTCACAGTTCAAGTGATAAGGTACTTAAGTATGAGGCCCTGGCTCTGATTTCCCATACCAAAAAAAAAAAAAAGCTGGGCTCAGTGGCTCATGCTTGTAATCCTAGCTACTGAGGAGGCTGAGATCTGAGGATCACGGTTCAAAGCCAGCCCTGGCACTAAAGAATGTGAGACTCTTCTCTCCAATTAACCACTAGAAAATGGGAAGTGGGGCTGTGGCTCAAGGGGTAGGGTGGTAGTCTTGAGCTAAAGAGGTCAGGGACAGCACCTAGGCCCAGAGTTCAAGCCCCATGACTTCCCCTCCTCCATGAAAAAGTAGAAATGGCAAGAATGCATTTTCCAAGGGCAAAGTATGCATGGTCAGTCTGCAAGAATTTTTGCTAAAATAAACTACAAACAAAAACATCCGATAGAATTCAATGCCAAAAAGTATTTACACAAATGCCCCAAATAATTAATATGGATAATAAGTCGAAGGAAGAGTTGAGAAGAGTTTTGTGAAGAGGCTGCGGGTCTTGAGGTGGATCTTAAAGCTTTTAATGGGAATGAGCAAAGGATTTTAAAGTCAATCGGAAGATCCCAAATGGCTTTGTTGGCCAAAGGGAAAAACCATTAAACTGTTGAGATGCACCAGACTGACAATTTTTAGACACAGGCAGTGCTCAATGCAGAACAAAGAGAATCCCTGGCCCTTTCTATTCGGCTAGGCAATTTTCTTTCTTTTCCCTTTTAAAAAATTTTATTGTTGGGATAATGTATAGAGGGGTTTCAGTTTCAGGTAGTAGGTAAATGATTTCTCGCACATTGATACCCCTTGTCATGTTTTTGTCCCCGTTTCCTCTCTCCCACCCCTCCCAATCATCTTGTTTTCCTCTTCCCTATTTCAAATAAACAAATAACCATATATACAATATACCAGATAACAATGTCAGATACAGTAACAACATGAGATTAACCATAAGGACAAAAAAGGAAGAGAAATAACATAGTACATTAAGAACAACAATTACACAAGATAAACCTCTTAATTAACACTTTCACTTTTCCTTTGGTCTTTGCCTGGGAAGCATGCAGAAAAAGCAAGCATTGTTATAGTCGATTTACAAGTGAGGAAATTGAGAATGGAGAACTGAAATTAGTTTTCTAACTTCAGATAGCAAGTAGCAGAGCCAGAATCTGTACACAACTCAGCCTACTTCATACTTTTCTCTGCTAGGTTAATCGGGGGTCCTCTTAATTCCTACCCTCCAAGAACAACAAGACAGGATAACAGCTCCAGGAGGGGCCCACTTTGTGCCCCTTGCGCACACAGCCTCTTCGCATCCTTCCTCTCAAAATCATGTACACAGTTGAGCCCAAATAGCCTTGAGCTCATTTTCTAGAAGTTACTGGGCTTATTATTTCCTTTGCTCTCCCATCAACACAGTGAAAGGAAGCCTTCGTCTTCACGTGGAGAACCAAACACCTTCCTAGTGAAGAACTATATCCTGCTACTGTGTATTCATTCATGAGCTAGAATTGTGGTATATCTGCACAGTCCCAGCACGCAGGAGGTAGAGGTGGGAGGATTATGAGTTCAAAACCAGCATGAGTTAATGAGGCAAAGATAAAAGCTCCTAGGAAAAGAAACATCTATTTTTTTTTTTTTTTTGCCAGTCCTGGGCTTGAGCTCCTGAGCACTGTCCTTGGACTTTCTCAAGGCTAGAGCTCTACCACTTGAGCCTCAGCACCATTTCTGGCTTTTTTTTCTATGTATATGGTACCGAGGAATTGAACCCGGGTCTTCGTGCATGCTAGGCAAGCACTTTAACCACTAGGCCAAACTCCCGGCCCCCTATTCTCATTTTTAAAGTGTTTGGTTTCTTAGTTAAATACAAACTATCTAGTAGGGATTTGTACATCCATTTGTTTATGCATCATGAATTCATCTATCCAGAGAGGAGACAAAATATGTGTTGATTCACTAGAAGCTGCTTGTTTTTGCAATCAAGAGTTACTTCTGAATTTCTTAGAGGAATAATTCTTTATGTGTTAAGCTTCCACTACACTACTTCTCTAAATGACATTTATTTTGAGAGGATTATTTACTCGAGTGTTTTTTAAAAATTACTTCTCACTAGCACATCTGAAGAATATTGTAATAAACCTTGTTTGATATTTTAAAAAATCAAATAGACTTTATCTTGCCAGCACTTGTAATCCACAGAACAAGTACTCAGCATGGCATTGCAGACTCGGGGCCTGGGACACTCCACAACTGTCCTGTGACAACATTTTCTTCCATCTCATCTTGATATTTTGTCCTCGAGTTCTCCTTCCACCTTTCCTTCCTTTAGTCTTGGACTTTGTGGCATGTCTAGTAGATAAATCCTTTACATGGGGACCAGATGGCCTTTCAATCAGATGATTTCATCCTCTGGGAGAAACTTTGCCTAGAAAGCTTGCTTGGGTGTGCTAACCTTCAAAGCAGGTGATTGATTCACGGAGTCAGAGTTGGGTAGAGAAAGGACTTATCAGAATAATTAAAGGTAGCAGCCACTACTGTCCCTGAGAGGGCTATTTGAGCCTTCATAAGCACATAACCATTTACTTAGCAACTTGAGGCAACTCTGATATTTACTGTACACTGAGAGTGGTTCCAGACATAAGTTTTTAGCCTGCCAGTAGAATCATCCAAAATATGCTCATGGGTTAATTCAAGAATTACAGCAGCAGTTTCTAAACTGATTTTACTAAGAAAAAAATACCATTTTGAATAAATAGAAAATCAGGTTGAGTAAAAGGATGGTAAGTTTAGTTCCTACCTGAAACACACTCAGGAGCTTCAGCGATAGTGAAGTAGGGGTGAGGCTGGCCGCCTGGTTCTAATACAGGGTCCATCTACTTGGGAGTACGAGCTCTGCATGCATCCATATGCAAAAGGATGTCTATATATAGGTTATGTAAGGTGGTGGGCAAATTACCTTTCTGTCAGCTTTAATAATTAACTTTCATTAACTTTTACAACAATGGAAAGACTCCAATGTGGTCTTGACCTTTGAGACTATGATCAGGAGAAGTGATGATGATGAAAACAGCTCCTGAAGTTCCTTATGAGATTAAACCACACACTTCTCCTGGGGGTGGGGGCAGGGGGAGAGGATTTCATTGGTTTGCAGAGTTTTATACAACAGATGTGTGGGTTTCTTTTTTTTTTTTTTGCCAGTCCTGGGCTTGAGCTCAGGGCCTGAGCACTGTCCTTGGACTTTCTCAAGGCTAGAGCTCTACCATTGAGCCTCAGCACCACTTCCAGCTTTTTCCTATGCATGTGGTACCGAGGAATCGAACCTGGGTCTTCGTGCATGCTAGGCAAGCACTCTACCACTAGGCAAATTCCCAGCCCTTTTGCTTTGTTTTTTACAAAATACCCTGACATAAGTGTTATCTCACTGACATTTTACCTACCAGTTTAGAAGGGAGTTCAGGGGTGTTGTTTCTTGGCTGAATAAATCCATGAAACTCTTAGGAGCTGCAAAAGAGTAGTATACAGGTTAACTCCTGGCATGATAAAAGGTCTTGCTAGGAATACTGTTTCAACTCCAAGCAACCAGTTGTATGTTGGCATTATGATTTCAGGTCCCGTTGTGGCTCTGGCTAAGAGCAGAAAAAAATCCAGTTACTATAGCTGGCTGACATGTATATTTTCAGTGAGCATCTTACTAAACTTCTTGGCATTTGATTCTGCTACTATTTACTCTTCCTCAAAATCTACTCCTTTCAAAATCTGAAAATAATGCTCTCATCAAGGACCCCCCTTTCACACTTTATGACAAGTCCTTCTGCCCAGTTCCTACTTCCACATCCCTCCAGGTTCTGTTCTGGCCTCCTTTCTGTTCTTTTTCACCCCTCTCTACCTTACGGTTTCCTTCAGATTGCCAACTCTAGTCCTCAAGATCCATAGATTGAAAGATGCCCCACTGATGTCTCAATCTTGACATATCCAAATTTCCCTTCCCAAATCCACTGCTTCCCTCAGCTTCCCCTTTCTGGAAAAGAACATTCCCCATCTGCTCATCTCCAGCCAATCCATCATCAAATCCTGCGGGATCAATCTTCTAAATTATTATAAAGACCCTGCTTAACCTCATCTGGCTCCTGCGTTGCTGGACCTACCATGGCTCACAAGAGCCCTTTGCTGTCCACCTTGCTTC
Source organism: Megascapheus bottae (assembly GCF_031878675.1). Lineage (NCBI taxonomy): Eukaryota > Metazoa > Chordata > Mammalia > Rodentia > Geomyidae > Megascapheus > Megascapheus bottae. The sequence goes on from NC_143513.1 coordinate 42,281,954, forward strand.
CATTCTTAGTCCTCCCCAATCTGTTTCCACCCAATAGACCACACACCTTTTGTGCTACTCTTTTCATGGGGCTAATGACTGCATACAGGATAAAGGCTCTGAAGTCTTGCATAATGTTACCCTACCCAGTGTTCCAACCTCAACTAGCCCTTGCTGTCACCTTATCTTGTCCATTTCCACCACGTGACATCTTCTAGTCTCCTGGATTTCCCTTCCAGACATCTTCCCCCTCTTCATGTTCCTTGGCTTCAATGTCACATCCTCAGGAATCTAGCCTGACAGTATCATTCTATCCTTTGTTAGGTAAAGTCAAAATTTTGCATTGTCTTTTTGATGGCTTTGTAATTTTATTACCATGCTTCATTGTTAATGCCCACTTAACATTGTCAAAAATTATCTTTCTAATGAATCAGTTTTAA